>NC_061485.1:19536322-19867037 GCF_022539355.2 Hippoglossus stenolepis
CGGGAGCAGGTGGCAGGCCAGGGGTATGTTCCAGTTCTGGCAGGGTATTTATAACCTGCATAAGCAGAGACTGTCACCTCCAAACACTCATGAAAATGCTGAAAATAGGTGCGGGAATGAGTGTGTGTGCGTGTGTCTGTCTGTGTGTGTGTGTGTGAGAGAGAGAGAGAGAGAGAGAGAGAGAGAGAGAGAGAGAGAGAGAGAGAGAGATTATAAACAACCTATAGAAAGAAGAACTCCTGGACAGTTCACATGTATGACACATTTCATTCCTCTTCACTGCAGAGTCCACCCTTTCAGTTGGGACCATTCTGTCATAGTTTGGCACACACACACACACACACACTCACACACACACACACACACTTGCACATACACACACTAACAATAAGGACTTCAGGGGATTTGAAGCCCCATGTGATCTGTGTAATGTTTTTTGTTCCACCAAGATGGAACAAATGACCCTTTGGAGTTCTTTTGCTCTTTGTTTTATAACTTTGACATACAGCATGTCCATGTGGGATTTAGTCTGGCATGTGAGAATGCACACATTCTGGTGCGTAGGACTTAAACCTCAGACGCTTTTTATTTTAGACTCTACAAACGTCCTCCAGGGGCTTTACATGTGTAGCAATGCGGCTTGCTCCTAAATCCATGCATGTTCCTAAATAGAGGCAGCAGACAGGGCGACGGCGGGTCGAAACCGGACGGTAACTTAAACCACTTCCTCTTGAACCTTGACTCCAAAGGGACATGATTAACTGCTATCAAGTAGACAGTCGGCTGCTGCGGTGGGAATGTGTTTTTTTCCAACCCCACTCATTGCTCATGCTTTGTTTTTATGACATATTTCTTGCTGAATATTGACACTGGCTCATATGCAAACATTAGCCGCACATGCAAACCATGCTCGCTGTGCAGGTGTAAAAGGGACCCACAAACCACGCTCAGACTTCAGTATGCGAGCATGAGATGCTTCTGTTCTAAAACACAGAGGAAATATTTGAGACAGAACCACTTTGGATCTAATATGTTAATTTGGGGGATTCTTTTGGTTGACTTCTATGACTCGTATATGATGAGTGTCGCATCAAATAATTCAAGTCCAGCTCCTCCTCCTGAGTCAAATATGTCCAAAAACATCTTGGAGCATAGATGCGGTCAAAATTGTCCAAGTTTGAAGATTCTGAATTGTAATTGTACAGCTGCAGACAACAACACAACAAAAATGAACACTACGAAATTGCAAAGTTCAGGAGTCAAAGCCAAACTTTTATCTCCAAAATGTAAAAGCCATAATGGATGACGGCACATGACCTCTGTGTTAACCAGCATGTTTACAGTAGACCAGAGAGCAGGCATTCACTCACCTCAGCCAGATGGAGGATTTCAGGATGTACCTCAGGCTCTGCCGTCACAGGGATTCCTCCTGTGTCACTACCAAGCTCATGTGTCTTCATCTGGCCAGTGCCCGGGCTGCTGTGAATGCACCCCATACTTTCAGCGGACACCTATTTCTCTTCTCAACCTTGTATCCTTGATTTCCTCAGCTCTTATCCGCTGATTCCAGACAAGTGCTTTTCGCCCCAGAAGGTCGCTCCTCTCTTCCGATCCCTGTCCACGTCGTGAAGGGCCCCCTTATGTTGTCAATGTCTTCTCCAGCATGTTCCCTTCTTCCCCCAGTGACTCCTCACCACCACCCCCTGCCCTTCTATCTGACAGCTCGTCCTGCCTTGAAATCCACTCCAGATAACCCCTTCCCCCCCCACACACCACACCACCAAGACGTGAAACCAAGCACAGACCCTCACCTCCTCACGCACCCTCTCCTCTTACACTCTCCCCCTGTCCCTTTGCTCCCTGGCTTCCCTCACTCTGAAAGCATGCAAGCACACACTCACCACCTCCCCTCTTTCACCCTCGCCAATACCTCCTTTCCTCCTCTCCTCTACAGACCCTCAAATGTTTCGCACGCCGCTCTCTCCTGCTCCGCACTTACAGACCCTCCAGTCTTCCCCTCTCTCTCCTGCTCCATCAGTCTCCCCTTGCTGTCTCTCCATGGGGGAGAAGGGGGCAGCTGTTTTGGCTTGCTGATGTCAGGCCCTTCCCCTCTCCCTTGGCTTCACTTCAGCCCCTCTCACTCTCCTCTTACGCACGGGGGAGTAATCAGATAGAGCCTCTTTTACACACTGAAAATCTCTAGACTCTAGACTTGACATGAGAATGACTTGATAGTTTTGATCTCACTTTTCCTGTCTCCTCCCGCCCCTCATCTTGTTTTTTTTGTTTTTTTAAGTTAACAACTGGAGAAAATAGGCCCAAGCTTGAGACTTTCTTTTGTCAATCAGGATCTCTTATATCACCACATCTGTCCCAGATGTAAAAATCCCAGATGTAATGAACTCCACAGCCGTGACTGATAGGACACATGACACCATCATTAACGTCCTGTCTTTATTCCCTCAGTTGTACGCTGCTCTCTCTGCTGAAATGAAAACAATGATAGGCTCTGTGCTTAAATCTTAAATCCATCCTCGCTCCCCTCGTCAAATTCCTTTATACAGTTCTCTCTCTCTCTCTCTTTCTGTGAGACACATAACTGTATTTCCTCAAACTGGGTTCACCAGACAAAATGCTGCTTTAAGCTGCAGGGTTTTTTAGGGTTGTGAGGGGAAAGATCTCCCAACAATAAGCTCTTTCTGAAGCCATGTTTTTAGCCCCCAGTTAGACGATACAAAGCAGCCTTTGGTTTAAATAAAGTGAGACAAATCCGCCGCTGCTCGCTAAATGAGGTGACAAACCATCGACATACGGCCGTAAGTGAGGACTTTTATAGCTACTTCAAACCCACCTCTGTGTTAGCGCTCCAGAGATCTGCCGACGAGGGTAGATGTCCATGATGCACACACACACACTGATGACATTACAATGACTTACATTGATTTCCTGGGGGCTTAATCTGACCCCAACCCTTAATTCTTGCATTAACCTTAACCTTAAATTTAACATTAACCTAAATCTAACCTTAAAACATGTCCTCATCCTTAAAACTAATGATTTACATTAAGATATATTGCTTTTTGTCCATATGAGGAAGACAAGTCCCCACAATGTGCCTGTGTAAACAGATTTAGGTCCCCACAACATGAGTAATACCTGGACCACACACACACACAGGCCTACTGTACTGATTTCACAAATATATAACCTGTACAGTATTATGACTAATTTTCCTAAAACATAATATCGGGGTCTAAAGAACAGACCCTCCCACTCAGGTTGGGACTTGAAGGACCCTCCTGTGTGAATCAGCTGCTGATTCATGTTAACAGGGGTGGGTCAGTGGGGGGGCGACACAACAGGATGCCGCCGTTTTTATTCACTGAGACAGTTTGTTACCTTGTTACCTTGTAGTGCTTGATCTGCTCAAATGCAGGACCACGCTGTGTATACACAAAACTTTGGGACAACTTCCTGTGTGCATGCTCGCAGCTCGACTCTAGGGCAGCCGATGCCTGTCGGTTCATTGGCTGCTTTGTTTCAGATTGAAATATCACAACAACTATTCATGGTTTTTCAATGAATTTCTCTGAAGAGCTTCATGGTACCCAGATGATGAACCCCTCTGACTCTGGTCATCCCAACTGTTCCTTTAGTTTCACCAGCAGGTGGACATGGTCGTTCTTGAATCACATCAGGTTGATGTTCATGTCATCAGAATGAATTGTAGAAACTTTGGTTTTCCCACAGCGTTTTACTTATAACCATTACCAGGTCTTTTTTTTTTTTTTACATAAGTTCATGACTACATGTACAAACATATTTAGCCTTATTGAATATGCCAGGAGAAAGAACATTGAAAACAATAAATATCTACTTAACATGAGCACATTAGCTTGTGATTTTTTGTTTTTCTTACTTCTTTTACCCAATGTTTTCTCTTAGATTGGGTGAATCAAGGTGGTGGACTTAACATAAAACTGCTCATTCCAGTCACACATGATAAAATGATGCTGAAGCATTTGTTTTTAGCTCTGTGATAGTTGTGATTAGGGCTGAGCAATATGACCAATAAATATGTAAAAATAAAAATGTTCATATCAGTCAATTTCAGTAATTATCATGGAGAATGTCACATTATAATTTTTTTAAACATTTAAAGTCTGGTACTTGCTCCTGAGTGAAGGTTGTGGTTTCAATCTCTTTATGAGCAGAGAATGACAAACAGTTGACAAACAGCAAAACATTTTACAAATCTGAGGTAGATCAATGTATTTCTCCTCACTGTGCTTCCACCATGCAATGTTGATGCTTATTAAAAAAATTCTGTTATTTTATTGCCCTGCCCTATGTAGATTTAAATCAATTGAATTGTCATATAAATTTGTAGATGTGAGTGTATAAACGTTATATGACCTTATGAAATTAAGTCCCAGTTCACAAGGGTGGTTTATGCATAAAGCTGATAGTCACTTTATTCTGACTCACCCACTTTCTATCTCCTGAATAGCCACTAAAGTTAATAGCTGACAACAAACCCAGTCAAAAAATGGACATTGTAAATGTCAGCGACCTCCCACTAGTTTATTGAGTATAATTGTTCCATGACACATAACATTGATGGTCACTTTTGATACATTGTCTAAAACACACACACACACCTGCTACAGCTCAATGTTCCGTTTACTGTCAGTCTCTACTATGCTGATGTCTGCTGTTCAGAGGTCCTCAGGAGTCTTATTCTGCAGTGTGTGTGTGTGTGTGTGTGTGTGTGTGTGAGACGTGGAACTCAGCAGGATCCTGACCAGCTGTCACCAGGAGCCAGGCCCTCAGCAGGAGGCTGCGACTGTAGAAACACTGAGGTAATGTTCAGCCCCACAGACCACACCAGGAGAACAATTAGCAGAGGAAAGATACTTTGTTTTTCTTTCTGATAATGCAACTCGCCACACTCCGACTGACTAAATCTAAAATGGCGTGCTGTCACAAAAAGTGTGTAAGGCCTCAGCAGGTGAGGAGTTCAGTCTGACCTGTCTGTGAACATTTAACTAGTAGAGACAATCACAAAATGTACTTCAAATGTCTCTAGGTACATTTTGGCCTATGGCTAAAAAAACATACTATTTTAATGTGTAATGACTCCCAATTCATTGCAAATTGGATGACAAATTGACATAATCTCATGGAAACCCCCACAGTCCACTTTCCCCAAATATTTTGTTTTCCTCACTTGAGGAAGAGCAAGTGATTTTGACAGCTGCAGAGAATCTTTAAGACGGCAGGAGATGAGATCATGATGAGCTTTTAATGAATATGATTATTTCATCAGGAGCTGGAGAGAAATGGACACATTATAACTGACGGCACTTGAGTGAGGATCAAGTTGCTGCTGCTTTTCTTTCAGCGTCGACATGAAAATCAGTCCTGCAGAACTGTCTTATAAATTAGACTCCTCTCTTCTAATGATCTGTCGATCAGTTCAGCTCGAAAGAAGAAATTCAATCAATGGTTTGCTGAATGGTGAATACATGACTCATTGAAGCGTTTTAATTAGTGACCAGGTCTCACACTCATGCTTGTTAGTAGTGGAAGACAGGATTCGCTTGATTATTTTCATGAATTAATTTGTTAGATTCTTTTAAAGCAATGAATAAAAAGGCTTGACGATGAATCGTTAGACATTTAATCTACAGGGATTATGACAGACAAAAAAAAAAAGAGGTTCCACTTAATGAAGCTACATCTTTTGTCTTGTGCTCAGACTTTTCCACATCTGTAACCCACAAATACACAAATTCATTGAATTCCCCCACTTTTTCCATTTATTTATTACAATTAATTCAATGTTATCCATCATTTTCCATGTGTCTATTCCTTTTTTCCATTTTAAAACAAGTCCAGTATGTGACTATTCTTTAGAACCTGAAAAGTCCTGAAGGTGGGACAGAAGGAGGAGCGGGGGGGTGTTTCAAAGCAGAGGACGGGTTTGTAGGAGGAAAGGAAGGAAGGGTGGAGGAAGTGAGGTCTTCCCAGGAGATTTATCATCATAAACTATGTGAGATTAATTTTGTTCTGCATTCATCAGTTTCTCCTCTTTCGGGACGCGTCGTCATTGATGCCCTCTATTCAACGTCCTCGGCATCGTCTCCCTGGTCTCCGTCCATTAGCAAAGCGGCGTACTTACTGGCTGAGCTGAATTTCTGAAAGAGAAACAAACAAAGGAAACAAAGAACCTGGATCAGAACATTATGTTTGTTGAACAAATGTGGCAAATACAGAAGATGTTATGTTCTTGAGGAGCATGAAACAACATTATGGTGGCGCCCAACTAAATTGATTGTTGGGGATTGCTGCGAATGCCGATTAGGGTGTAAATAAATTTGGCAAATTTATATATAGAATTTCTTTTAGATGTCATTATCAAAGCCTTATGAAAAAAGGGTTGATATTTTACAGTGCAACTATAAACTATTGAAAATCACTATAAATAAAACCCAAATACAACTAAATATACAGAACTTGAATTAAGAATGTTTGTTAAAAGGTCCAGTGTGTACGATTTAAGTGAAAGGATTTATTGGCAGAAATTGAATATAAAATAATCCTAGTGTTGTTTTCACTAGTGTGTTTCATCTAAATTGTACAAATTGTTGTTTCTTTAGCCTAGAATGGGATCTTTATATTTAAATACTTTATATTTACATCGGGAGCGGGTCCTCTATGGGAGCCATGTTTTTTTTCTGGAAAAACTAAACACCGTTTGAGTTTTTATGACAACTGAAGGCTACCACAGGTTCTCCATGTTTGGAAGGGAGGGTGAGGTGAGGGGTGGTCAGCTGCAACATGAAACTCCACCACTAGATGTGACAACATTCTACACACTGAACCTTTAAATAAGCTGTAAACATAAATGCACATCTTTTCTGCATCGTTTATACTGTAAAATGAAAGTTTTCCTATCAGCAAAAACAAATGCAGATACTGATGTCTGTGAAAGGCTCATCTCCGCTGATTTTTATTGGCCAGCTGATAAATCGGCCCAGCCTTACATTAGGGTAAACGATTTTATGAGGGTGGGCTTCTTATCTAGTTCACAAGAGGATCTTTTTTCTAAAATCTTCAGTGTAAAAGGGAGAGACTCAAGGCATCGTGGAGACACTAAACTGACGATGGAAAAAAAAAGATTTGTCAGATTTTGGTGTCACTCAGTTAAGGACTTACAGGGGTTGGGGTTTCTTCGTATTTCTTTGGCTCTGGAGGTGGTCTGGATTCTCGGTCTCTTCTGTTATCCTTTCTACAATCAGAACGAACACTAACGTTAAAACTTATTGGATGGGCCAGATACAGGAAAGTTCTCCCTTTCTGAGAATCCTCAATCCAGCAGTTAAAAAGACTAAGCTTATTTTCATGATCTGAACATTATCATGACGAAGGGCAAAATTCTGAAATGTTGAGCTTACTGCTGAGGTTTCCTGCATTACACCATGGGGATTGTAACTATTTGGTGTAAAAAGGGAAAACATTAAACATGCTTATGTCCTTGTTTCCCTAATGACCACAATACCAGGAACAATTCATGCATCAGCAGTTATAGAACTGAGCATAGGCCACTCTTTACAGATGCCCAGTGAATGTCCTCCCTGCCTTCAGTGATCTGGAGTTGCCAAGCTTTGAATGGCTGACCTGTCTGCCTCCGTTCTTCGGTCTCTGTTAGGCCCCTGTCCACGGCCCCGCCCTGCTCCAGGCCCTGCAGGCCCCCCTCTTGCCCGCGGGGGCCCACGGTCCCGACGCACACCGTCAGCCTTGTTCTCATCTTAAAGGAGAAGCCAGACATGTAAGTAAAGGGAAGTTGTTGGACTTGATACAGTCGACTACACTCACAACACACTGCAGCGTCAAAAGCCACTGGGTTTGATTCAAAAGTTGTTAGTCACTGATGTCAGGCCAAATGAGAGGTGCACCACTGCTTGAATGCAAGCGGAGTCTGTGCAACAGAAGACAATTCTCGTAAATTTGATACTGGCTCACGCTACACCAGATTTCCGAACAATTAGTTAAAGTAAGGCCAGTTCTGATACAGCAATGCAGATAATGGACCTTCTGCTTAATTCTAGACCAGATACCGTTTATGTTCAAGTCAGAATCATGGTAGATTTGCATATGGTGCATATTTAGTACCATACTCATCACTTCAGATTTTTCCATGATAACAGACTAATGTTCGACATATTTTAGTGCTCCCCTTTACACTGAGGTGGAAGATGATCCTGTGACCTGCCCTTTACTCAATATATTCATTATGACAGTTTGTTCACAGTGTGAAAGGTAATTATAACAGCTGCTCTTACACCTGATGTGGAGGAGCTTGACTTTGTTAAAAAACACTGAAATTCTCCGATGTAACTTATCACTCGAAATGTATAATGACGATTGAGGCTGTTAAATATTCAACTTTACAAGTTAGATTCCTGTCACCTCCTCTGGACCACAGGAGTTTTAAACCACCTTCATTTTTACGTTTCAGGGAGAATGATCATGAAAAGAAGTGAGTGAGAAAAGGTCCTTATGAGAGAAAAATTCAATCTGGTGCAGCCACACTCCACTGGAGCAAAGTCCGCAATCATCAAGGAAAAGAAACAAGGACACTGCGTAGATTGTGGACAACAGTCCCAAATGCAATTTTATATATGGGCAATCAGATGTTTAAAAAAAAAATTACACTTTCAGATACAATCTACACAGGTTGAGTAGAGAACTTTTTAGGTTAGCGGTGGAGCTGTAGAAATAGCGGTGCCAGTTGGTGCGCATGCCAAAACATTGGTTTAATATCTCAAAAAAAACGATTGTATGGGCTGCTGTCATTTGTCACGGAGCCAAATAAAAGGTCAAACATTTCCACTCATCCAACACTTCATGACAGAACGTCGCTAAAATCAATGATAGACTTCCCATCAGCTCTAAAATCGGATGTTTAATATGCTCACATTACAATGTCACCATACTACACATTGTTAGCATGAAAACATCAACAGCTGTGGCCATGCATGCTTTCATGAGCTTTTTAGCTCAAAGAACTGCAGAGGCTAATGAGAAGAGTCTGAGATGTCCTAAAAGGCCACCGTACACAGAATATACTGTTGTGATAAACATAACATGGCTTTTCCACTGGTGTCAAATTGTTTTGCTTAATTGGTGGTAAGAATAAAAAAAACCCAGCAATGTTGTGTGATGCCCCTTACAGTATCGCAGGCTGACATATTGTCTTGTTCAAATTTAAAGTCCCATTATCTCATAGCTTTGCAGATGCAAGTGTATGCAAGTGTTTGTGTTTACAGAAATATCTTCCTTCCTCAGCTTCCTGTGTTTTTGTTGAGTCCTTTTATAGTTGCACTGTCTCTTGGTTGTTCAATTGCATTCAAGCTTAATGTGGGGTTTGGTTAGGGTGAAATTCCACTGTGCCTAGCACTCATCAGTCGTCCTTACCCTTTACAGATTCTCTTTCATCCGCAGAACTTGAGGAGCTTTAAAAAGAAAGTGAGGACAATCAGAAAGAGGAATTAGGACACCGATAGCCTGTGACAGACAATTTGTGTGGGTGAAAACATTTTGCTTTATGTTTTTTAGATAATAGTTTCTGTTCCCAACTATATTCTCACCTGAGCTTGGGAGGAGCTGATCCACTTGGGGAGACAGGAGAGACTGGAGGTTGTCCTTCCCCGTCACTAGAGCCTGTGTTGACGACACCTCTCTTGGCCCAGGCGTTCTCCTTGGGAGGAGGTGCAGGCATCACCTTCAGGGGCTCCTTGGAGGAGCTGGTAGAGGGGGGGCGTGAGGGTGGCCCAGGGGAGGAGGGTTCACCTTCTCTCGCACTGAAAACCTCATTCTCGCCAGAGCGATCATTATCTCCACACCGAGACCCTGATAATAGAAAGAAAGGGACACAATTTTAAGTCTGGACTGATAGAATAAAAGTCGAATGTTGAAAACAGGACACATTCATGTGCAAGTGCAAAACAGTCTCTTCCTGTTTACAAGTGAAATACAGATTTCTAAATGTAAGCTATATAGAAATGAAATTTAGAGTTATCTCACCTCTTCCAGAAGTGCTTCCTGGCTGTGAAGACTCACTTCCTGTGCGAGATCGCTCAGTATGAGATTCCTCATTGCGCCAGCTTGGGTCTCTGAAAACAATGAAAAAGCAAGTTTTTTAAAAAAGCACCATGAAAAAATATCTACAATTTCTTTATGTAATTTGACTTTATAACCATCCATGTCAGTCCCTGACCTGTCTCGCATTTTTCTGTCGGGTCCCCGGCCTTTGTCCTCCTCCAGCTGCCTCTGCAGTCGTTCTTCCTCCTTCTTCAGCCTCTCCTCTACCTCCCTTTCCTTAGCAGCTGTGTCAACAGGCTTGGCAGCGCCAAAGATGGATGAGGTCCTGCTGCCGGAGCTTGGAGCAGCAGCGGAGGAAGTACCTCCACCGCCACCACCACCGCCACCACCGCCGCCACCACCACCACTACCGCCACCACCACTACCGCCGCCGCCACCACCAGCTTCCTCCTCCTTGGGCATACTGCGGGGCATAAGGTTCAGCTTGGGTCTCTGCACAGGAGCTAGAGTGAGCACAGCACATGATTATTATAGTTTTTATTTTCAAGAATATATTAATTGGATTTGTGGCAACTATAATGCTAATGCAAACACCAACACTGAACTCACCTCTGTCGTCACGCCTCTCCTCCCGTTTCTCGTACTTGTCATCACGGTCGCCATAACGATCCTTGTCCCCAAAACGATCACCGCTACCCCGATTGTCATCATAGTCACGGCGGAAGCCGGTGCCAAAGGCACGACGACTACCTCCACTACCACCACGAGAGTCAAAACCTGACAGGATGGAAGGGACACAAGGGAGAAAAAGGTAAGAAATGAAAATAGGAACTTGAAAAGATGATGAGAACAGGAAATGCTGTCAAAAGCGCGATTAGGATTGCAGCTAAACAATCCGGAGGTCATGTATATCAATTATTCCATTAGGGTGGGAATGTAATTTTTTAAAACTCTTTTACATATTTCTTTAGATTTTAAAAAAAAGACAGCAGCCAAAGAAATGCACGACTACTCACCACCTCTGTCGTAGTCTCTGCGGTCCCTGTCATCATAACGATCCCGGTAGCGGTCTCTTCCTCCTTCAAAACGATCACCGTCACGCCGTGGTCCATCTCTGAAACGATCCGACTCGTAGCGGTCCCGTGATCCTGCAAAAAATTAAAATGGAAGATAAAGTTGAATCACATATCCTCTTCCAATGAACTGCCAATGACTCAATGTCCTGTGGTAATATATCTACAATCTGGTTAGACTGGAATTGACTTATAAGTCCTTTCTATCCAAAACTGCATCTACTTAATTATTAGAAATGAAAAAAGTAAAGATGTTGAAGCACAAACTAAACCATTTCCAACTCACTCTCTCCAAAGGCATCACTCTTGGGAGGTCCAAAGGCATCATCTCTCTTGGGGGGTCCAAAGGCATCATCTCTCTTGGGGGGTCCAAAGGAATCATCTCTCTTGGGGGGTCCATCATCATCTGAACTTGGCCGAGCTCTCCAGTCACTGTCCGTCTTATCAGGACCCAGGTCCGCCATCCGTCCACCCCTGTCTCGGCCTCCCATTCCACTGTCTCTCTCTGAAGTGCAAAAAGGTGACATCAAGTTTAATTATAGAATATGAAGGTTGAAGGGTGTACTTCTATTTGATAAATTACTCCAAAGACAAGGAGGAGCCTTGCAGCATCCAAAGGACAGAAAAAGCAACAAAAATATAAGTTAGCATGTACCTTTATCATTCGACTGGTCTGCAATATCCACACGAATCCTTCGGTTCCCCAAGTTCTGTTGAACAGATAAAGGAAACAAATTGTTTTTCGATTCTTTGATTACACTTTTATGAAAAAGAAAAACTGACTCATCTAAAAGTAAAAGTATAAATGATGAAACTATACAATTGTAATGCAATACAGCTCAAAACACTAGTCCATTTTATTGTGTAATTCAATTATGGGAAACTTGTACAGACATGACAATAGTAATAGTTCTGGGTGTAAAAATCAAAATGCAGAGATTTGAAATCCATTTTTTGCTGCATCATCTCACCTCCTCATTGAGACTGAGGGCCCTTAAAAGGGAATCCACATCGTCAAATTCAGCATAACCAAAGCCCTTCAGCCTCTCTGGGTTACTGGGCTCTCGAGGCAGACGCACTGCACTGATCTGGAGATGAAGACAATAAAAAAACAGAATGTGATGATCTGGACTCAGCACTGTACAGTTCACTGCTACAAATCCAGCACTACGAGGATACAAAATCTGGAAGAAATGGGCTGACTTAGGGATGGAGGACATTCCAGAGTCCTGTGTTCAATTTCTGTCATTCCCATAGATAATAAGTGGTCAGGTCATTTTAGAATCAGATGGGCTCAGTTATGTCACTAAGTTTTAAGCAATATGTACTACTGAGATATGATGAGCCATCTGCAGACGAGACAGAATTAATATAGGTGATATTTTAACTAAAAAACTGGATGTTTTATGGCCACTCAGACTGTTTTGCTGTTGCTGAAAAAGGACACTGATCAGCTTGGCCTTTGGAGGCTCTGTTATCTGTGAAAAAATGTTTTTCCTTTAACATTCCTGACTAAATGAGGAAAATGGTAATTGATGAGACTAGATGTTCTTTTTCAGGTTACAGGTGCTATATGGAGCAATAAACTATCTGAAACTGTCTCTTTTTCTGACTGTGCTGCTTTGCAAAACAAAGAGAAGCAGTAACTGTTACCACCAAGTGCTATCTGTTATAGCCTGCACACTGCATGTGCTTGTTACACCTACTGCCAAGCCGCGGAAGAAATCTTTGATTGACTCTTCGGTGACTTCATAGGGCAGGTTGCCCAGGAAGGCTGTGTACGGCGGGCTACGGGGCAGTCGAGACCGGTCGACGTTGGGTTCACGGGCTGAGCGAGGTGCTGTGGGCAGGACGGAGCGGTCAATTGATGACCGGTATGACTCCTCATCTGTGTGCCACGAAGTCGAGACTGGAGAGAGAAAATTTACACATACCAGTGTCACACACGGCATAACGAGCAATTATTTTCATTATCAATTAATCTTTTAATAGTTCTCGATAAATCACTCCTTAAATATTTGAGAATTACAAAAAAAACATTGTAGGATTCAAACAAGTCCCACAAGAAACCCCAAAAAGCAAAAGTGAAAAACAAATATCCCTGAATGTCAAAAAACTAGTACGAGATTGATAATATAGGGTTTTGGTGATGCAACAGTCATCAGTCGAAATATGGAGCTCAAATGTCATCAAATCATTACCAACTCTGGCAGAACTTGTTAGACTCAAGTTGAACATTGAAAAAAAACAGAGCAGCAGACAGTTTAACTGACATCATTTTGTGAATTTGACAATGTATGAATCGAATCAGTCTTCATCACCATGTATTTCAGGTAGTGGTGGACATGAAACACAAGTATCACCCTTATATCAGCAGAGACTGATGTGTTGTCATACCTAAACTGAAATTGTGGAGTTTAGCCATTTGCACTGCATGCACCTCTAATCCATCTGACATATTTTTTACTGCTCTACGCCTTAGGGCGAACAGACAATTTTTTTTCATTCAGTCAAATGTTAAACTATATAGATTGATGGCAAAACCAGCATATGCAGAGTATTTCACTGCATACTCACCATCTCCTTCCAGGTCGTCAGTCTCATCAGCCCAGCTAGTTGACTTTGCCGGGTAGCTGGGCGGCGCAGGGTTGTTATTGCCTCCGCTGTTGTCCTCTGCCAGGAAGTCAGTCAGAGTGAGGGTCTTCCCCTTCTTATTCTTCTTCTTAGCTAAGGGGTAATGAACAAACAGATCATGGTCAACCATGATGAACAAAACATGCCAAGTCATGGATTAATTGCACACATGGATTTTTTTATGATTTATGATCGCTTCACTGGCTTTTATTAGATGCTGTGTTGAACTATGATTATTTATTTAAAGATTCAATTGGAAAATAGACAATGCTGTGAAATGCAACACAAAAACAGTCGTAGTTTAAAAAGACTTGTGTGTGTCCACTGTTGTTGACAGCACCATCTCTACAACAAACAAGATGTAGTCCAGCCAAGCCAGATAAGGAGACTGCAGCGTGTATGCGATAACAAAAACGCAGACTTATTTCTCTACTGGAAAGCACAACACACAAGGAGTGGTCTGCACATCCAACTGACAGTGTGCAGGTGCTCCGAGAAGGCTCATCTCTGTTCAGCTTCAGGAGTGAAGTTGTGTTCTCTTATAACTACAAGGATGAATGGATGACTTCTAAAATGAATCCTGTATAAACTGCACAACATTCCTCGTGGTGTGTATTTGAATGATAAACTGTTGTTAGGTGCCCCCCCCACACACACAGCTCATAGACCAGCTCTAGTTTGTTTTAATCTGAGGCAGAAAAAGGAGGTGAGCTATAAAGATGGCTGTGAGCTTTATTCTGAAAATCCAAGCTGTCAGGACATTTTATACACGTCGTTAAAAAACCTGCACGAACACACGGAGCAGCACAAAGTGTTCCTGAGAAAATAATGCTAAGTCATTGCTTACATTAAACACAGGCCTAGCTACCCGGCCTTGACTCTGAGCTGATGAACGAAAAACAAGCACTGTTTAGCATCCCTCTTGGAGCTACGCTAACATGCAACATTAGCACGCTGGAAGCTGCGTAACGTTAACTTTAGGGAGTTGCAGTTAAAGCAAGATTGGCTGCTAGCTTAATGTTGAGGCTAACCATACTGGTTGTTTGCTTGGTGTGTACGCAGGTCGCTTTTGTCTTTATGCGGGCTTAGTCAGCAAAGGACTGCTGACGGGGGAAGTATCCCTGCTTAGCTAGCTAGGTTTTAGGGCCTAGTAGCGCACGATGCAGCGCCAGGCTCCAAGTGCGCCATCAGCGGGGCTACACTGGGCCGACCGGCCGGAAAGGAGGGAGAGCTCGGAGTTGTCGAGCTGCCATGGGAAGTGTTTAGGAGGCGACCCAAACCGGGCCCAGGTGCGACATTTCATCCGCCACAGATGCAAGGAGAGCCGGGGCTGCACACGTGGGGAGACTCCTCGGGCAGCCCGGACTGCTCGGCTCGACCCCTCCTCCACAGAACGCGCCTGCGCCCGGTGCCTTTCTGCTGTGAGCGCCACGGCGAGTTCCGCCACAGACATACAATGTGCCAGCTCTGCACGCACTAGCAAACATTTCATAACGTGGCACACACTTCACAATGTGCCCTATATCACATGCTAACGAATGCTAACACCGCGGTAACATTAGCCCCCGGGAAGAACAGCAAGTATGGAGTCGGTTCAAATGTTCGGAATGTGCTAGTCGTTTCGTCCCTTCCTCCGGCAGCCACTATCCTTACCGGGCCCCAAAACAACCAGCAAACCTATTTACACGAGCGGGACCCCGACGCGGATCGACAAGGCGATGTATTAACAACCTCGAAACGTAACATGTTTAAATATATCGGCGTATAAACCGCTGAAATCCCCACCGGCCGACCAAGATCGTTCACCCACATAAACCTCACCTGACGCCGCCATGTTGGAGAGCGAGTTCGTAGTAATTCCCGGATGAAGGCGTCAGAGGTTTATTATCGGGAGCGCGCATCGTGAACAGCGGGGCCTGTCTGTCTCCTCCCTTGTTTGCTCACTGACCCACATCTGCCCAGTGGCTGCTGTTTCATAACTTTACTTCATATCTGTCACTGTTGTTCCTCTTTACTTCTTTTATGTCTTTTGGAATAGTTTCATCTCACCCAAAAAAAGGTTTGGAGCGATACTTTAGATTCTGTATTTCTTCCCTGTCCCTGAATTTTTCGATGCCGGTTACTTTTACCACCTCTTGATTATATTTGAATCCCCTTTCTCGAGTCCCTCCTAACCCTACTCCCTTATACGATAGAAATTTTGCCACAGTCACACTTATCCAACAGGCACATTTACCATATTAGAAATACCCTTCCCTCATATTCTGATACTGAACAGTTAGTTACTCTCTTTACCTTATCCTGCTCTGACATCATGAACTACCTAGCACCCCTAAATTAAAAAACATCCAAGGTAAACACTGCTGGTATCCCCCTGCCTTAACAAGTATGTGCTCTCAAATGCAGCAGAGCTGAGTGCAAATATATAGATATTTTACAGGTTTCATATGCTGTTTTT
This sequence comes from Hippoglossus stenolepis, assembly GCF_022539355.2. NCBI lineage: Eukaryota > Metazoa > Chordata > Actinopteri > Pleuronectiformes > Pleuronectidae > Hippoglossus > Hippoglossus stenolepis. The sequence continues at coordinate 19,552,598 of NC_061485.1, forward strand.
TGTGTGAAATAATTGAAATCTCTACCAAAACTTAGTAGAAAGAGCTGTTTAAGACAATTAACTGCATCGTAAAACTCTTCCATGAAACTGATCAAATTAGATCTTCCATCTCACCCAGTCTTCTTCAACCTGTGTCCTCCTCCCACTTCACTGACCTTGTCTCTCAATTAAATCCCACCTCTTGTTCATCAGATATTTTACCATCTCAACTCGTTCAGTAGGTTTCAGTAAAATATGTTATTATAGCCATGAGTAACAGCAGTTTAATAAATGTTGCTGTCTCTCTTACCTTTGAACATGCAATTGTGCAGCCTCTTCCAAGAATGCAAGAATGCTTATTAATGTCACTGGATCCCAGTGACATTAATAACTACAGGCCTGTCTCCAAGCAGCGATTTATTTCTAAGATTAAAAAAAAAGTGGTCATCTATCAGGTCCCACTCTAGTCCCAGTCCAGTTTTAGAGCTAAGCACAGAACAGAATCAGCTCTGTCACTGATACCCTTCTAATTGTTGACTGTGGTTTTCGTGCCATTTTAGTTTTGCTCGACCCTACCGCAACTTTTGGCAATATTGACCAAAACATTCTTCTTAAACGTGTAGGTCGAAGTTGGTTTTCCAGTATTAAAATAATTTGCCAAGTATCAAAGATACAGGTTCTTTTCAGTTTAAATAGGAAAGTGCACCTCATCATCTGTACCCATAAAATGTGGTATACCGCAAGGCTCAATTTAAGGCCCAGTTTTATTTTAATTTTATGACTCTATTTTTCAGAAGCACATAAGCAGATGACCCACAGCTTTATTAGGGCTTAAGCTTAAGCTTAAAATGAATTACAATCGATTAAAAATCTCTTTAACTGCTCAGATGACATCAATACTCCCCTTACCCTTTTAACCCTAAATATTTTTTTCTTTTTCCACATGTTCATGGGACAAGTCCATATGTGTGTACAGACAATTTATCAGTCAGCATTAAAAAATACTTGTTATTTCTGATATTGTTACTATAGGATCCATTCACACACGAGAACAATCAGTAATGGCACAGCAACTGCAACAGCAGATATGCCCCTAGTGGAAATACAATATTGCCCTGCTTTTATGGGACATTTGCAAACAAATATAACAGACAAATAGGGTTGTAATATTTCAGGACTGTGAGTCTCATTTGGAAGTTCTCATGCTTCCTTGTAGTTAAACATAAATTAAGGCAGCTTTAAGCATCCTGGAAGTGTACATGAAAGACTACAACAACAGTATATAATTTGTAATAACATGTCTTTTTAAAAATGTGGATCTTCTGTCAACATAAATGAATTACTCATCTCGTTTAAACTTAGTTTTTCATGTAGTGGATGCTATGGTAGTGCATTATGTATGACAACAACTTATAAAGAAACATAGAATGCACATTCTTTCATTATGTACCAATACGCAAGAATCATGGCTGTGGGTCAACGAGTGGTTTTATTTTATTTTACTGACTAGTGGCAGGCAGCGGTTGCTGTTGAAACAGCCCTGCAAGTTTCATTGTGGTGTGGAAGAATGCCTTTATTCAGAGTTACACAAATCATTCACGATTTTACACCGCATGTGGTCTCGGTTCAAAAATGGCTTCAGTTGATTGGATCAGCAGGACATTTTTTCCATTATTTATAATTGTGGGTCACTTTGATTTCATCGTTGGGGTGGTCCCAGATCCTTTGTTCCAAATTAGCTTGTGGCCGCCAGCTCGTCCAGTGCATCCTGGAGCCTGTGCCAAACAAAAATGGGAAATTTCACTTTCAAAATATTCATGTTGAATTGGTCATGTGGCACTCTGCCTCACTTTATGATGTTGTTATACGTGACCATGCAAACTGATAACAAGTTACTTTAGTATTCACCTCCACCACCATCACCACTTTGCCTCGATCAGTTTTTTTTCTTCTTCCCCACTTTTAACTCTTACTTGAAGTCTCCACCATCCAGCAGCATCTTGTAAGTCTCAATCTCTGCCTCCAGTTTCATCTTCATGTTTAGGAGCGCCTCATAGTCCTGGGTCTGTTGCTGAATGTTTGCTCGCAAGTTAGTCAGCTCCTCTTCCAGACGAATAATAAAGCCATTGTACTTCTCCATTTCCATGTTGTTTCGTTGCTCTGTATTGCGTAGTGTGTCCTCTAGTGAGGATTTCTGATAAAGGATAAAAGAGAAAGTTTTTGGGCAAGCAAGTCTATTTTGGGAGAACACGGGAAAGTTGACACAAAAAGATGTTTAACAATTGGAATAGGTGATATGTAGTCGTGAGTGTATTTTAAGGAAGACAGTTATTGCAGCAAGAATTTAGATATAATGAGAAGATTTGATTATTTGCAAATAAGTAAAGACAGAATATATTCGTAAAATACTTACTAAGCTCTGTTGGGATGAAAGTTCAATTTCAAGGGTCTGTAACTGTCTGGCTAAGTCACTCGTCTCCATCTGGGCCCCCTGGAGAGCTTCTGTGTTCTGTGATACCTGCACCTGTACATCTGAAATCTGACAAAGAGACAGGAAAATAAGTTATCCCCCAAAAATTATTTCACAAAAATTGCACGATTGCCCTTTCAACATCACATTACTTGATTTTCGTGCCACTGTTTGAGGTCCTCCGCATTCTTCACAGCGATCTTCTCGTAGTTGGACCTCACGTCCTCCATTAACTGGGACAGGTCTTGACCTTTAGGAGCGTCTACGTCCACTTGCACACCGGAATTGGAGATCTGACTCCTTATCTCCATCACCTCCTACAGGACAGACAGGGGAGGGCAGAAATAGAGAAATTAACAAAGTTGTTTAAAGACCTCTGGCTCTACTCAAGTGTGCTGATGATCACATTAACTCACATTCTCATGGTTCTTCTTCAGGAAAAGGAGCTCCTCCCTCACAGCTTCAATCTCACTCTCGATGTTCATCCTGGTCATGTTGGTGTCATCAATGACTCTCTTTAGGCCAACAATGTCAGCCTCCACAGACTGGCGGATTCCCATCTCATTGTCGAACCTGTGGGAGTGTGCAGACACAAACTGTATTAGAGACACAACCAGCTCTTGTTCACACTGCACTGTGTGGTGCAATGTTGCAAAAAGCCACAGCTGAGTAGATACAGCCCTGCTATTGTAGAAACCTCATTCTACCAGACATTATAGATACTACACCACATGAACTGTACAAAATCTGTATGGACTTCTGCTATAACTCTGTTTGTACAGGATGTAGAGAGTCAGCTTTGATTTGTAATTCATATAAAACAACATAGACTACATTGAAATTTAATATAAAACAACTTACTTTACTTTGAAGTCGTCGGCAGCAAGACGGGCATTGTCAATCTGGAGCACAAAACGAGCATTCTCCGATATTTTGTCAAAGATCTGCGTAGAAAAAATAAATTTTGACAAAATGATCTTTATGTGGTACCTGCATTTTTCTAATCTAACTGGTTAGAAAGAATCCCATTTGTAACAAAGAACCCCTTTGCTCACTTTATATTGTGAAATTCCCCCTTTTTACACTCAGCTAAAGAATTGAACATGTGATTTGAATCAGTATTTCCATTATGTAACAAAAGCTACCCCCAGATTCAGGTTTCACATCAGGGCCGCAGCATGATTTAATCCATCGTGTATCATAGAGTGAGAAAAAAGAGGAACCACAAACTGAAGAACAGGAAAAGAGGGTGTTCTCGTGCCAAACCTGAATCTGGTTTGTTTTAGCATTGTTGGAAAGAAGGGTTTCCTGTCTGACGAGTCATAAAGAGAATTTTTCTTCTCTCTAATTTCCACCCAGCTGCACTTTTCTCTTTGTATACATGTGTTTATATGTGGAAAATTCTTTGTGCATGGGCGTGTTTGTGAGTCTGTATTTTTTTGATGGTATCCTGAAGTCAGAGGAAATGGGAGATACAAGTCCCTTTATGTATCGAGACAAAGTGCCAACATCAGTGTGTCAGTCTGTGACAGTGAAGAAGTGGGGTCTGGAGAAGAATGTGACATTTGACTCTGCTGACTAGAGCTGATTGTTATTCAACCAGTGGACATGCATTCATTTACACACGCACACTCTCCCGCTGGTAGTCCCAGAGCCTTTGTGTGTGTGTGCATGTGTCATTACCACACATCTGTTTCACATTGAGGTCCTCCTACACCAGAGCATGCATGCAGAATCACTCTTTACAAGTATGGGACCATTTGAAATGCCTTTGTCTGGTGTAGGTAGTTTGGGAGCTTTCCAGTCTGTATCTCACGATGACACCCTCGTGCTGGTGATTCATAAGAGGAAGTTCTGGCTGGTTTGTGGCACGAATCAGTTTTTACAGGGGGGGAGGGTGAAAAGCTTGGCAACCACACCCTTCATTCTCTTGCCTGAAATTTGATCATCTACAAAAGAAAACTGTGAGTCTCACTGTAAACGGCCCCAATCTTGGTTTTCCAACTTCAGTCTTTAGATAAATCATTAACACACTGATGCAATTTACTGGCATGAGTGCTGTCACATGCTCTCATTGATTAATCTCAAACACACTAATCCTCACTTATCTAGTTGTCTGTCTGAGCTAGCTTTGTCAATGATTTTCACTCAACATTTTCAGTTTTTTAGATAAAACCTCCTACTCAACCTTTGCCTGTTCATTTTATTGATTATTCATTATTTCCATGCTCACCTGTCTTCGTAGGTCTTCGATGATGGGTTCATACTTGCTGTAGTCTTTGACATCGGGTCCTCCCTTCTCCAGGGCGTCCCTGATCTTCATCTCCAGCTCCTGGTTGGCCTGCTCCAGGTTCCTCACCGTCTCCAGGTAGTTGGCCAGGCGATCGTTGAGATTTTGCATGGCCCCCTTCTCGTTGCCCAGTATCCCAGAACCAGCACCAGCACCGCCACCACTTGCCATGGATGCACCAGCACCACCAAAACCTGCACCCGCACCTCCACCCATTCTGTTGCTCAGCTTGAAGGCGCTCGAAGAAGAGGTTACTGGTCCAGCGGAACGCAGTGAAGCTGCTGAGCCATAGGAGATGCGGGTGCCTTGTCCACCAGCACCACCATAAAGGCTGGTGCTGCTGTACTGGGGAGAAGAGCGGGTTATGGAGATGTGGGGAGAAGATCTAGTCGTGCGGGTTGATTTGAAGCTCATTTTGGAGAAGTTGCGGCGCCTCAGGGAATGAAGTGAAAAATGAGATGTGGAAGCTCGCTGCTGCCTGGCTCAGAAAGTGACGCTGGCAGTGGGAAGTGGGGAACTTTATACTCCTGCTTCTCCCTCAATCACAGCTGGTCTCTCAGACCCTGCCCACTTCAACTTCGGCCCAGTCTTCCTGTCCTGCTCCCCCTCCCTGCTCTCATTCACTCGTATGTTCCCCTTTTTTTTTCAACATACGCTGTGTTTTTCATCTCCAAGGAGACGTTTGAGGCATTTATCTGCTGTGGAAGCATTCAAACAACCAGAGCAAATCAGTTTAACTGGCTGAACTTTAGAGATCACATAAACGGCAGTTCACAGCAAAGGAAAGAAAGCCGTGGCAGACATGTTGTCCAGCATAAAATACACACTTCAACAAAGAGAAGCTCGAAAAAGATTAAAACAAAATGTTATATGCTAGAATAGTCTTTGCAAATTTAGTCTTACTTTGCAAGCATGCAGCCAAATTCCTTTGGTTTGCCCATAAAAGGCATGATGCCTACCACTTGCTGCATAGTTTCTAAGGTTGTGGTCACATACGTTCCAAAATAGAGATATTTTGCCAGCCTTCGTATCTAGACTAAACTAAAAGCAAGATACAGCAGCTACAGCACAGATTCTTTTAAAACAGAGAGCAAGGACTTATTTTTCCAACTGGTCTATTCTCTTTAAGTGTAAAATCATCAAGGAAACATTATCTTCAGCATGACATTGAACTCTTTGTCAGAATAACAGCAATCAAATTTCAAGTCAACAGGGTGTACCGTATTTAACAATGAAACCTGCATCCTTCAAAGAAAAACCAGGCTTCAACCTTACCCAAAGCGTAGATTGTTAACTGATACCTGATTCAGAAAACAATCGTAAGGAAAGAAAAGCTGCCCTCATTCACAGCACACGACGAACTGAACACGTCACTTCTATTGAGGAGTTTGCACAATTAACTTTAAAGCCTTATCTTTGGTGCTCATGAGAACTAGGTTTGATATTTAAGTATGAAAAGATGTTTCTCTTTTTGTTCATGCTTTGTGAACTACTAAAAAAAAAAGCCAATTAAAGCAGGAGTCATTATTTAATTTCCCATAATTTTTTTTAAAGAAAAGATAGACAAAGGCTACTTCCATATGTTATAATTTGAAAATCCACTCAAGCATCTTGGCTCTGAATGAGGTTTAATTTCCATCCATGCCAACACACCTGGCAATGTAAATCACGTGACCACTTGCGTACACAGGAATTGTTTGAATAATAGCTTGTCTCCTATACATGTAAACAGTTGTATTATTGTAAAATGAAGAATTTCACTGTGTAACAGCTGGTAGAAAAGACAACAGGGGCACACCTGGCATTAACATGTAGTTTTTGTGATCCGATCACAAGTGGACCGCTCTGAGTGTGTGTGTTCACACTTAAAATGTGGCCCCATGTCTCGTGCTCGGATCTCAGAACGGATCCCACCTCTGTTACGGCTGTATGTGTTCCTGTACTGTGTCCCTGTTTTCTCTCGTCTCTCCTCTAGCTCCACCCTGATTAAACCAGTCATCAATGAGGTGCACGTGGCCAGTGAATTGAGGTTCTTTTAAAGCTCTTGTGTCAGGATCAGAAGGGGGGGCTTCCAGTGTGGGGACTGCTGGTTCTGCTGGGCCTCAGCCTGGGATGTTAACATTGTGTGTATTGTGTCATTTGATGTTAATAATTCCCATGGTTCGGCTGTTTTAAAGGCTTTTTATTGTTGATTCGTGTCAGTGGTGGTCAGTTATCTTACATGTTGTTCGCCCCATAGGGCCACATAATCGTGGGGCGTAACAATTGGGGGCTCGTCAGGGATAGAACATCCATGAAGTGGTCTAATGACCTTTGTTTAAGTGAAGTCATCTCTTTTGTAGATCACTTGTGATTTTTGCTATGTGCAAATGCTTTTGACTGGGTGCTGGATTCCATGCTGGGTGTTTGAGAGCCTCCTAATTATTTAGCCATCGGGCATACTTGAGTCTTGCCACTTTATTATTTTGCCGTTCTTATTTTTTGTGGTATACTCGGGTGTGGGTACATTTTCAGGGTGTGGCAGGGGACTTTATCTTGGGTCTGCTGCCCACTTACTGAGTTAAACGTTTAAAGGAGCCTCCTGGGGAGCCACTGAAGTCTAGCTAGGCTAGTTAGGCCGGTAAGGTTTGGGATGCCTCTGCACAGCACCTTGATTGTGATCTCTTGTGCGATGACTTCATTTTGTTGGATCACTGTCTTGTGGAGCTGTGATTAATGCTTTTGATTCCAGTAACTTGTGTGTATGACCTTTTTGTGTTGTGGTAACTGCTCTCTGCATTTATTGGATCACTTCTTGGTTGCATGTGTGTTAGCAACCTGGATCTTTTGTGTTGTGGTTGTTGCAGTCACTTTGGTGTGACTGTTTTGTTGAACAGCAGCTATACAGAATTGTTGTGACCTGTTCGTGTGGGATGTAGTCACTCCACAGATCATTGGATCTTAGTGTGGTGGGTGTGACCTCCTAGTTTGTGAAGTCGGTGTATGTTGCTGGTTTACTTCATATATGACAGTAACTGTGGATGGTTGAAGACCACTGGGTGTCCATTTTGGGTTGTGGTAGTGGCGGCTCAGTTTTGTTGGGTCTTTGTGTTCTGCTGTTTGTGAATTGCATAACTTTGTAGGTCTACTTGTGACCCTTTTGGTTTGTGGCTGTTGCACTCCTCGCGTGTGTTGGTCACCTGTGTTTGTGTTGTGCTAAGGTAGATTGAGTAACATTTGTTCTGTGATTTGTCCACCTCATAGTGGTAGCCATTTTGTGTAAAGTGGGCGTGGCATCCACTTGTGTGCCTGCTGCTCACTTTTAATCCAGCAGCAGTAATTAGTTGGCACATCTGTATTGTCAACTTGTTTGTGCCACCAGCATTTGTTTTTTGCTGCATTAAATGCATATTTACATCAACTTTAGGTTTGAAGTCTTGTGTGCTGAGAGCCATATATAAATGCAGTCAGCATTGGCCCACATGCTAAGAAAAATTGGTACTTCAGAGTTTTGCAGATGTTTTCTGGTGTACATCAAGCTGACTTGTTAACATACAGCCTCAGTAATTGTAAAATGCATTGCAATGAAGAAATAGTATCTTGTCCTTAGTGAGTGAATTTTGATTAAACTATATATTTTAAGGGTGGGTGTTACGGCTGTATGTGTTCCTGTACTGTGTCCCTGTTTTTCTCTCGTCTCTCCTCTAGCTCCATCCTGATTAAACCATTCATCAATGAGGTGCACCTGGCCAGTGAATTGAGGTTCTTTAAATAATACTGTCAGGATCAGAAGGGACGCTTTCAGTGTGGGGACTTCTGGTTCTGCTGGGCCACAGCCTGGGATTTCAACATTGTGTGTCGTTTGATGTTAATAAATCCCACGGTTCGGCTGCTTTTAAAGGCTTTCTTTTGTTGATTCGTGTCAGTGGTGGTCACTGATCTTACATGTTGTTTGCCACATAGGGCCACATAATCGTGGGGCTTAACACCTCCTCGCTCCATACAACCAAAACACGTCCATCATTTCTGTTCACGACCACCAAGTTATGTTATTACCCAGTCGGTGTACACAACATATCTTTCTGCGCAGTGAAAGATATGTTGTGTACGCCGACTGGGTAATAACATTTTTTTTTAGATATTGATCATTATGTGGTGATCAGTGTTATTGTGGCAGTGGTCACATAGTGGTTCATAGTGAAACTGCAGCGGGTCAGGGGACGACAACTGAGTAGGTGGTCCTTTCTTCATGTTGCCCAGCACTCATTCACATTGCTTAATGACCTGGACCACCTTCGAATGTGGACTGGTGTGATTGGATCTAAATCCTGAGTGCTTTCGCACCTGTAGTTAGAGCTGTCCACTTGAGATTGCATCAAAAAAATCACATGTTAACACAAGGTGTGTAAAGGGCCAAAGACAGCAACGCTTGTAATTTATTATCCATGTTGCATTCTTCACTGTTAGCTAAGGCTGATGCTGGTTGTTTTCATGTGATAGGAGCCTGATGAATCATCGTTAAAAAACCTTTCCGTTTGGGCCCTTCCAGACTAAAACAAGGTCTGGGGCTTTCAAACTTGAAATGGGCCAGTATAAACAGAAGGGGGATGGCTGTATACAGTACAGAGTCCCATAGTGAAGTTATTTATTCCCTTATGATCCCGCTTGTTGACCCTATAGTGGAAACCATCATTTCAAAATAAACTCAGATGGGGCTGTTTGGCAATAGTCAGTATTAATTGCAAATTTGCAATGCTTGTACCCAAATTCCCAACTTGATCCTTTTCAGAGTTGTATTTTGCTTTGGGTTTCCTGCTTGTTACATAACCACGTGCATTAGGATAAACAAGGCAAATGAGACGAATGGGGAAGTAAGTGATTTGCCTCAGTGTGTAGTGTTCTGACCCTGGAAAGGTTTATCTGAGGCTGAAGTTGTGGTCGGAGAGGATTTTCATGCTGGCCCCCAGAGAACTGGACAATAAAACCAAATGAACCAGCCCCCAGGAGGGAAACGGTACAAGTCTCCAACACCCTCCTGAACTCCAGTACAATCTACAGTTCTCTCCTCTCCTGATCTTACCTCATCCTCATGGTTGATCAAGTTTCACTGTTTCTCACCTTCACTTTGCATTCATTCACCAATGTCTTTCAGTAATACTCAATGAGAAGGGAAAACAGCATATGGGAGGTCGCAAGAAGCAAAGGGAACGCCAATGAGTCTGGCATGTGATGAGGACAGGCAGAAGAAGAGGAACCATGAATTAAATCAGCGTGAGTCATGCCTCATGACAGTCCTGTTTGTTTGAACGTTGTGTTGGCAACATTTTTTACCTCGCCCACAACAACCTGAAAAACAAGAAACGTACAAAAAGAAAGAGGTACTTAACTTAATTCATACATACATATTTATGACATGTACCAGCTTTTAAATGAGGATTTTTGTGTTGCATATGGAGATTGTATTGATACCATACTATTTATTATTTTCCACAAATAAAATCTTAACCACACACATCTTCCCCAGATAAGAGAAGAAAAAAGTAGCGGGACAGAGGAGAAGCTCGAGTGTGTGAGTCATAGTTACACACAGCAGGAAGCTGCTGGGAACTATACCACAGGAGTTTATGTGCCTCACAAATCTTGGACAACTGTCAGATTATTACCACTCTCAGCCTGCTGCGACCTTAAATGCACTTCCCTCCCCTTCCTCGTTCTCCAGCTTCACTGCAGACTGAGAGCTCTCACACACTTGTATACAAAGCTAAAAATGTCTGTTTGCAAAGATGCATATTCATACTCGCGTGCACCCTGACAGACGCAGGAAGGAATGTGGATGTGAGTGCAAGTGTGATGCATTCATAATCATTTCCTTACGTCCTTCCCTCCTCTCTTCACTCCCTCATTGATTTACCCAACATCACTGAAAGCCACGCTAAGAGCCAATTTGTTTAACTTTTATATGAATCTATTTTCAAGTTGAATGGCCAGGACATTCGGAAAAGTGAAAGGGTCACACATCAGAGGTGTCAACTAAGAGACTTTTTCTCTGTGGGATGTCATGTCCATTTCTAGCACCAAGTTATTTCACATGAAGACATAAAAGGAACAGTGAGTCAGAACTGGAACACTGCAGAATCACCTATACTCTCATTTCTTCATGTGGAGACGAGATTCATTTAATTTCAGGAAGTAAGACCTTCAGTGCAGAATATACTTTTTAGGTATCTAGATACATTCTGAGTCAAATTCCTCTTTTTTTGTTATATTAAAGGTACATGTGCAAATGTCTGGGGAAAAAGCAAACAATATGAAAAGACAGAGAACATAGCTCAGATGAACAGTTCAGGGATCCCCAGATTTTGTATCCCCTGGGGACCTTGAACTTCTGTGGCAAATACCCAACCAGTCCATCCAATAGCTTTCAAGAGATTTCTCCCCAAAGCAAAATCATTTACTATAGAGGAAAGAAACAGGGGATCCCCACAGTCAGAAGTTGATAACCTTTAGTAGAAGGAAAAACTTGCATTAAAAACGTTTGAGTCCTGCAGGTCTAAATGATGATTAAGTCATCTGTCTTACCACTAGGTGGCTGTGGTAGGCTGTTTAAAATTTAGCACTTACTTTGCACCTCCACAACAGTAAAGCGATCTTTTGGTGAATATATGAAAATGACCCTTTCTTTGTCAGTTTCTATTTAGAGGGGTATATCTTTATAGTCTGAATTATCTCAGTTTTCTTAATTCAGTCCGCAGTTTCAAATCTGCTCTCCTTTTTTTTATGTCTTTTCACCGTTACACTTTTCATTGTTTTCTAATCTCTCACTGCAGATCAAACCTTAATTCCAGTAAAGTAGCAGTAGTGGTGATGAAAGCAAAAAATCTACTTTAACCAAGAGTATTGAGTTCATCAAACAGGATGAGCCAGTCTGCAATTTATTATATAATGCATATTTTAGACCACAACATGTTAAAACATTTTTAATGTTAGGTTAGACTGGGTTTAGGCCTACAAGAATGCTAGCAACATGTAAAAAATGGAATTGGCACCTTTCTGTGAAAAAAGAGAAGCTGAAGAGCTGCATGTGGAGCTGTGACTTGCTGAACCCTGCCCTCTGATTCTCATGTGGACCATGATTGTCTATACAATACTTCAAGATACTTCAGTCCAGACCAAAGTGGTGGACCAACTGACTGAGCAAGGTTGTCATCCATCCAAAATGACTCAAGTTTAATGAAGTAGATTTGCTGATGTTCTATGAGACACTATATTTCTATATGTATATATATGTGTGTGTGTGTACTATATGTGATGCCACTCCTGTGCAGTTTCTAGGGCTGCTCAACATTCACTTCCATCTTCCAGTCAGTAGAGGGTGTGAGTCTCAAAGCAAACAAACGTGTACTGTGAGATGCGTGTTGCAGTCGGCTCACAGCTGCAGTTTCTAACCACGCCTTGCACTCTTTTCTCAGAGTTATCTGCATTTAGTTTGTGTAACACAGTGCTCTGAGTGTAGACTTCATTCATGTGTTGTTGAGGTTATCAGTTTGCACAGGCATCACTGAGTGCAGCAGGAGGTCATTTATATCGCTGATATATCTGAAAGCTTTAAAGGTAGGTAGGTAGATAGACAGGTTTGTTGGTAGGTAGGTCATAAGGTAGGCAGGTAGGATGGGAAGTAGGAAGGTAGATAGGTGGGTAGGCAGGTAAGTAGGTAGGTAGGTAGTTAGTTAGTTAGTTAGTTAGTTAGTTAGTTAGGTAGGTAGGTAGGTAGGTAGGTAGGTAGGTAGGTAGGTAGGTAGGTATGCCAGAAGGTAGGTTGGTGGGCAGGTAAGAAGGTGGATTGGCTATGCAGGATGTAGGTAGATATGTTGGTTTGTAGATAGGTAAGTCAGAAGGTGTAGGTAGGTAGGTAGGTCAGACGATAGGTAGGTAGGTGGGTAGGTAGCTAGGTAGGTAGGTCAGAAGGTGGGTAGGCAAGTAGGTTTGTAGCACTCTTTTCCCAAATTTGTTGACTTTACTAGAGAATTGTGTGGAAACCTGTTGCCCTACACTATTTAAGTTTTTACTCAAGGTATAACTAAACAGGTCAAGTTGTATTAACAAAAAACCTTAATTAATGCAGAGCACATATTCAAGTTTACATTAACCACCTTCACTCAAAATCATTAGTTAACATAAATTATTTCTTAGTTGAATTAAATTATCATTTTAAGTTTTAAGTGAGATTGCTAAATGCATATAAGTCTTGAAAGTTGCCCATCAAAACTTTTCCCTCAATGATGATCTTTATTGAGGCTGAACTGAGATGCAGGGAAGATCAGAGCACAGCACCTTCATGCTCAACAAGGAGCATCCTAATGTCAATATGGTTGAACGAGTCATCATCATCAGAGTCCTTAAATAAGAAGATAAACACAAGAGCACAATTAAATTCTCATTAAATTAATATCACAAATGTTAGCAATATAGCCCCAAAAAGTTGTTGTTTAAAAAAAAAAGTTGTACTAGTGTTAATATCGAACAGTTTGAGCTCAACAATAGACCACCTATCCAGCCTCAGTGGATTGGGGTACTAAGAGAAGGACCACAACATGGCAGATTTTGGCAGATTAAAAACAACCATTTTCACATGAAAAGTGGCACAATATCTTATTCTTTTAATTGTATGTTTTAAACTATGCCCATAAATGAAAGCTGAAACAACCGAGCACAATTTGGATTCGATTGCACAATTACGAAAGTAGAACTTTTCGGAAAATGTTTTCATGACATCTGGGAGTGAACTGTCGGTCTGATCTGCAGGTGGCTGACTGATGTGATCTGGAGCACCTGTGGCCCTTTGTGTGAAGGTTACATAAGCTCTGCATGCCTAATCAGCCTCACTCTGCTCCTCTCCCCAGGCACTTCACGTTCCATTTTGGTTCTGTTCTTTTAGGTTGTCTTCATGTGTTCTTTACACCCTACAACATTTGCAGCCACACCCTTCACTCACGCACACCCTACACCACTGACTTTACTGACTTCCACATTTCATATGTTTACTCTTGACTTGGCATGTTAAATTGGGTTGATGTGGTTGATAAATAAAATATACTGTACGTTAACTAGTATACTGGTGTGTCTCCCTTTTTGTTGCGGCCACTTGAGCTGGCTCATGACAACATAAGCTGTGAAAAAATGCAAGTGCATGATGGGTGTGCACCAGCCTTGGTCTCTTGTGAGAAATGTGAATAGCTGCCCAACGTTCCCTCTTTTGGATCAAAATATTTTAATAGGACACGGACTGTGCCCATCAATGCTTCCATAGAATTTCTGCTTGAGGTTCTTGCCTCCAATCCTGTTGAACTCCACGTCCACCTGAACAAAAAACTGAGAATGTTACAGTATTACATTGCAAGTAATTTCTGCTCAAGTTGTTTCCTTTCCACTCTACCTGTATTGTGTGTTCATCTCAATACCATCCTGCAGCTCTACAATCGCAGTCATTTGACTTTAAAATTGTGAGCAGTTCATTAACGACCCTCATTGTTTCATCCACAAGCAACTAAAATGATTAATATCCAACCCAACTTGAACTCCTCTGCAAAACTCCACTAACCCCTTTATGACCAATTCCTTTAAATAGTTAAATGAAACTGATAATGCCATGTATGCAACAAATCACAGTGCACATTTTGAATCTGTCTGAACAGTGTGCTTGAGCCCCAAGCACAGGCTACATGTATGCTAACATCATGCTAACACATACTGACACTAAGTTCGGCATTTAGCTCAACTCGGCGGCCGTCTCTGAGCCAACAGAAAATGTATTGCTTAAGTCAGCTTTACACAAGTTCCATTTGGTGTTGATGCTTTCAAACTCACACAGCTCCCATGCAGTCAAGTACCCCTGTTGGAGACAGTAGCCACGGGCTCCTCAAATGGGATGTGTCCTAACTTGTTACCAGGCAGAAATTCAAATAAGCCTCTCCCCTCCCTTACAGAAGAGAAACATGTTAAGTAACCTCTGCCTAACATGATCATTATCACTGTATGTTACAGCTGAATAATGCAAACAAAAACTTTTTTTTAGTAATGACATGACGTTTTTACAAAACACGACAGAATAATTAATTCAAAGTTTATTTTAATTAAAATCCAGGTTCAGAAGGTAGGTAGGTAGATAGGTAGGTAGGTAGATATGTAGGTAGATAGGTAGGTAAGTGGGCAGATAAGTAGGTGGATGGGTGGGTGGGTGGCTAGGTAGGTAGATATATTGGTTGGTAGGTAAGTCAGAAGGTAGGTAGGTAGCCAGCCATGTTATAAACATGAAGATGTGTGCAGGAGTGATGACATCTATCCTTTGTTGATTTATGCCTCTACTTTTAACTTGCTGTGCACCATCAAGTATCCCACCCTGTCCTCACTAAATGTTGCATTCAGTCTGTCGGTGGTTGTGAAATAGGTTTTTTTCTTATCTTTGCTAATTGTCCTCTCTCATATCCTCTAACAACAAATCTTCCCTCCACCCATTTTCTCCAGCTTGTAGCATGTATGTGTGTCTCTCAGCACATTCCAAACGTGGTGTGTCATATAGCAGCTTCATACAAAACATCACCAGCCTCTTAAGAGACTGAAGGCCGGGGGGTGATGGCTTTGTAAATGACCCCCCTCACTCTCCTCACGCACAAAGAATGATGAGTTGTCTCATGTAGAGTAAAAGAGCTTTAACCATGTTTCAACCATCAAAGAAAAATGAAAGCAGCTCTGTTCAACAGTTTGTCGGAAAGAGTGAGTTACTGAGATGACAAATCTGGCCGACTTGTACTTATATGGTTGCCTCCAAGTTTAGCACAGCAGCATCATTGTGAAGAGTCACGTCACTGCTTGAGGCTAATCAAGCAAATATGCATTTTTGGAGTGGTATAAAAAAAAGTGCATGTACCTGTCAGGTTTTTTAAATCACATTTAGTTGCCGTGCAGCAGAGAACCCTGGGATTTGGGCCTTTTCATTAGCTGATAAATAGGTGAGTTTTTTCCCCAAAACCATTTAGAACTTGGAAAAGAAAAGAATAGAGGTGTTGTGTGAAAACGTTGGAGCCTGAGGGGCCAAGTGGGTGTTTCTCTGGTACAATCCAGGCATCAGCCATGAAACTACTCAGAAAAGATCATGAGTCATGAATCTGTCAACTGTGTCAAGCCAAGGCCGAATCATGATTTCCACAGTTTGAGATGATTGTTGAGGTACATGTTTCTTTCACAAATTATCTATCTATCTATCTATCTATCTATCTATCTATCTATCTATCTATCTATCTATCTATCTATCTATCTATCTATCTATCTATCTATCTATCTATCTATCTATCTATCTCTATCTATCTATCTATCTATCTATTTATCTATGCAGCTATGCAGCTATGTAGCTATCTATCTTGTGCAGTCTCAGTATTTGGCTTTATGGGTACGTATCAGTACTTTTATGGCTGTGTAAAACTACTCTTGGCGTCCAATGGAAAATATAAAAGACAAACTCTGTTTGCTCTTTACTCGGCTGATACAGAAGGAATGTTCATCAATAATCTGTGTGTGTGTGTGTGTGTGTGTGTGTGTGTGTGTGTGTGTATTAGCAGGGTTTGGTCTGCTGATCATAGATCCAGCAAACTGCAAACGGCAGTATTTATTTTCTTCCTTTGAAGTCTTAGCTGTAAAGGTCCAATTTACTTGTATTTGCTTTTTTTAAAAAGCTTGTAAAGAAAGATAAATAGATAGTGAAATATATTCAGTGGGTAAAGTTGGTTCTCCTATATTTACGAGACTGACAGTCCCTGCCCACAAACACGTAAAGACCGTCCCACAGGGCAACTGCAATTTACTTTGCAATATATCACATCTGTGAGAACTGTAGCAAAGGAGAGGAGAAGGTCATAAAACCATCTGCTTGTTCATTATAGCTCAGCTTTGACTTGCAGTGTGTGCATGTGCTGTACAACATGGAGGTACACTGTTTGTCTCCCTGTTTAAAGTACAGTGTATCTTTGTGAATGCATTGTGTGCCAATATGATGTAAAGCATGGAAAATAAAGTTTGCCAAACATGGTTAATGTGGACAAAACTTGTCCACATTAACAAGTTTTCCAGTATTTCTGCAGGGGTTTTATAGAAACTGGCACGTTAACTATTATGTAATTCCTTTTTTTTCTTCCACCATGGTTTGTGCGCTGTAAATGTGTAACATGATGCAATTTTCTTCCCTGACAGTCCCTCACCCCCCCGCCATCCTTCACTCCCCTGCTGAGAAAGGCAGCCAATGGCACCTCAGCAGGGTCCCTCCCCTGCTCTGATAAATAGCACATTGAGTACCAGAGAGGTTTTATCTGCCTGACTGCCCTTTTCTCAGCAGAGTCTCTCACCACCTCGGTGCTACAGACTCCCTCTTTAACCATGTCCGTCAGAGCCATGAAGACCACCAGTTACTCCTCCGCGTCTTCTCACAGGGGCCCATCTCAAGGCTTCAGCAGCCAGTCCTACTCTGGCTATGGTGGTGCCAGGCAGAGCCATACTGTCCGCAGCTCCTACGGGGGAGTGGGCAGCTGTGGTGCCAGTGTGGGTGCCGGGGGGTTTAAGGTGGCCGGTGGGTATGTTGCTGGGGGTGCTGCACAAAGAGGTGGCGGGGTAGAGTTTGGCTACATGGGATTTGGTGGAGGTATGGGAGGTGGCATGGCCAATGAGCTGGTGGCCCCCATCACAGCAGTGACCGTGAACAAGAGCCTGCTGGCGCCCCTGAACCTGGAGATTGACCCCAACATCCAGGTTGTCCGCACCCAGGAGAAGGAGCAGATCAAGAGCCTCAACAACCGCTTCGCCTCCTTCATTGACAAGGTCAGTTCATATTATAGATCAGTGCCATTCTACCAGAAGTCTTTTATGTCAGAGCCACATGAGGAAAACTGCAACAACCAGCACATATGCATGATGCTTTGTTCTGTACTAAAAAAAAAACTATCCAGCACAGAGTAGAAAATAACTCAGGAGCTTCAGAGGAAATGAATGCACTGCAAGCCAAAATAGCTCAAGGTGAAAGATGGACAAAATTCTCAATGGAGATCTTGTTGAGACAATCCCTAATAAAAAACATACGTTCAGTCCACTAACAGCTAAGCACTGAGATTTCATGTAGGAGAGTGACTGTTATGAGAAATGTATTATCCTCCTAATATGTTAAGATCCTTGGACTCAGATAAGAGGATCAACCTGGCTACACAGTACATGCACGGCTGATGTGAGGAGCAGAATGATTTTGGCTGAAGGAATACTGTGCCGCCACATGTGAGCAATAATCTGCAACAGAGAGTTTCAGAAAGTAGACAAAAGGACAGATGTATTCTTGTACTTTATGTCATAAATCCACTCTTACACTCTGGTATTGTATTTTGTAATATGTTTTGTGAGTTTTTGAATTTCATTGAGTGGATAGTCACAAACTGTACAAACTTTTACAGAAGAAGAGAGGGAGTGGCAGGATGAAGGTTTACATAAGATAAGCGTGGTACATTCACAGAGGAGTACATCACTGCAGTAAAATAATTATCTGCTTAAAAAATATTTTCAATCTGAATAAGACCCACTTCATGGGGCTGTCACAGTCAAGAAATGCATTTTCAAGAAATCCATTTTCTTGACTGTAGCATAACTCCTTTTTATACACCCACCATCAAACATAGATTGCAGAAATGTCATGTCATTCATGGAGAGACAGCAGCTCGCCTGTTCTCTAATTGAGATTCATCAGATTCTTCTGTTATCTGTCATTGTTACTCATAAACCATTTCTATTGTTTAGGGGGCTACCAGCAGTGATGCAAGTTAACCTGCAAATCAATCACGGCGAGGGGAATTTCAGAGTCAGAGTCTTAAAACAAAGCTCTCTGCCACTCCTCAACACACATGACTTATTGACATGACACATGCACACACAGAACTGCATGTCTCCCGTCATGTTTGCCGACCCAACCCAGGGTCAGGGTGCTGAATAGGAAATTCGTAAAGGGGCGAGCTGTGTCACAATTGGGGAACAGTGCCACATTGTGTTGAAACACAGAAGTATGGGTCCGAATTTGGTGACCAATTATTGATGTGACATCCAGAGGTTGCTGTAGGTCGGAGAAGTTCAGTCAGGTTTCTTCTAGTTGTCGTGTTTCTTTGTCCATGTCCCTAGGCAAACAAAGTGAGGCCAATAATATTTTCTGAGTCACTCCTGCCCTCTTTGCACTCAATGAGACCCTCCAGCCTATTTAAAGTTCACAGTGTTGAAGTCTTTATGTGAAAATAAGAAATATTTATTCAGTATCATATATCCATTCTTTAATTGATCAGACTGGTGAAGTGCATATCGTCAAACAAATATGAAACTTGGAAAATGTCAATGAAGCAAAGTTACAGAAGTGCTCATTTGCCTTTTTCTATACTCTTCCCACACCTCTCTCTTTGCAGGTACGTTTCTTGGAGCAGCAGAACAAAGTACTGGAGACCAAGTGGAAACTTCTGCAGGAACAGACCACGTCTCGCTCCAACATCGACGCCATGTTTGAAGCTTACATCGCCAACCTGCGCAAGCAGGTCGACAACTTGGGTCATGAAAAAGTCAAGCTGGAATCTGACCTGCATCACATGAAGGGCCTGGTTGAGGACTTCAAAACCAAGTGAGTGGAGATGAATCTGAACCAAACATCTTGTACCAAGCCGAATTTGATCAGTTAATTAATTAATTGGAAGTAATTGGAAATATCCTGTTTGTAGCCTGACCGACAGATTTAGACCAATACGGCATAAATATTCAGCCGTTATACATTTGAAAGGATATTTTGACCTTTAGTAGTTTTTTTTACACAAACACAAACTAAAAAATTTGACACCAATGCCACTGATACAAACTTGACAGGATTATTTTACAATGTAAAATTGTACTTTTCTGTGCTCTCTGGTGGACAAACTATGTAATGAAGATACAGTTTCTAAGTTTCTCAAACCTAATTTACAATTTGTCTGCTGGAATTTCATGTTACTTATTGGTTTGCTTATAGACAGATACTGATATATCTGCAATAAAAAGGTAATACCAGTCTAACACTAAAGCATTCTTTGGTTTGAATATTTGAGTCAGTGTAGATGCCACATTCATGCATTATACTGTCTTGATATTTATATTTACCAAGGGTTATATTCAAATTCAAGAAAATGTACTTTCTGACGACTTGATTTTTGTAATAATAAAAAAAGAAAAATTGAGCATGTTACATCACAAAAAATGTTCTGTTTTCCAGGTATGAAGATGAGATTAACAAGCGCAACGAAAGTGAGAACAACTTTGTCCTCATGAAGAAGGTCTGTTCTGATTCTTGATCTTGAAATAATATGATTTGGCTTTGAGCACAATGAGCCCACACAATGGCAACTTTCCTCTCAGTGTCGTCTTTTTTTCCTCTGCAGGAAACAGATGCAGCCTTCATGATTAAGACGGACCTGGAAGCCCAACTGGACGGGCTCTCTGATAAGATTGACTTCTTGAGGCAGATCTACAACGCAGTAATAACTTACATTTGTTTTGATTCTTAAAATTTTCCAAAATCTGTCTTTGCATGTCTGTTCATCTCCGGTACATGTTTTCCTATGTAGGAAATCAGTGAGCTCCAGGGCCAGATCAAGGACACATCCGTTGTGGTCGAGATGGACAACAGCCGTTACCTTGACATGGACGCCATTGTCGCTGAGGTGCGCGCCCAGTATGAGGATATCGCAAACCGCAGCAGAGCCGAGGCTGAGACGTGGTACCAGACCAAGGTGAGACCTGATCCCCACTACCACAGCATGCTGTTGATTGATCTGGCTGTTGTAGAATGACCCTCTTTTGTCTTTTCTTCTTCAGCCCCCTTGGCATAAACTTTTTTTCTCATTTCTCAAAAGTCTCATGTGAACAGAAACTAAACTAAAAGATACCCAAGTTATAATGATGCCTTTTCATGTGTTAGCCTGACTTGTTCCTTTCTGTATCAGTACACAGAGATGCAGCACTCAGCCAGCAAACATGGTGACGACGTGAAGTCAACAAAGGCGGAGATCGCTGAAATTAACCGCAGGATAATGAGGCTCCAGTCTGAAATTGAAATGGTTAAAGCACAAGTGAGGAACACAGATTTCAGTTTCATATATTTTGACATGTTTCACAGTACAGGGGCTTTGTTTGATAACTTTTTTTTATTTCTGAATGAGTTAGAAAAACATGTCCTTATAAAGACATTACATCCAACTTCACTTTTTACATCTCTTAGCGCACCAATTTGGAAACTCAGATCGCAGAGGCCGAGGAGCGTGGTGAGCTGGCAGTGAAGGATGCTAAACTCCGCATGAGAGAGCTAGAGGAGGCTCTGCAGAGAGCCAAGCACGACATGGCCTATCAAGTCCGCCAGTACCAGGAACTGATGAATGTGAAGCTGGCCCTAGACATTGAGATCGCCACCTACAGGAAGCTGCTGGAGGGAGAGGAGGACAGGTAAGATGTCGCTGTCAGAGCAAGTAATGAAAACGGCATCTTTCATTTTTCACTTTGTCTCATGGTATTTTGCTTTTTCTTGTCTCGCTCTATTTGTCTCTACAGGTTAGCAACAGGAATCAAGGTTAATGTAGCAAAACAGACATGTAAGTTGTGTTTCACAGATGTTTTTGCCATTTTATAGGAAAAAACCGTGAGAAAAACGGAGAAAAGAAGACTGTGATGTGACGTCCACATGTAAAGAGGAGTGTGTTAGAAGGAAATCACAAAGAGCTATAGTGCATTCAAATTCCTGAACAGTTCATCACTGCATGACACCACAACTGGCTGAAATGCATTAAATTAATGGAGGAAAGTCAGTTTTTAATTGCAAGTCCAGTTAATGTGAGTAAACATAATGTACATGTAATGTGTGAGTGGCCATATTATTTCTGACATTAGAAAAACTTCCCCAAAGCCTTTGCTGATACAAAAAGATGTAAAATACGGTCTAATGTGCAGACAATTACATGAAAATATCAACTCTATTGGCACCTTTTTTTAATGTCCATGTTAATCTTTACCTTTTACTTGTGCATGTGCAGCTGTGAACTACAGTGCCTACGGCCTAGAGAGCTCCTGCACCCCAGTCTACGCCAGCAGCTCCTTTGGAGGAGTCAAAGCCAGCAGCTCGTTTGGAGGAGTCAAAGCCAGCAGCTCCTTTGGAGGAGTCAAAGCCAGCAGCTCCTTTGGAGGAGTCAAAGCCAGCAGTGGTTCCATCGCTGCCCTGGAGGGAGGAGCGGTGAAGAGCGCCACGATCACCAAGACAGAAACCGTGGTGATCAAGACAGAGGAGAAGAAGACAGAGGTGGAGGAGAAGAAGACAGAGGTGGAGGAGAAGAAGGAGGAGCAGGCGGTGATCGAGGAGCCGGCTACAGTGGAGCAGAAGGAGCAGGAACATGTGGAGGACGAGGCTGAGGCTGAGGCTGAAGCTGAAGCTGAGGCTGAGGCTGAGGCTGAGGTTGAGGTTGAGGCTGAGGTTGAGGTTGAGGTTGAGGCTGAGGTTGAGGTTGAGGTTGAGGTTGAGGTTGAGGTTGAGGCTGAAGCTGAAGCTGAAGCTGAAGCTGAGGCTGAAGCTGAGGCTGTGGCTGATGA
Source organism: Hippoglossus stenolepis (assembly GCF_022539355.2). Classification (NCBI taxonomy): domain Eukaryota; kingdom Metazoa; phylum Chordata; class Actinopteri; order Pleuronectiformes; family Pleuronectidae; genus Hippoglossus; species Hippoglossus stenolepis. Next base: position 19,574,977 of record NC_061485.1, read on the forward strand.
GTGATGAGTTCTGGTTTATTGTTTTTGGTCTTGCTTGTTAAGAAAAAACACTTTGCTTTTCCCTCCAGTTTTTTAATGGTAGATTCACCAAAGTGCCTGCACTCAATACACAGACACTACTTTCTGTCAGATAACTTTGATGAAGAGGTGATAACTGATGAGATTTTATTCTGGTCTCTGGAAACTTGTGAAGGCTGAGAAATTGTGTGTGTGGGCGTTTTATCAGTGTAACTGTGGTCTGACTGCACCACACATGTTTAGCCAACAGGTGGCAGTGCTGTATGTGCTTTCCTCTGCTGTTTCCTTTTATCGTTTGACGAACAGGTAGCACTGTAAAAACTGTAACTTCAAATTAAATAAAATTTTATATGAGCACTTTGGAGTAAAATAAAACATCACCATGCTAAACTCCTTGTTCTAAAACTTCTGTACCCAAACAGTAAAATATAAATAAAATGCTCTTCGTGACTTCTACTTAGAAATACTTTTGTAGTTTTTCAGTGTGCTGCTGCTGCAACACCTGGGGTCCTGTTTGGTCAACAATAAATCTTCTTTAAAAAGTAATTTACATCGTGGTCTTTTGTATTTTGAAGTGAAATTTCCATGAACATTGAAATATTTCAAGTACTTAAACACTTAATGAGGAAATGTGCAACAGCACATTTGGAGAAAAATATTAAAAGGATACATGTGTTTACCTAGTTTTCAAGTAGTAAGGTAAACACACACATACGAATGAAAATAAATTTTACTTTTAAGACAGTTCTAAAAAGAAAATGAATTTGATGGAAATCAAATTCATTTTCCTCTCATCAACGTTTGCTCTGGAACACCCGACAGGCCTCAGCCTGCCTCGGCCTATAGGTACATGCTCCAGGACTTTCTTTTGAACAGCCTGACATAATTCAAAGGTCATGCATTCTTAAAAAATTGCTAAGAATTGTACGGAGGAGTTTGTGTGAGAAACCGATGTGAAATTTGTGATTTATTGAGGAATAGGTTATTTTTCTCTTAGAGTGAATGCTTTCTTTAGGGGCCCTTTCCGCCCTGGAGGAACAGGTTTGAACATGAATGATGGGTGGTGGTGCCACACCCAAGGCCGTACAAGGGCTTGTGAAGACAGAAACCTGCAGAAATCCCACCCAACGTCCGTCGCTTTCAACAGATGTCTGGCGGCTGACATTCACCTGAACATGACTCGTGTCTGAACACTTACTGAGTTAATTGCATGAAACACATAATTACAGAGAACATATTCTGTTAATACCCATACAAGTGTTCTAGACAATAGGTGACCTGTGGTGAAAGTGAAAGCTGAAAACCTTGCCAATGGTCTCAGCATGCTCCACTTTTCTGTACAGGTTGAGTAGTGAAAGCTGTGGTGACCTACTCTGACTCTGCTTTGACGGAATTATAAATATAACTGCATAACAAGAAAAACTAAAAATCCCATTCAGTTTTTATTTCAATTCAAATGACCAGAAACATGCTCATTTGTCCTCTTGGGAAGATTGACACCACTCTTGTATCCGTCTAGGCCTAAATATAGGCCTAAGGCTACAACCTGGAGAACGTTAGCTTAGCTTAGCACAAAGAGTGGAAACGGAGCAACGGCTAGCATGGCCCTGTCCGAAGTTAACATCTCTCAAGCTCAGTAATTGACATGTTCAACATCTTGTTTGTTCTATCAACTAAATGTAAAAATACAAATTCACCAGCATTATCAGAGTAACTTTAACTTGGCTTGGAATAGTAATATTTAAAGGTCAAATCCATCAAAAATGTTAATCTTTCGAAATTGTTTGTGTATTATTGTGTTAGCATGTCAATGTTGCAGCAGCTGTGTCAATTTATGGGTCATCGTATTTTTGAGCTTCTTCTTTAAAACCACTACAGCCATCAGATAAATCCAGTGAAGCTAAAAGTTCAAGGTCTAAACTTCAAATAATTTTGGCCCAGTCCCAAATCCTCTCCCTTGGCCCTACCCCTAGATATGAAGTGCCCTTCGCTGGTAGTGTCCCCCTCCAAACGGAGCCACAACGGACAGGGCTAGAAAATCTTCACCTAGGAACTGTTTATGTTTACATGCTTGTTTTGACTGCGTGAATAGCGATTTTCCTGAAATGCTTGTCACAGCGACATTTTCATTTGCTACTAGATTAAAATAAGATATACCGCTGGATTCATTGTTATTTTGCAAGATTTCATACTTACATTTATGAGCATTTTACCCACAGCGGTGGCCATGTTTATTCGTTAACTACTTTAAGCCACTACATTTACTGTAGCTATAGCTTGTAAGCTTTGTCCCTGGCATGGCCTAAAGTTTGGCATGAAGTTTATGCTCTGCAGTAAAATGCACCTTTTCTAGTTTAGATCTAATTTGTTTAACAATGTTACCCAACGTTTTTTTGACGTTGTCTCCTTAACTAACCATTTGAGGTTGAGCCTGAACCTTTAAGTGTCATGTCCGAGCTCAGTTGGTTGTTTGCGTTGCTGTGGAACAAGTTCAGCTACTGGTACTGTAACGCAGACATTTCCATGCTGCCAGTAGGTCTGCTGTTTACAATAGTTTCATATTCACTCATCATAACATTGCAGGTGTTGATTCACTGACAGTTGTCCAGTCTGCCCCGAGGAGGCTCTGCAGATGACACCGAACCAGGATGTCTTTGTCTCTGCTGAACGAATTAGAACTATTGAGCCCTGATCTTGCTGTGCCATGAAGCACTGATAATGCTGCAGGCCTTTGTGTTGAAAAACTTAAAAAGGCAAGAATTGTGTTATATTATGTTGTGCTATTTCTACTTTAAATTGCATTGATTATATCAAGAAACTTGCCTTGCCTAACAAATAAATGCTGTAGGGGAAAAGCTTACAGATATTTTAGTGCACGGAGTGAGGACATGTTGAAAAGAGTACAAAAATTGAATGTACTTGGCTGCATTCCTATATGATTGATTGATTGATGGGGAGGCCACATGAACTCTCATTCCACCTTCGAAGTTTTAACTTAAAGTTATGTAATATACACAATAAGCCTCTGTCTAATATAGTATGGTTGACTTCCCCACGGCTATCTGCAGAGTAAAGATGTTCACACCTCCATCAGAAAAGAAAATCTAGTAATGCTCTTGCCTCATTCTTCTGCCTGCAGGCGAATGCGGTAACACTGCACTTGTCCTAGTGTGTACGTGCGTGTGTGTGTGTGTGCGCGCGTGGGTGCATGCGTGCGTGCATGTGTGTGCCTGTGTGTGTCTATGCAAATGCGTGCATATGTGTATGTGTGTGCATGCGTGCATGTGTGTGCATGTGTGTGTTGATGTCTCTGTGTATGTGCGTGTGTAGGTGTGTGTGTGTGTGCGTGCGTGCATGTGTGTCAGTGTGTGTGTGTAAGTGCGTGCAGGCCACAGTTTATGATAAAAGTTACCTCGGAAGACTCTCAGTCATCTTCAGCACTAATAAATTAAAACTCAAACAATGCTTTTGGTTTGTTGGTGCAGGCTTGTGTGTATGGCAGATTGTAATACATAGTGTTTGATTACAGAAACTTCCCACAGGGGCACAGTGAACACTGAGCTGGAAGTGAGTCAGATCATGAGCTCATGAGCTAGAAACTTAGGTTTCAACAAGCGTATTAAATTGTCTGACGCAAACTTTGGCTGCCAGGTGCTTCACAACTTTTCTCACTGTGTACAGTAACAAATGTTTATCCTATCCTGAAGTAATTCTTCATTCAACTTCACTGCCAATAAAGAGACACATTGACATGCATATAATTATTAGTGTTTGATGTCCCTCCAGGTATTCAGGTACTCATGTAAACTGTCTGATTTAATAGCCTCTGAACACTTAAACTACACCAGCGGCAATACGTTCATTCACTGCATCAATTTGTCTAATCCAGGATTTATCTATACAGGGCTTGATATAAAAACGGTACAAGACTGACAAGTGTTTTTACACCATGAAAAAGAAAAGACTTTGCTCTCTCAACTTGACAAACTGGTCTGAATTCCTCTGCTGGCTTAGAGCGAAGGTGACCAACGGATGAGGATTAGTGGAGTATTTACCATTGTGAATGCCTGCTGAAGGTGTGCCCATTTTTCTGTATTAAAACCAACAACAACAGCAGCTGTTGCTTTCTGAAAATGTCAGTCTCTTCAGATTGTGCTGCACGACAATCACATCTCATTTGAAAATAAAGAAAATAAATAGAAAAAAAAAAAAAAATTATTAGCATTAATTAAATGAACATTATAGTAACATTTGAGGGTTACAGCTAATATAAAACAATCTAAAAAGTGCTTGAATGCATAAAAGTAGAGTTCATGGCAAAGCTGTTATATTGGATGACTGTATTGTGCAGATGTACCTGATAAAATGGCCACTGAGTGCACATCCAAAGCTGTCACTGAATTCACAGGTTGCATATTATAATGACACAACTGCTGAATTGGTTTGGCTTTAAAGTTTCTTTAAGTTGTACTCGCAACACTGACGGGTACATCCTCGTTCAGAATAAAGGCCACGTGATGAGTGCTCTCACTCTAGGGTGGTATAGAACTGTAGAGAAAATCTAAAATGTTGACTGTCCACCGTCACTGTGAAAGAAAATCTCTAATTCAGAAAAAGGAATCATCTGCTGAAGCAACTCTATGTAATTTTTACCAAGCAGCAGCGCCCTCTACAGCCACACGTGGTGATTCATTCTGTTGGGCTGTGAGTGATTTAGTGGTTTTCATGGTTATCAGGAGCTCTGATGACTGAACAGAGGATATTACCCATGATCCCTGGCTTCCTGAATGAGAAGAACTAACACTGCAACATATAAACCAAACTACTTGGTCTACGTATATTTAAAGTTTGCTTGCTGAGTATTGGAGTTCGATCTTGATTTTAATGACTTTTAGATCTTGTTAACTGATCTACACTGCAGCATTTCTCTTAAACTTGCTGGGCCTGATTCTGCTGTGGCTATCAGTCAGTTACACACCTCTCACAGGAGATCGTCTCTGCTCACTAAAGTTATATTCAGCAACACAAGATTTTCAGGTTGAGGAGTGGGAATCAAAGCAGCACCATTCTCCCAAATCCCAAAACTCATCTTAAATCAGTTATTTTAAGGTTAACAAATGCATAGTGTTGCTTTAATCCCTACCTCGTGCAGTTTTGTCTAAACTGAGCATGTTTACGCGATCAAAAGCAGAAGTAAAATCTAAAATCATATTCAAACATTGGACTAAGAAAGTTAGAGATCTGTCTTGACTGGACCACCCCTTCTCAAATCTGTCACACACCACATGTTTTGTGCTCTTATGCTATCTGTAAGTTGAGTTCTTAAGTAATTTCAAGAGCATCTTCAATCCTCAATTATTCCTACAACACATAAACCATTTTGCACAACATGAGGGAAAGTAACAATGTGTTTTATTAGTGAGGCTTAGGAGCCATTCAAATACAAAACACTGAAATATGTAGTGCAGCTGATAAATTAGCAAAAGGAGTGTCAAAGTCAATAGATGCACTATGGGAACAAGAGAAATACCATAGGCAATAGATATGAAAAGAAAAACAGGTCAGAAAGACATCCAGTATCACATAAAAGCCTGCAAATATCAGGTCATCCATCGGCACCACCGAAGTACCACATCAAGTAAGGCAGGTCCTACATTCTTCCCCAAACATGTGTCATGGCTCTGAGTCAAAGTTGTTGAGTTTATATTGCTTTCACATGATGTATACTCCTTGATCAAGTCCAGTCAGTCAACTCAGGTAGAAAGTGCATTCAAGGGAAAAGAGCACATGCCGCATGGTTAATGTTTGTAGTATTTCTCGGAAGTCTAGAGTCACAGACTATGGTTGAATTTGTGAAACACGGCAGTGATGGCCATCGGAGAGGTGGACATTTTTAAATGCTCAAACGGAGAGGTGCGTTGAATTAGGGAGTGTCACATGTGGCTGCAGCCGTGCAACTTGCCATCTGACCTCGCATGTTTGCAAGCTCCATTTAATTTGAGTACAAGCAAATTACCACGAATCGACAAACAGGAAACTTGGGAGCCAATTCATTTATCATGGGAGTAGCTGTTGGTGACGACACGGCCATGTACAGTCTGCTACAGCAACAGTAGCACAGCCTAAATATTGATTTCAGCAAATGCATGTCCATTATATAACAAGAGATTATTTGAACAAATGAAGGTCTAGAAGGTCAAACCTTCAGCAAGTGTTATTCACACCGTTGAACCTCTGTAATCGGTGTGAATAGAAGTAATTCTTAACATTTCCCTCTTTGTTTCTCCGACCTGTCAGTGGAGATAGCTGGTTTAGCAATGCTATCTGTCTGTCTCCTCTCAAACGGACTGACAGGTCGTTCAGCCCCTACAGGTTATCTCCTGAGGGCAGGTGTGGAAAGACATTTTTGCTGAATTTACTGCATATCTCAGTACTGCAACAGCTGGGGAAACCTGTCAGCTGGACCTGTTTGGTTCCAGCTTTGTATCTAAGCTATGATCTGACAGGGCTGAGCTGCCCTGAGCACTGGGTGTGTAGCTCGAGCTGTTAGATCGTATCCAACCACATTAGGTTACATGTGTAACATGAGGTTACTTGGAATCACAATAAAACAATATGTCGATGAAATGGATTGATCGACTGTCATTCCTCCGGTATGATAATGACACAGTCGAAAAGTCACATCATATCTTTGTTCTTCATATGTTTTCCTTTGTAATTAGATTTAATTAAATTAGTTTGTTGTTGCATTGCAGCATAAATGTTTCCTTGGTATCTTTTGACACGGTGTGTTTGCAGTGTCAAATATTTTCTCTGTTCAATTGTATGCCAACAGGAAACACACTCTCAACAAAGGTATGTGTTAAAATGACAGCAGGTGACATTAATAATACACTGAGAGTGACACTGCAGGGTGCAGCCCAGTCATTGCTGCAGGTAACATGGCCACTGATGTTTACTGGCCTGAACATGCTATGAAAGCTATGCAGAGAACTACACAACTCTGGGTTTGTCCATTTTGTGATCTGTGTGTAAATCACTCAAACACAAAAAAGCTTTGACTAGCATCTGTTTTTTACACATAGCTGTCACTGTAAAGAATTCAGGGGTGTGTCAAACCAATTCTTCTGGTCCTGCATGTAGGTTTTCATGTAAAAACTGACTTATTTTTACACAATTCCATGATTCTTTTAGATTCTTACCAAGTTGTAATTAATAGATTGTTTTAAAAATGTACCAAGAAATTACACCCAGTTTTTTTTTGTATTTACTTTCCCTCCACTAAGCACAACATACTTTTATTTAAACCAACAATATGTTGATGGCAGCTCCCTAAAACTAGGTTTCTGTAGATAGAAGGATGTTTATTTTGTTACCTCCACCAAGGCCCATATATTTCCATCCTTTAGTTTTTCAACCATTTGTCTGATTGTCAGCAGGGTTATGCTGGGATTAATGAAGGTATTTCCACAGAATTTGGTGACAAACTTTAAGGCAGGGTTCAGTGGGCTTTTAGATAAGGCCTCATGATTCAACATGACTCATGTCATAGTATTCTCTTCGTTAAAAAGAAAATGTCTTTAACACCTCTCTGTTTACTGTTATTTTACAGTGTGAATTTCTAAAAGTTTGCTGATCTGCTCTTTCATACCTTCTTTGAGTAAAGTGTCACACTGTGGAGACTGGAGTGCTGATGAGCTATAATGTCCTGGCCTCCTGTAGGTAGAATGTGGTTTACAAGCACAAATCAATCATTTTCTACAATCAAATGTGGAGCTGTGGAGGTGTGCAAGGTGTAAAAGGGTGGAGTGACATGTACTCACTTTTCTTTACCTGTTCAAACATGCAAGTATGCAAGTATGTGCCAAGGAGTCTGCTCTTAGAGGCTGCAATTGTTTTTCCCAGTGTTTCTTTTTCCATTTATATTGTCTCATTTACACCATATTTACAAAAACTTAATATTTATTACACAACTTATCAAGGCAGTTTTAATGATCTGACCAAACACACACACACACACACACACACACACACACACACACACACACAGGGATTTATATAGGTGGTGAGTAAATGTAATGACATGATAGTGGTTGCTAGGCACAGCAGCAACAATAACAGACGGTTGTAAGACATTGTCAGAATGAATGGTGGGAAAATAATCTGTCGATGTGATAACAGGAAACAGGACTATTTAAAGGTTTGTTCTACCCCAAAAAGTCCCACTCTAAAGCAAAGATAAAAAAAAACACACCTTAAATACATTCAACATGATGTGTATTGGCTACGTGACATCGGCATGGTGTACATGCTTCCAAATGCAATGTCAAACATCCATATTAATGCACTTCTGACATAATCAGCCACATCATCGTCATGTCATGTCTGTAACTCTCCCAGATCTAATGAGAGGACCGGCTGCAAGAACCAACAGTTCTGACACTCGCTGTAGGAGCGTCTGTGATATATGAGCAGCTACTACTGATTTGTAGACAGATCCTCCGTTTATTTTAAGAGCTACATCTGCATATACAACTGATTTCTATTCAAGCAGGTGATATATGAGTAGGCATGAGTGCACGACTGTGTGCTGCACCGAGTCACAGTGGGCGCTGTGTGGTGCTGAGCCCTCTGATTGATTGGATGGGTGGTGTCCCAGGAATGTGTTCACTGCCGGCAGAACACACAGACCTGCTTAGACAATTGCCTTTGTGTAATCTAGACTGTCCAGCACTGAAATAAAGTTTATTTCTATGGTCCAACAAAACTAAGCAGGTATTTGGACCAAAAACAGCTCCAGTGGGCTTTGTATTGGTCCGGGCATTCGAACATTGGCCTGATTATGGTGCAAGATGAAAAGTCGAGGAATCACCAAACTTGGTAGTGAGGCGCATTCAGCACTGAATAATCCTTAGAAGGATCCTACGTAGGATTCTCTGTATTGGGGAACATTAATATCTGTACAAAATGGCATGTTCACATATCAAAAGCTGTTTTCAGACATGAAACGCGGCAAATGTCTCGAAAATTGGGTCTGGACATGCATTTCCTTGCACATATGAAGAAGACAGCAGCAGATTGTCAGAGTCAGACGTGTACAGGAAAATGTCCGGAGCATTCAGTGGGGGTGAAGGGTGGCATCTGAGTAGAGCATGCAGGCAGGACATGACGTATAAATTCCACTGCACCGATCTCACGTACTTGTTAACTGCACATCAACACGGGCGTCGCCCCTTTTCGCCAGAATCTCTCGAATCTCATTGTCTTCTCAAGGTGACATATTTGTCGGCTTCTTCTATTACACGTAGGTTCCGCTTTTTTAACCTTGATATATAATTTTTTTCTTACTTTTTAGCATCATGTGTTAGAAACACTTGCTCACTTTACAGACTTGTTCCTGCTGTAGGGCTCAATCTATCATTTTCTGGATAATTTATTAGGAGGTGGAGGGAACATTTACTTAAAATGTCTGGAGCTTACAAACTTGGACATCTGCTTTCTCACACACAGTGACAATAAACCAGTCAACATTGCTGTTCACTGAGCTGTACCACTGCCATCATTACAACCTGTCCATCAAATCCACAGGTTTTATCAAAGAAATCTGTTTGCTCACATTCTTTTGGTTAGCTGTGAAACTGACTCATTTTAATCCTCTTGTCAGCACAGAGAAAACTGGTGTTGCCCAATATTGCACGGCTGTTTGAGAAAAAGAAAACAAACACAAGAAACCAGACATTGACAGACATTGTACATGACCTCATTTAAAAGCAGGTGTTTTCAAACTCCCACACACAAGAAAACCACTTGGTTGCTAGGTTTTTATTCAGCCAGACGACTCTCATGAACTTCCCTGTCTGAGGGTGAGTCATCCCGTCAGTAGTTTCTGCGAGCGTTCCCATGCCTGACCACAATCACAGCGAGGCGGCGAGTATGTGTGTATGGGCTAGTGGCGAGGTGCTAAAGTCCAGAATTGTAAAGTAATATCTCCTCGTGCTTTTTAAACAAACAGTGCGAATGTGTATGGGAGTGTGTTGACTTTGTAGAGGCAGTACTTGCAGTACTCCACAATGCAGAGGCGCTTATTCTAGTGGGACATGTAGAGTTTCATGAGATTGTTATGTTAACTAAACCCATTTATCTACACATCCATTGCAGGTTAGCCACATTCTCTTCACTTGGCCCCCACACAGTGTTTCCATGCATCATTTGCAGCCACTGTGTTGTAAGGGTGTGTACCTTTTGCTAGGCCTAGATTAAAATGCAATCCAACTCCACTCCCTCGCGATGAACACACCCACAACCTAACGAGGATGCCAGAACAAGCACGGAGGGGTGTGTTTGTGTGTCAATTCTTCTCTTTTGTGTGCATGTCCACAATGAATAGTCCGGTTATACTCAGTCGGATATGATGACTTTGGACCTTATGACTTTTCTCAATTATGTCCCTGCGAGTTAAAGTGACCATTCAAGTGGGAGACTCATAAATAAAACCCTCTACACTGACATAATGCTGGAACAATAAAGGATTTAATGCATATTTCAGTCTGCAAGTATATGACTATTGTACCACAGCAACCCTGTAAAAAGTTATCCTTAGTGGCAAAGCACCGATACACACAGAGGCCAGTTTAACCAGTCACTCTGCTGGTTGAAGGAATTCCTCACATTCCATGAATACTCACGACAGTGTGTCTCTAGGATTAAACATTTCTCATAATACTTATCTCCGTCAAGGAGGTTAAGTTTCACCCCTGTCCATTTGTTTGTCTGTTAGTTAGCTAGATTACATGAAAACAATTGAATAGATGTCCACAGAACATGGTGGAAGGGTGTGGTATGGGTCAGGGAAGAACCTGTTAAATATTGGTGCAGATCCAGTTTTTTATTTTTTCACTACATTGCTGTGTAGTTCTTTTTTTTTTACTTATGATTTTTATTGGTTCCATAACAAATACAGCAACCTCAAGCATAGCAGGTATGGTAATGTGTACCTATAAAACAGTAAAAATAAAGGGTGTACAGCATAATGGAAGTATAAAAACAAACAAACCCCAAAATGTATATATGCAATGAGTTCGTAAATTTACAAAATGGCCGGCGTCTACGTGCATCTGCGTGATGCTGCTCTCGTACAGGATCGAGACCGTGCAGTAATGACATGTTTAAGACACATTTAGAAACAAGTGAACAAAATGTAAAAATAAATTATATCAATAAAGTGTGTTTTGGGACATTTTCATATTTAGGGAACTGATATCAAAGTGTGTGATATTTGGTGCAGTTTGATTGCAGTTAAGGGGACTGTCGGGCCTTACTGGAGGTATATGCTCTACTGAGTGTCATTGTACTTATTATTATATAGTAGCTTTAATTCATAAATATGGAAGGCATAGTAATACTTAATATAATACTCTATTATATACTTCAGTTTATTTGAAGGTAATGGATTTTTATGGGATTCTCTGGAAAGCAGAGGAAAGTTCCTACACCTCCTAGTAACTAAAAAACATGTTAAGTCCAGTGGTTGTGGAACTTTTTCATAATAAGACATGGGTACTAAAGCATCTCTGAAATTCAACTGTTTTGGAAGGCCTTAGATTTAAATATTTATCCTCTGTTTTCTCTAGAAGTGAGAGTTGGTGTCACATGTTGATGACTATCACTCTTTCACGGTCTGGAGATTCCTCTGACAAGAATGTGCTCCACCCAAACACAGTGGACATCAGATATGAAGGTGACTGGACCGACATAGACTAAGAAGATTTGCAACAACTCTGTTCTTCTTAAATCATGCAGGGTACATGTGATGCTTGTTGTTATAAGTACGTAGTAGCGGGTGTAGTAGTAGCAGTGCTCTTGTTTAAAATAGTAGTAGAAATACCTGCATAATAGTTACTGCACAGACCTGACTGCTGCATTAACAACACAGCATGTTTTATGTAACGTGTGTAAACTAAAGAAGTGAATTTAAATAAACTAGAAACAAAAGTAAATTCCCCCAAGCTAGGGGAAGCTGGAGCTGTTCTACAGGTTTCAGAGTCCAGAGGCGAAGCCGTAAAAACAGAGTAGGAGAGTTAAGATACAGCACCTAAGGCAAGAGACAGGAGGGAATTTAAACGCCTGACAAGTGGAATCCAGAAGCCTTTGGGTGTGTGGCTACTGACTAACTTGAGTGTGACTCGAGTCGCATACTTCTGTCTAAACTTGATCAGAGTCACAGAGACAGCACCGAGCATCTCTCTGAACCCCGGCCCGATGTGTAACAGTAACAGATTATCTTGATTAGACATGATGGCACCTCACAAACATGAGACAACATCTCCACTCCACACTTCAACAACCAGTGTGTCTCTCAAAGACTAAAGAAAGATGTAATAGTCCATGAACACACAAAAGCTACCCAGCAAGTTTAGTGATAGATTTTGCAGCGCACACTGTTTCTTTGCTCTTGAAACTGTGCATTGACAACATTTACAGTGTGTCTTATGCACAGGTGTCGAAGGATGCCCTGAGCTAGAGGGTGAAAGATTTGTGTCTGGTTATGTAACACATAACAATATACAGGTGTTACAAGTGTAAATTTGTATCATCTTATGTTGAGCAGAAGTCCCACAGTTTGACCTTTGACCTGAACTGGCTTTCAAAATGAACTTCTAGCCTTCACCATTACCATTCATCTGTACCCGGTCAGAACCGAACCTGCAGCTGCTGCGCGAGGACTCAAACCACAATGTTTGAGTCCTCCTGCAGAACAATGCCTGTAGTTTTGGTACCACCAACCTCTGAAAAGTGCAGTAATCTTTATAATGAGGGGTTTATGCACTGTAACTCCACTATAATACCTCCCTCTGTTTGATATCAACAGACTGTTTTTGCTGGCACTGTCTTATCACGCCCTGCATTGACATTCTCAGTCACCTGAGAATCTCACATATCGCACTAACGCTCGAGAATCAGAGTCATCAAATGTGCGCTGACGACCACAAATTCTGACCCTATTCACTGGCGTCCTCCCCATCAATCTCAGAGCAGATGCCACTTTAATCACCACTCATATTAAAACTCCAGCCATGACCTGGAATCTGTGCCCACACAAGCGTCCCTCTTTTCCCTCACAGTCATTGTACCATGCAGTGCACCTGGATTTTTGACTTTCACTCACACAGAAAACCTGTAATGCCTTGTAATGCTGAACAAGTCTGAAGAATTTCGGTTTTCCGCCTGCCTGCTCGTTCCGATGCTCAAGCGGTGTGGCCTGCCAAACGACCCCTCACACATTGTAAAATGCCCACGCCTAGTTTACACGTACTGCAGAGGCACAAAAGAAAGTCTCTCACATAGGTTAAACATACAAATATGAAATGACATCACTTCATATGACATTTTGTTAATTTTTAGTCAGCTCCAGTTAAACATTTTGGTTAAAAAATAAAAACAAAAACAAAGAAATAGCGCATGAAACCGAATTGTTTCATGTTTTTTTTCCATTCGAAATGACTCATTACTAATGAGTCTTTTCAATGCAGACAACTACACAAACTTTGATCTGATATGACTTTATGACTCCACTGAGAGGTCAAGTATGGGGAAGGTAAATCCTATCTGTGTGGGTGTTGAAGCAACATGAGAGCAAAGACTGGGGAATGTGAGCGGCCGAATGGGGTGGAAACACTTTCACTTACTTCCCTTTAAAAGCTGAGTAAGGTGTTGGTTCAAGGTTCAGACACTGTTATTGTCCAATTACTTTACTGTGAATCAGCTAGAATAATCAACTGAACATGGTAATAGGTGACTAGTGATTAGGTATGAGTGGGTCATGGTTAAGGTTAGGGATATGGTTTTGGTTTTGGTTAGGCTGTCCACAATGAATGGAAGTCAATAAAAAGTCCTAATAAGGATAATTCAGCAAACCTGTGTGTGTGTGTGTGTGTGTGTGTGTGTGTGCATTTGTGCGAGCCACCTGTACATTCTTTTGTGTTTTTACAGACATCTTTTGCAGATTTCTATCTTTTCCTTTGAGTGTTACTACAAATAAAGTCATGATGATTTCCTATTCGCAACTGCTTTAAGAAACAATGTAAACACATGGACAGATCGATGCAGCTTTGTTGCACACTGCATCAGCTAATAATCTTCATCCTGCCGAACGTACTCGCACACAGAACCACATTTTGAAATATTATTAAATTTCACCAACCACTGCAAAAAAAGCTAAATGCTCCTTGACTTGCTTCATGTACTGCTAAAATTGACTTGGCTTGAATTCATGACTTTATGACTTTATGACAGCAACGATTACATTTCAAACGAGCACAGACAAAGCACTTAATGATTGTCTTCCGTGTCCACCCTGTTTTTCAGATTACATCAGCAGCATTTCTTCTGGATTCTTTGCTGCCCTACTGAAACCCCTCGCACACTTAATCCGTGTTTATCAAACTTTTCAATCGCGTGACTGTTCAGGGCTCTTGTTCAGCTGTAGGCTCAGCAGAGAGATACAGGTATCTCTGCTTGTGTGTCTGTGTGCATGTACATGCAAGTTTTTGTCTGTGCGAGAATGCAAAAGGTCAAACAATTATCTTTGTTGCATAGGTTGAAACTTTAATAAGAAAAGCATATAACTAGCACATAAATTCTCCTCTAATAGCAGTCGGACAGCAGAGATTTGAGCTTTAGAGTAAAGTTCCACACCATGGTAGAAATTGGAGGCATGTGCATGTGAAGAATGGGAAGAATGAAAAAGAATGCAGGCCTCACCTACACCAAAGGTACAGGGGGAAGAAACAAGTGCTGCAGTGTTTGATTGTGGAACAACTTGGGTGTGGTGAAATGTATCCAGAGAGAAAACAACCCACTAAATCTGTGGTCAGTAATGTGCATCAGTGATTCATGTGCACAATTGTTTCCACCAAAACAACAATGCTCCAGCAACACATAGCACTATGCATGATAATGCGCATATAGTTAAGCCAATGGTTTCTGTGAGGGATCTAGTAGCCAGCATTGAAGACAGTGTATTTGCTTGCTGTTATAACAAGACTTTAATAAGACATAACTCTGCCTATGGCATTTGTTTGATTAACCCTTAATAATACTTCATACTAGTAGTTCCACTTTTGTTTATATCAATCTATGCTTGGCAGTGTCAAGCTGACTGGAGTAGTACTGGCGCATATGACTTTAAATGTGAATGTTTGCTTTGATAAGTGCAGAGGTCGGAGTTGTATGACTGTGAGTAAGCTGAGGAATGTCAGATAAAGTTAAAATTCCAACACTTACAGTCGGAATGATCATGCATAATGTTCCAAGTGAGTTCATTATGCACATGAGTTAGAAGTTTTGCTCTGACACTGGTGCCAGATTTGCATCCACATGAGAAAACTCCATTAGAACTCTTTTGTTGGATCAAGTATTGTGACCACTGTGCTGAGCACACGTTCAGGTTTGTGCATTTAGTCGGCTGTCGTGTGAGTTGACCTGTGAGCTGTGCCCGGCGTGGCAGTGTGTGCTGGTCCTGTCCTGGAGCCACAGCTACGTCACACTAACAGTCCAAAGCAGCTGAAAGGTTCACAGACCAGTTCGAAGTTGAGGAGATGATTATGGAACACTTTTGTTTAGATGTGGACAGATGCAGATTGAGCTTATATTAAGTTGTCCAATAGAAACAAAGTCATTTCAGTCCTGGAGGGAAGAGACATTGTGTAGCATTACCTTTTAAAACAGCAGCCGTGGTCAGTTGTTTAAAGAGATTAACTTTTGCAGTTAACAGTGGCAACAAATGACAGTACTGGTATAATAGTTTAAACAAGACAGGCTGCCTTCAGGCATGCACTGAACTCCAGATAATCTCTGTACAAAAAATGACCAAAAACCAAACAAACAAATATCTCAGGACAAAAAAAGCGGTGCCATACACACAGAACCAACAAAAATGTCAAGAAAGCTTTTGGTGAGAAGAGTCGACCCAGGAAGGCTGTAACTTTTCATTAGTAATAGAAATAATGTGTTGTTTCTCTGCTCAAGAGTTACACAGTCTCCCTGTAAACATGTTTACATTCAGTGTGAAAGTAGGGAGGCAGTGTGGTGACATCCTCACACACACGGCAAAAGATATGGGGAGGAGGCCGGGCTTCCAAAGTGAGTGACTGAGATGCAACCTGTCAACGTATAACTTGTCTGGGCGGTTAAAGGTTTGTGGAGAAGGTTGCAAAGAGAAGAAGAAGAGGGAAAAAATGCTGTTTCTGTTTCACAGGTTCTACTACAATTAAGGGGAGATGTTGCAAAAGCAGGCGATGAAGTGAAATCGATTTTTTAAACATGATTTACACATTATTTAGAAAGCTGCACATCAAAATGTAACTCATTTAAATACAGAATCATTGAATGAAAGAAGCAATATCATCATGAATTAAAAGTCTCATTACATAAATACCAAACAATTAACGAACTATTATGCAGCATGCTCCTTTTTAACATCTAAACAGCATTTTGATATTGTAGAAGCAGAACTAATTGTTTTACATAGTACATATCTGAATTAAAAATACCGTCCAAATAATACTTACAAATTTTTTGAGCTGATATTGATATTGATCAATAATCATGGCTTATTTCTATCAATATGGCAGAGATGATTTCAACAGTGTAGCTCTGATGAATATTAATAATACTTTGTTTTATAGGAAATGTTCACATGTTTTGGATGAAAATTTTAATCTAAAAGTAAAAAAAAGTATAGCTGTCAAATAAATATAGCTGAGAAAGTAGATAAATAGATAGATATTCTTTATTGTCCATACAGACAATGAATAAATAAATGAAATAGATAAGACACCGCGATACAAAAACCTTTTCTAAAGAGAACTGTTCTAAAAAAAGCAAACCCGATTCTATAAGACATTTTAGAGGAAAAGCAATGCATATGATCAGAGATCATGATCGTAATGGTGGATCCTGTATGGCGGATTCTGTATCGTGCTGGCTGACCATGATAATAATGGCGGATCCTGTATCGTGTTGGCATCTGATAATGGTGGTGGACCACGATCGAGGTGGCAGCTGATGGTGGAACCTGATGGCGGCAGTGGACAATGACTGTGGACTATAGTGGCATCCGATCTTGATGGTGGATCATGATCGTGGTGGCTACTGACCATGGACTATGATTACAACAAGACTGCTTGATATATAATATTTCTCCTCAGATACTCGACCATTACTGACAATAATCCATCAATTCATTGACCTTCCATTATGCTACAAAGTGTTTATTATAATCAATGCTGCAAATACCCTTATCTTGCTGATGTTCTCCTTTACACGTGACATCTATTGCACTCCTGTGCTCACATGTGGCTCTCTGAGGTTTCTACGTTCTTTTTACCCTGTTAAAAGGTTTTTTTTTTGTAGTTTTTCCTTACTCTTGTTGAGGGTTAAGGGCAGAGGATGTCACACCTTGTTAAAGCCCTATGAGACAAATTGTGATTTGTGAATATGGGCTATACAAATAAAATTTGCTTGATTGATTGATATGTCTGATTCCATGAGGGTGTTTGTGTGTGGGTGTGCATTAGTTTGTGCATGTGAGTGCCTGCATGAAGAGACTCAGGGCATGTAGTACACCTCTCTGAAATGAAGAATAAAAGTTTGTTCTACCAATTCTCAATTCAAGAATCTTTATTCTCAAATACACAGTAACAACAGGCATCGCACTGTACAATGAAATTCTCACTTTGTTGGTTAACACGAAGCAAACTTTTTTACCACAGGTCATAGGTTTAATTCCTCTGTGGAAATGCTTGTGCAGACAGATGAGTAAATTCAGTGCAGTGTATTTGTGTATTTTGAGAATGGCGGATTTTTTATTTTTTTATTTCACGTCCCGTGTTTGTGTCTGTAATTTGTTGTATCTTTGACCACAATGGATGTTTTAAATGTAAAAGATTTTATGACAGTAAACTTTCCTTGCATAATCACATGTTGACTCTACTTCACTAGCCCCCCCTCTCCCTTCCTCCTCAGCTTGTCCTGGTGCAGGGTGTGTCTCTGCTTATCTGCTGACTATCTCTCCCTACCTGTTTTACAGGAACGGCCACTCCTCTCATTCATGGCCAGAGGCGTGCAAGCCGAGGCAGAGAGGAGGCTGGCCGGCAAAAGTGAGAGTACAGGTTGAAGTGGCCGAGGAGGGTCCTCCCACTGGCCCGACGCAGCCATAAAAGCAGGCAGAGGCTGCAGTCAGACACTCAGAGGGACTTGAATCTCCTTTTGAAGCCTGCTCATCTTCAGTCTTTTGCACTGCTCAAGAATCGACAATGTCCAGCTACAGAAAGTCAGCATCTGTCCAGGGCTACGGAACCAGCACCAGGAGGTCCAATGCCACACCAGGCGGCAGCAGCTACACCATGTCGAAGAGAACCAGCTATGGCGTTGGTTCGGCTCCGGGTGCTAGCTTTAGTAGTGGCAGTGCATTTGGCTTTGGTTCCAGCCAAGGGGGTGGCAGTTATGGTGGCTTTGGTTCCAGCCAAGGGGGTGGCAGTTATGGTGGCTTTGGTTCCAGCCAAGGCAGTTATGGCGGTGGTATGATCCAACCACAGATCACCGCTGTCAGTGTCAACTCGAGCCTGCTGGCCCCACTGAACCTGGAGATTGACCCCAACATCCAGGTTGTCCGCACCCAGGAGAAGGACCAGATCAAGACCCTCAACAACCGCTTCGCCTCCTTCATCGACAAGGTTGGTTTCTGAGAGCTCTGTGTGACTTTCTTATGTCTGAAGTGCAGTTAACTGTAGGCCTCACTATCTTAGCACTGACAACCTTCATCCTACTTCTCTTTACTTCTAACAGCTGTCGAAAATGTACCCTCTCCAAGCCTGTGGTTGCCTCTCTGCCCACTATCTAAACATGGGTGGGGATTATACTGCAATAACTTGCCAATCCCTCACCTGGCAGACAGCTAGAGATACTGCTAGAGATCATAGATATTTCTACGCTCTGCCCACAGAGTCCAAAGTCTGCTGTTTGCACTCCTCACCTTTTCACCTAGTTGTTATGGGCAACATAAATACAAAGCTGAAAATCAGCTCTTACTCAATTTAAATACAAAAAACGTCACACAGTCTGCACCTCTTTACCTTTTCTGTGGAGGGGGACTCTTTAAATTCTTGGACAAAAACTCTGAAAACAAAGCGTTTCCTTCACAACACTGTTCTGCTTTGTCTTCTGCGGTTTATTTGCCACACCTTGTTTTGTTTTTTATGGCTGCAGCGACTGTGTGGTTGAACAGGGTATGCACAAAGATATGGCTTCATGAGTTGCAATTGTTGTGACTCTGGGTGTGGCTGTCCAGATATACAGCTATCAATGCAGGCATGCTGATAAAGTTGAGGCATTTAAAGACCAGATACCACAAAGGACACGCCCTTAAAATCCTTCTCAGGCTGATCCTCTTCTTTAATAATGATGAGAATCTTTTAACACCATTGAGTCAAACACAACTCAGTGATGTATCACCAGTCATACAACAATCTCCATTTATTCAGTTTTAAAAATGCAATAAAAAAACTTTTAGAGCGACATGTGACGATCCTCTCTGGGTTTTTACCCGCACAGGTCAGATTCTTGGAGCAGCAGAACAAGATGCTGGAGACCAAATGGAGCCTCCTGCAGGACCAGACCACCACCCGCTCCAACATCGACGGCATGTTCGAGGCCTACATCGCCAACCTGCGCAGACAGCTCGATGGGCTGGGCAACGAGAAAGTCAAGCTGGATGGAGAGCTCAAGAACATGCAAGGCCTGGTTGAGGACTTCAAGATAAAGTGAGTTTGAACATTGCCCTAAAATATAATAAGCAGATGTTCAAAACAAAGAGATGTACTCACGTGTCGCCTTGTGTTCCAACAGGTATGAGGATGAAATCAACAAGCGTGCAGGTGCAGAGAACGAGTTTGTGCTCCTGAAGAAGGTGCGAAAACATCAAGATGCTCCTTTAGAATTTAAAAAAGAAAAACGGGATATTTATGGCCTCCAGTTATAACAATGCTTGTTTGTACATAATTTCCTTTCCAGGATGTCGATGCTGCCTACATGAACAAGGTGGAGCTGGAGGCCAGGGCTGATGCTCTTCAGGATGAGATCAACTTCCTCAGAGCTGTCTATGAGGCTGTATGTATTATCTATTATGTCTAATTTACTATATTTATATCATTATTACATAAAAAACACTTGAGTTACAGCCTATGATCCTGCAGATGCTGTATAAAGCAGCTAAAAGAGATAAATAATTGTCTTTCTTACATCAACCTTTGTTTCTGTAGGAGCTTCGCGAGCTGCAGGGCCAGATCAAGGACACCTCTGTCGTTGTGGAGATGGACAACAGCCGTAACCTTGACATGGACTCCATTGTGGCTGAAGTGCGCGCTCAGTATGAGGATATTGCCAACCGCAGCAGAGCTGAAGCAGAGTCCTGGTACAAACAGAAGGTGAGTGAAAAGCAAAGATCATGTTAATCCCCATGTAGTCCCCTCTTCTGTCTTCTGAATAATCATGACACACGTTTCTTATTTTTAATAGTACGAGGAGATGGCGTCTTCAGCCGGACAGTATGGTGAGGACCTGCGCTCAACCAAGACTGAGATCTCTGAGCTGAACCGCATGATCTCCCGTCTTCAGAATGAGATCGAGGCTGTCAAAGGACAGGTACATTTCAGGAGCCTTTGCGGGAACACGCCTTATCATTAACACACTTCATTGTGTAAGATGTGCAGTTAGTAATTCACATGTTTGCCCACAGAGGGTAAACCTTGAGGCTCAGATCGCAGAGGCCGAGGAACGTGGTGAGCTGGCAGTGACGGACGCCAAGCTCCGCATCAGGGACCTGGAGGATGCTCTGCAGAGAGCCAAGCAGGACATGGCCCGCCAGGTGCGTGAATACCAGGAGCTGATGAACGTCAAGCTGGCCCTGGACATCGAAATCGCCACCTACAGGAAACTGCTGGAAGGAGAGGAGGACAGGTGGGAAACACTTGGATCTTTAACACTCAATGTTTTGTGGCTGTAGCATCACTTTCAACTCTGAATGAAACACTAACTGAACTTCATTACACCTTTAGAATCAACAGCGGAGGCTCCACCGCAACCGTTCATGTGCAGCAAAGCTCTGCAGGTAAGTGTCAGATTTTAAACATCATCATTGTCATAAGTGACACCCAATCAAACACACCACACTGAGTCATGGAGGAATGAATGCTAACACTTCCTGTCTTTTTTGTTTTTCCTGTTCCAGGATCCCTCAGCTCCAGCAATAGTTATGGTGGTGGATATGGTGGTGGACAAGGTGGTGGATATGGTGGTGGATATGGTGGTGGACAAAGTGGTGGATTTGGTGGTGGATTTGGTGGTGGATATGGTAGTGGTGGCACCATCACATCCAAGTCCACATCAACATCATCCAGCAGCAGGAGGCCCTTTTAAAAAAGGAGAGTCGTCCCTCTTCTCCTTCAGAAACTTTTGACATCCATCAAGCTGTGGTCCTTCAGGGTGCTAAGCAATACTGTTAATAATGTTTGACCAGTGGGTTGAATATCCCAAAAATCGAATTCCTTGAAATACATATATAAAATCGTGTTACACTGCCATCATGTGTTTTAAGGTATTTAAGTATTTCAGCATGATTTAACAAGAGTTTCTGAAGGTAAACTTTAAACACACAAGGCCCAGGTCAGTTAGCAAGATGAAACTTGTTTTCTTTTGTGCAGTGACATAAGAAAACATTGCAAAAATAACAAGGGTGTTGAAACTAAGCAAGGAAACAGAGAACAGTGAAAGTCAGTGTTCTGTACTATTCTGATATCAATAATAAGAGCAAGTCATTGACTAATTCCAATCACGACAGAATAGGAGAATTATACATTTGTGTGACATGACACGTTTACATTTATACTTTGAAGTGTTTGGTCACTGGCTTGTTCCCTTTTACTGCTCTGTCAAATGTTTCCCTGCTTGGTTTTGCCTTTCCTTGCCTTCAAGCTAAAACTATGTTGAAACCGGATTTATTTTGTAAAAGCCTTCGCATCAGCAACATGACATCGAATGAATCTGAATAAAATAAATCTGAGAACCAAAAAGATTGACTCTTTCTCATTATTGTTGTGATAAATGAAAGAAACAGCAGGATGTCTACTTCAAGCTTTAACAGCAGGATGAGATTTTCTCACTGAGATTTCACATGGTGGCAGTGGTGTGCCACTTTTACACCCCCTGCTTGGTTTTGCACTCCCCTGCACTTTATCAGGAACATCACACTTGCACTGGGCAGGGTCTCCTTCTGCTCAAAACTAAGCTCTCTGTTGCCTGGATTCCACAAGATGTCGGAAACATTGCTTTAGAGATCTTGGCAAATGATTCGATGATCTCGTCACATAATCGCTGCAGAGTTTCCAGGTTCTACCACATCCCAAACATGCTTCAGATGTAGTGACTCGTGTTCAGTTTGAGAGGAGTTTTGCTTTCGGAGATGTTCACATGTAGAGATGTTCCTTGTTATGTGCTTGTTGAGTGCAGTGATCATCAAGAATTTGATATTTAAGGCGTTGCATTAAAGCCGGTTTCAGATGTGGGCTCTGGTGAATGTCTGCACGATAGATCTGCAGTTTGCCTTTCACACATGAACAATGGAGCAGGAGATTCTCAGACAAGTTAACAACAACACAGAAATCTCTGGACTGTTCAGGTGAGGGGTGGGGCAGCAGGCAGAGGCAGGATGTAACGTATTAATTACACTTAATTACATCAACAGGGACATTGGCCTTTATCATGAAAAGCTCTCTTTATTTGTGTCTCGACGTGCATGGCAATGCCTCTTGAACAGATATTTGTGTTCTTTTATTGAACTCAAATTTGTGTCACATGTTAGAAACGTCATCAACATACCCACTCGCTTGCGGTGAATCCTGTGGAGGAGCTCATTCAGAGAATATCTGAATGAGCTCCTCCTCAATGAGAAGAGGGAAAAAATGCTGTTTCTGTTTCACAGGTTCTACTACAATTAAGTGGAGATGTTGCAAAAGCAGGCGATGAAGTGAAATAGATTTTTTTAACATGATTTACACATTATTTAGAAAGCTGCACATCAAAATGTAACTCATTTAAATACAGAATCATTGAATGAAAGAAGCAATATCATCATGAATTAAAAGTCTCATTACATAAATACCAAACAATTAACGAACTATTATGCAGCATGCTCCTTTTTAACATCTAAACAGCATTTTGATATTGTAGAAGCAGAACTAATTGTTTTACATAGTACATATCTGAATTAATAATACCGTCCAAATAATACTTAACATTTTTTTGAGCTGATATTGATATCAATAATCATGGCTTGTTTCTATCAATATGGCAGAGATGATTTCAACTGTGTAGCTCTGATGAATATTAATAATATTTTGTTTTATAGGAAATGTTCACGTTTTGGATGAAATTTTTAATCTAAAAGTAAAAAAAAGTATAGCTGTCAAATAAATATAGCTGAGAAAGTAGATAAATAGATAGATATTCTTTATTGTCCATACAGACAATGAATAAATAAATGAAATAGATAAGACACCGCGATACAAAAACCTTTTCTAAAGAGAAGTGTTCTAAAAAAAGCAAACCCGATTCTATAAGACATTTTAGAGGAAAAGCAATGCATATGATCAGAGATCATGATCGTAATGGTGGATCCTGTATGGCGGATTCTGTATCGTGCTGGCTGACCATGATAATAATGGCGGATCCTTTATCGTGTTGGCATCTGATAATGGTGGTGGACCACGATCGAGGTGGCAGCTGATGGTGGAACCTGATGGCGGCAGTGGACAATGACTGTGGACTATAGTGGCATCCGATCTTGATGGTGGATCATGATCGTGGTGGCTACTGACCATGGACTATGATTACAACAAGACTGCTTGATATATAATATTTCTCCTCAGATACTCGACCATTAATGACAATAATCCATCAATTCATTGACCTTCCATTATGCTACAAAGTGTTTATTATAATCAATGCTGCAAATACCCTTATCTTGCTGATGTTCTCCTTTACACGTGACATCTATTGCACTCCTGTGCTCACATGTGGCTCTCTGAGGTTTCTACGTTCTTTTTACCCTGTTAAAAGGTTGTTTTTTTTTTGTTTTTCCTTACTCTTGTTGAGGGTTAAGGGCAGAGGATGTCACACCTTGTTAAAGCCCTATGAGACAAATTGTGATTTGTGAATATGGGCTATACAAATAAAATTTGCTTGATTGATTGATATGTCTGATTCCATGAGGGTGTTTGTGTGTGGGTGTGCATTAGTTTGTGCATGTGAGTGCCTGCATGAAGAGACTCAGGGCATGTAGTACACCTCTCTGAAATGTAGAATAAAAGTTTGTTCTACCAATTCTCAATTCAAGAATCTTTATTCTCAAATACACAGTAACAACAGGCATCACACTGTACAATGAAATTCTCACTTTGTTGGTTAACCCTTGTGTTGTTCCTGGGTCGGATTGACCCAGAGTGTGTGTGTGTGTGTGTGTGTGTGTGTGCGTGTGTGTGCGTGCGTGCGTGCGTGTGATCATCCGCAAGCCCTGGCCGGTCAGGGTTAGGGTGACCCAAGGATTGTCATTATCCAATTCTCCTGGGGTCATTGAGACCAATGGATAGTCATTCTCGATTCTCCTGGGGGGTCATTTAGACCCCCCAGAGAGGGCGCTGTGGTGCTCTGTGGGGTCATTTAGACCCACAGAGAAGCCGGTGTGCCAACAGGTTCTCCAACAGCTATTCTCCCAGCAACAATCCTCTGAACCCGAAGAGGACGCGAAAGAGCCAGACCGAGAAGCGGACAGAAAAGCAGACCGAGAAGAAGGCCGAGACGACGACGAAGACGACGATGACGGCGACGAAAACTACGACCCAGTGGGTGATGCTGCTGCAGATTCGTCATCCTTGGAAGAAAAAGAAGAAGGACACGACCACGGCACCACCACCATCACCGGACTCGTGGAAAGAGAGACTTTCCTGTCAAGAAACGGGGAAATAACATGGTCCTCGAGGGCGTACGGCCGAGAGGAGGGCCGCTCCTCCTCCTCCTCCTCCTCCTCTGCTGCGGTAGAGAACATCTTCCTGGAGATGATGAATCGGGAGGGTCGTCGAAAATACGGCGACGACTGGAAAGGGATGGACGAGACCGACCTGCGCGCCCAACGTAGGGCTGCTGATCTTAGCGGGCGTGTACAGGTCCCGGGGCGAGGCCGCCTCCAGCCTGTGGGACGCCGAGAGCGGCCGGGCGATATTTCGTGCCACGATGCCCCTAAAACTCTTCCACACGTACTCCAGACTGCTGCGCTTCGACGACCGCGAGACGAGACGGACAAATTGGCGGCCGTGCGAGAGGTCTGGGACATGTGGGTGGCGTGGCTGCCGCGCCTCTACAACCCGGGGCCTGAAGTGACCGTGGACGAGCAACTGGTTCCGTTCAGAGGTTAGTCTTTTTTTCCGTTTTTTAAAATATTATTATTATGTTATGTTGTTATGTTATTATGTTATGTAGCTATAGCTAGATAGCGGCTGCTAGTCCTTGTCCTCATCTCCTCTCCTCTCATCTCCTCCTCTTCTTCTGCCTAGGCCGGTGTCCTTTCCGACAGTACATGCCCAGCAAGCCGGCGAAATACGGGATCAAGTCGTGGGTGGCCTGCGATGCAAAATCCAGCTACGCTTGGAAGATGCAAGTGTACACCGGAAAGCTGAGCGGCGGACGCCCAGAACGGAACCAGGGGTTGCGGGTAGTGCTCGATGTCACGGAGGGGCTGCACAGTCGCAACGTCACGTGCGACAATTACTTCACCTCCTACGAACTCGCGCGGCAGCTCCTGGAGAGGAAGATCACCGTGGTCGGCACTGTTCGGAAGAACAAGCCCGAGCTCCCAAACGGGCTGCTCGCAGTCAAGGGAAGAGAGGTGTTCTCATCCAAGTTCGCATTCACGCCCACCGCCACTCTGGTGTCCTACATCCCAAAGAAAAACAGGAACGTGGTGCTCCTGAGCACGCGGCACGCGGAGGCCGACGTCAGCGACCGCGAGGACGGGAAACCGGTCATCGTCCTGGACTACAACCGCAACAAAGGAGGCGTGGACAACCTACACAAGGTGATCGGAACGCACAGCTGCAGGAGGATGACCGGCGCCTGCCCCTGGTCGTCTTCCACAACATCCTCGACGTCTCTTCCTACAACGCCTTCGTGATATGGAGAGAGATCAACCCGACTGGATGCCGGGCAAGCGGAACAAGCGTAGGGTGTTCCTCGAGCAGCGGTGGGAAAGGCTCTCGTGACTCCGTTCATCGCACGAAGGGAGGATCCCCGCACGGACGCGTCCGCCGCGGTTGTGAAGGCTGTAAAGCCGCCGCCGCCGCCGCACAGAGAGCTGTTGACTACGACGCCGACCCGAGTGTCCGGCCTCCTCCATAGCCCTAGCAGCAGCCCTGGCCGGGCGAGTAAGAGGAAGAGGTGTCAGATATGCCCCAGGAAAAGGACTGTAAACTCACACCATGTGCCGCGGGTGTAACAAATACATCTGCAAGGGCTGCTCACTTGTCTATTGCCCTACGTGTGTGTGCTAATATGTGGTGGGCTATGTGAGGGGGCCAACAGCCGGGGGAAGCAGGGACAACACAAGGGTTAACACAAATATTTTTTTTTTACCACAGGTCATAGGTTTAATTCCTCTGTGGAAATGCTTGTGCAGACAGATGAGTAAATTCAGTGCAGTGTATTTGTGTATTTTGAGAATGGAGGATTTTTTATTTTTTTATTTCACGTCCCGTGTTTGTGTCTGTAATTTGTTGTATCTTTGACCACAATGGATGTTTTAAATGTAAAAGATTTTATGACAGTAAACTTTCCTTGCATAATCACATGTTGACTCTACTTCACTAGCCCCCCCTCTCCCTTCCTCCTCAGCTTGTCCTGGTGCAGGGTGTGTCTCTGCTTATCTGCTGACTATCTCTCCCTACCTGTTTTACAGGAACGGCCACTCCTCTCATTCATGGCCAGAGGCGTGTAAGCCGAGGCAGAGAGGAGGCTGGCCGGCAAAAGTGAGAGTACAGGTTGAAGGGGCTGAGGAGGGTCCTCCCACTGGCCCGACGCAGCCATAAAAGCAGGCAGAGGCTGCAGTCAGACACTCAGAGGGACTTGAATCTCCTTTTGAAGCCTGCTCATCTTCAGTCTTTTGCACTGCTCAAGAATCGACAATGTCCAGCTACAGAAAGTCAGCATCTGTCCAGGGCTACGGAACCAGCACCAGGAGGTCCAATGCCACACCAGGCGGCAGCAGCTACACCATGTCGAAGAGAACCAGCTATGGCGTTGGTTCAGCTCCGGGTGCTAGCTTTAGTAGTGGCAGTGCTTTTGGCTTTGGTTCCAGCCAAGGGGGTGGCAGTTATGGTGGCTTTGGTTCCAGCCAAGGGGGTGGCAGTTATGGTGGCTTTGGTTCCAGCCAAGGCAGTTATGGCGGTGGTATGATCCAACCACAGATCACCGCTGTCAGTGTCAACTCGAGCCTGCTGGCCCCACTGAACCTGGAGATTGACCCCAACATCCAGGTTGTCCGCACCCAGGAGAAGGACCAGATCAAGACCCTCAACAACCGCTTCGCCTCCTTCATCGACAAGGTTGGTTTCTGAGAGCTCTGTGTGACTTTCTTATGTCTGAAGTGCAGTTAACTGTAGGCCTCACTATCTTAACACTGACAACCTTCATCCTACTTCTCTTTACTTCTAACAGCTGTCGAAAAATGTACCCTCTCCAAGCCTGTGGTTGCCTCTCTGCCCACTATCTAAACATGGGTGGGGATTATACTGCAATAACTTGCCAATCCCTCACCTGGCAGACAGCTAGAGATACTGCTAGAGATCATAGATATTTCTACGCTCTGCCCACAGAGTCCAAAGTCTGCTGTTTGCACTCCTCACCTTTTCACCTAGTTGTTATGGGCAACATAAATACAAAGCTGAAAATCAGCTCTTACTCAATTTAAATACAAAAAACGTCACACGGTCTGCACCTCTTTACCTTTTCTGTGGAGGGGACTCTTTAAATTCTTGGACAAAAACTCTGAAAACAAAGCGTTTCCTTCACAACACTGTTCTGCTTTGTCTTCTGCGGTTTATTTGCCACACCTTGTTTTGTTTTTTATGGCTGCAGCGACTGTGTTGCCTTCATAGTACAGCAGAGCATGTAGGATGAGTCATGGCTAAACAACCCATGTAGCATTTGAAACATTTAAAGCCACATACTGTACACAGGTTGCTAAAACATCTGGGCAGAACACACACTGTCAATTGATGTAAGAAAGAAAAATGTAAAATCTGCAGTCTATGAATGGCTTTTCCTATTACAGCTGCTTGAACAGTGTATGCACAAAGATATGGCTTCATGAGTTGCAATTGTTGTGACTCTGGGTGTGGCTGTCCAGATATACAGCTATCAATGCAGGCATGCTGATAAAGTTGAGGCATTTAAAGACCAGATACCACAAAGGACACGCCCTTAAAATCCTTCTCAGGCTGATCCTCTTCTTTAATAATGATGAGAATCTTTTAACACCATTGAGTCAAACACAACTCAGTGATATATCACCAGTCATACAACAATCTCCATTTATTCAGTTTTAAAAATGCAATAAAAAAACTTTTAGAGCGACATGTGACGATCCTCTCTGGGTTTTTACCCGCACAGGTCAGATTCTTGGAGCAGCAGAACAAGATGCTGGAGACCAAATGGAGCCTCCTGCAGGACCAGACCACCACCCGCTCCAACATCGACGGCATGTTCGAGGCCTACATCGCCAACCTGCGCAGACAGCTCGATGGGCTGGGCAACGAGAAAGTCAAGCTGGATGGAGAGCTCAAGAACATGCAAGGCCTGGTTGAGGACTTCAAGATAAAGTGAGTTTGAACATTGCCCTAAAATATAATAAGCAGATGTTCAAAACAAAGAGATGTACTCACGTGTCGCCTTGTGTTCCAACAGGTATGAGGATGAAATCAACAAGCGTGCAGGTGCAGAGAACGAGTTTGTGCTCCTGAAGAAGGTGCGAAAACATCAAGATGCTCCTTTAGAATTTAAAAAAGAAAAACGGGATATTTATGGCCTCCAGTTATAACAATGCTTGTTTGTACATAATTTCCTTTCCAGGATGTCGATGCTGCCTACATGAACAAGGTGGAGCTGGAGGCCAGGGCTGATGCTCTTCAGGATGAGATCAACTTCCTCAGAGCTGTCTATGAGGCTGTATGTATTATCTATTATGTCTAATTTACTATATTTATATCATTATTACATAAAAAACACTTGAGTTACAGCTTATGATCCTGCAGAGGCTGTATAAAGCAGCTAAAAGAGATAAATAATTGTCTTTCTTACATCAACCTTTGTTTCTGTAGGAGCTTCGCGAGCTGCAGGGCCAGATCAAGGACACCTCTGTCGTTGTGGAGATGGACAACAGCCGTAACCTTGACATGGACTCCATTGTGGCTGAAGTGCGCGCTCAGTATGAGGATATTGCCAACCGCAGCAGAGCTGAAGCAGAGTCCTGGTACAAACAGAAGGTGAGTGAAAAGCAAAGATCATGTTAATCCCCATGTAGTCCCCTCTTCTGTCTTCTGAATAATCATGACACACGTTTCTTATTTTTAATAGTACGAGGAGATGGCGTCTTCAGCCGGACAGTATGGTGAGGACCTGCGCTCAACCAAGACTGAGATCTCTGAGCTGAACCGCATGATCTCCCGTCTTCAGAATGAGATCGAGGCTGTCAAAGGACAGGTACATTTCAGGAGCCTTTGCGGGAACACGCCTTATCATTAACACACTTCATTGTGTAAGATGTGCAGTTAGTAATTCACATGTTTGCCCACAGAGGGTAAACCTTGAGGCTCAGATCGCAGAGGCCGAGGAACGTGGTGAGCTGGCAGTGACGGACGCCAAGCTCCGCATCAGGGACCTGGAGGATGCTCTGCAGAGAGCCAAGCAGGACATGGCCCGCCAGGTGCGTGAATACCAGGAGCTGATGAACGTCAAGCTGGCCCTGGACATCGAAATCGCCACCTACAGGAAACTGCTGGAAGGAGAGGAGGACAGGTGGGAAACACTTGGATCTTTAACACTCAATGTTTTGTGGCTGTAGCATCACTTTCAACTCTGAATGAAACACTAACTGAACTTCATTACACCTTTAGAATCAACAGCGGAGGCTCCACCGCAACCGTTCATGTGCAGCAAAGCTCTGCAGGTAAGTGTCAGATTTTAAACATCATCATCGTCATAAGTGACACCCAATCAAACACACCACACTGAGTCATGGAGGAATGAATGCTAACACTTCCTGTCTTTTTTGTTTTTCCTGCTCTAGGATCCCTCAGCTCCAGCAATAGTGGACTCAACTTTGGCAACAGCAGCATGTCTGGTTATGGCAGTAGTTATGGTGGTGGACAAGGTGGTGGATATGGTGGTGGATATGGTGGTGGATATGTTAGTGGTGGCACCATCACCAAGTCCACATCAACATCATCCAGCAGCAGGAGGCCCTTTTAAAAAAGGAGAGTCGTCCCTCTTCTCCTTCAGAAACTTTTGACATCCATCAAGCTGTGGTCCTTCAGGGTGCTAAGCAATACTGTTAATAATGTTTGACCAGTGGGTTGAATATCCCAAAAATCGAATTCCTTGAAATACATATATAAAATCGTGTTACACTGCCATCATGTGTTTTAAGGTATTTAAGTATTTCAGCATGATTTAACAAGAGTTTCTGAAGGTAAACTTTAAACACACAAGGCCCAGGTCAGTTAGCAAGATGAAACTTGTTTTCTTTTGTGCAGTGACATAAGAAAACATTGCAAAAATAACAAGGGTGTTGAAACTAAGCAAGGAAACAGAGAACAGTGAAAGTCAGTGCTCTGTACTATTCTGATATCAATAATAAGAGCAAGTCATTGACTAATTCCAATCACGACAGAATAGGAGAATTATACATTTGTGTGACGTGACACGTTTACATTTATACTTTGAAGTGTTTGGTCACTGGCTTGTTCCCTTTTACTGCTCTGTCAAATGTTTCCCTGCTTGGTTTTGCCTTTCCTTGCCTTCAAGCTAAAACTATGTTGAAACCAGATTTATTTTGTAAAAGCCTTCGCATCAGCAACATGACATCGAATGAATCTGAATAAAATAAATCTGAGAACCAAAAAGATTGACTCTTTCTCATTATTGTTGTGATAAATGAAAGAAACAGCAGGATGTCTACTTCAAGCTTTAACAGCAGGATGAGATTTTCTCACTGAGATTTCACATGGTGGCAGTGGTGTGCCACTTTTACACCCCCTGCTTGGTTTTGCACTCCCCTGCACTTTATCAGGAACATCACACTTGCACTGGGCAGGGTCTCCTTCTGCTCAAAACTAAGCTCTCTGTTGCCTGGATTCCACAAGATGTCGGAAACATTGCTTTAGAGATCTTGGCAAATGATTCGATGATCTCGTCACATAATCGCTGCAGAGTTTCCAGGTTCTACCACATCCCAAACATGCTTCAGATGTAGTGACTCGTGTTCAGTTTGAGAGGAGTTTTGCTTTCGGAGATGTTCACATGTAGAGATGTTCCTTGTTATGTGCTTGTTGAGTGCAGTGATCATCGAGAATTAGATATTTAGGGCGTTGCATTAATGCCGGTTTCAGATGTGGGCTCTGGTGAATGTCTGCACGATAGATCTGCAGTTTGCCTTTCACACATGAACAATGGAGCAGGAGATTCTCAGACAAGTTAACAACAACACAGAAATCTCTGGACTGTTCAGGTGAGGGGTGGGGCAGCAGGCAGAGGCAGGATGTAACGTATTAATTACACTTAATTACATCAACAGGGACATTGGCCTTTATCATGAAAAGCTCTCTTTATTTGTGTCTCGACGTGCATGGCAATGCCTCTTGAACAGATATTTGTGTTCTTTTATTGAACTCAAATTTGTGTCACATGCTAGAAACGTCATCAACATACCCACTCGCTTCCAGAGAAAGTCCTGAGAAGCCTCTCACTCAGACATTTGCAGTCACACATACAGCCCCTCTACAGAATGTTAGAATAAAGATTATCCACAGTTGAGTGCATGCAGTTTCAGAGTAGTGGCCCCCAGTGTCTGCAGTTCAACTTGATGAAGTTTAAGATAAAGGCTCCTTACATCACAAGGTGTCAGAGGAGGATATCTGCAAGACACGGTGGAGGCCCAGAGGCCCAACAAAAAAATCCCTTATTACTGCTACTGTACAGTTACTAAAATGAGAATGTCAAGTTTGTTAGAGAATTTTTTAGGGACAAGCCTCTGGTGGGCAGGTGAAGTTTGACTGGATCTGTAATCACAGAGGAAGAAGAGGGCTGAAGAGAAACATCTTCATTATACCTGCTAATAAACTATGTGTCCAGCATTCATGCCAAGTGTATGTGCATGTGTTACTGTAAGCAGCCACCATACAGAGCCAGCAGTACACACTCCTCCACCCTCTTCCACTCCTGAATGGAATCACTGACACAGATTCCTTCAGACTAATAGTGCCCTTATTCTCTTTATCAGATGGGAGGGAGTGTCTACAAACACCCAGAAGGTACTTCTGGGTGTTTGTAAAATACATGCCTTTGTGCTAAGACATCGTGTGTGTCTGGTGTATTTTTAAAATTGCACTCTAAAGGCACCTGTTGGCAGATTCTTCATCTCCGCCCGAGGCTCAGAGTGCTGGCAGCGGTCGTACAGTACATTTTTGAATTTGGTCCCAGATGAATTAAAAGTTTGGTTGAGTCATTATAATGATGCAAAGCACATGCCATTCATGTTCCCACGAAACCAGTTGCGTCACCACTAGACAGCAATCACAAGTAATGCATAATTTCTCCCTGCAGGACATAATTACTCCTGCTGTTCTCACAAATATTGCATTTCTCCTGCAGAGAAACAAGTGCTCTCATTCAAACTCAGACCTGTTGTCACTCATAAGCCACTTTTCCACTGGTCCAAAAACCCACGCTAACGTCAGGCTGTTGTCTGCAACTCAAATGGAAACAAAGAGCGTTCACTCCTGGGTCAAATTACTCTGCAGACAACACAGGTTTTTACCAACTCTGGCTCCAATCAACAGTGACAGAGACATTACACCTTGGTGACATGCTAATTTCATCTTCTTCTTCTTTTCTTTATTTTGATGCTTATCATTGATGCTGCACTTTTTCTGCGAGACATTATGACACAAATTGAATTTCCAGGTGTTGGTGCATCACCATGAAACATGAAAGTTTGTGTCCATTGTTTTTACATCATGGGGACAACATAAAACAGCAATATTTTATTCATATCATGCAAGATGCAACACTGGCAAGACAACGAGGTGAGAGAGTTTCCAGCACGTTTGTGATGTGTCGAACATGACTCACCGGGGGGAAAAAAGCACAGAAAGGGAAACTCCCCTGCTGGCAATGGGACAGGAGTCAATCGCCTGCATGGGTTTAACCACGTATACATGTTCATTTTGTTAGAAAAGAGGGATTATGTGAGAACCAAACAAGAAGCACATTTTTGCATCACTTTAGCCGCAGGATGATTTGTGTTTCCTCACATGAGCAACGGGATTAAACACAGACCCTGAATATTCACCCATTCTCCTCTGGAAAACAGGAGAGGAGGACTACTAGCTGAAGTGACTACAATTGCTGTGTTGCACCTGTTGTGGAAATGTCGCAGAAGCCAGCTTCGTTTTGTGAGCCCACGAGACCATCGGGAGGCGCCAATAGCTTGGGTGATTTTACCATCTTGTCCATGGAAGTTTAGCGCTACCTGGGGCTGACCAGTGGCCAGTTTGATGACCTACTAGCTAGGACCTGTGCCAGGATGTGTCTGTGGTGACTTTCAATCTCGACGCTGATTGGCTTTCCTGACATTGCATCATGAATTTTATTTTGTGGCTGAAATTCAAATATTTCAACTTGATTGGATGAAGCTTATGATATGAATTTCCCATCTTTGAGCCTATCACATCCCATCATTCAAGTGTCATCTATCCATGTCTTTGCTTGCTGTTGTTGTGAACGCACCATTAGAAAGTTCAATCTCCTTCAGAGTGAATTTGTTGTGATGTTTTGCTCTGCTGTAAAACACTATAGCTCTCATTAACTGGCCCCTGATGATATTGAGAGTCTTAACACCCTTGATACAGAATAGGAGGCAGTAATGAACTTGTATCTGTAATTGAGTCAGGCTACATCTATAATGTTGTGCTTGGCAGCACAAAGGGGAGCAGGTCATTACACACCCCAGAGAAGCTGATGTTTAATGGTCTATAGGCAGTTTGTCCTTGAAGAGGATCACTGGTCTTATTGTTCTATGTTTAACCATTTCTCTGTGTCCGCAGCACCAGACAATATATTTCAGAAAACAGGTAATGTGCCCCCTCCGAAAAGAGCTACAGCCTTACAGGAGAGTACACATAATAAATAAAGCTTTTACTGCAGGGTTAATAACCTGGATTATTCAATTCTGTCCTGCCATTCGTGTTAATCTCATGAAGAAGAATATTAAAATGCTTAAACAAATACAGAAGACTGGTTGGTTCTATGTGCACAGTTGATGTGATCCTGCAAGCTTGTAACATGGTGGCTGGACGTAAACCTGCAGTCTGTGATTTAGAGGATAATATGAAAGAAATAGTGGGAAAGTCTGTGCAAGGAACCAACAACACCATCGAGGGGAGCAAACACACATATCACATTATAGAACCCCATCATAAACAATGCATTGACATGTGTGAAGTCAAGCACACAACAAATAAAGCATTGAAGTAGACACACAGACTTACCTTTTTGTAACAGAAGCCACCACTAGGACAAAAGCAACATTCCATAATTTCAATCAGGAGAAAAAAGAGTTAATTAGAATGAAATTGAATGTATTGTTAACCGGAGGAACAGACTTTGGTGTTTAGACCCCAGTGGGCAATAGGACAGTATGGAGACAGTCCTGTGCTTTGGGTCCTTTGGATATGGAGACTTCCTCCTGGAGCCTGGACACGAGTGTTGGTGATGAGGAATGGAGGACGAAGATTGGACGTCTGATGAAGGCTTCTAATTGGACGGTTTGAAGGGAGAGGACACGATAGGTGTATCATTATAGAAAAGCAAATATTTAACTGTATAACACCTGTCGGCAAAGACCACAGGGTCAACAACGCTTGCAATTAATTATCCATGTTGCGTTCTACACTGGTAGCCGAGGCTGATGCCAGCTGTTTTCTTCTGGAAGAAATGTGATAGGAGTGTAATGAATCATCATGCCAGGAAAGACCCAGTCAGCAAGCGATCTGTCTGTGTGTCTGTCTACATCATTGTTTCTCAACATCTCTGTTTCTGCTCATCCAGACTAAAACACAGCCCCAGAGTTTGTTGCTAGAATGGACTTTAATTTCTTCATGGATTTAATTATTCAGGATTTGTCAGTGTTTGCAATCGACCGGTAATGTGACATAAAGTAGAGCAGTGAGGTAGCTGAGTGGACTTAGGCTTAGGCTAGTTAGATTCAACGCCCTACGGAAAACTGCTTGAGGAGGCTTAATTTAACTGAAACAAACAAACACACACACACACACACGCACGCACGCACGCACACACACACACACACACACAAACACACACACGAGGCAAATAAAAAACTAAAGACAACACAATGATACAAGTGACAGAGTTCTAACCCAGTAACACATGAATGAATTAGATTTGTTAAACTAAAATTAACAATCTATATCATCACATTTGATAACTTCAATTCGAAAAAACCAAAAAAATCAATTTGTGTGTTACTAACTTACATGTTTTTTATCTTTATTCTTTTTCATTGTAAGAACATGAATTCATCATAATAACTTGATATGATGATGTGTTTATTTGTGATAATATCTATAAACCAAAGCAAGGAGGAAAATACTGTTGAATGCAAATAGTAGTTTCTGAGTATTCAACAAGAGCAACATGATTGTGAAATTACTTTGGGAAAAAGAATAAACTAAAAAGCATAAAAAACTCACTGCAGGCCAAACTAAATACAGTCAGCTTTCATTGTTTAGTTTACTTTGACATGTTGGTCAGTTATTTCCATTTGAGAGTGTCAACATGTTTTATATGTACAAACAAACTCTAAAATGCTAAAGACTATCTATTCAGTCACTTTACATTAAGATTTTTCAGCCTGAAATATTCTTATGAATCTGTTTTCAGAAAAACCCACAAGTGAGCATGAGATCTCAATCACGGCACAGCCGAGCAGAGTTTATTAGGAGGCTGAGTGTCCAATAGCAAATGACCTTTGTTTTCGTTGCCCTTACGGCTGCGTGTAGAAGTAAAAATAATTAGCTATTGATTGGGGGTATAGGAGGGTGGGGGGGAGTGACTGGATGAAATCCTCAGGAGTGATGGAAAAGACCCTACCCTTAACCCCAGCCCCGCACCACGATCAATAAACATTACACCTTTCACAAACTCTGACACCTCGATCGATGCTGGTGAATCTCAGCAGCCTCGACTGGGATCACTGACGAGTCGTATGGAGTGGGTAAGGGTCAAATCGCTTAGTGTCTTTGTCAAGTAGTAATGAGGTGTGTGTGTATGTGTGTGTGTGTGTGTGTGTGTGTGTCAGGCTAAGCCAAGACTACTTTTTATTAAAGAAATATTGAATCATTTATTAATTCATCATGATTAAGTTGATGGACACATGCAATATCTACCATAATGGAATGTCCTGACATTATTTAGTACGAACTATAGTTTCTATGTAGAAGAACAAACAGTGGAAGGTGCTGAGGGACGTAGGTGGTTCACAATGTTCAAATATCATTAAATGTCTAATAGCGTGTCCTGTTTGCTAGGTGTAGCTCTGTTATTTGATTTCAGGGGTGAATGTGAATGTGACTTTGCAGTATTGTGAAACTGGAATTCCCCTTCCATGAAAACACGCTGACTAATCTAGTGTATATACTGCTAACCCTTAAAGGGAGCTGACATTGGGAGAGAGGCGGTACACACCCTGCTCGGGTCGCCAGCCCATCACAGGGCCAACATACAAACCACCATTCACCCACATTCACACCCACAGCCAATTTAGTCTCCAATTAACTTAACCAATAACCTTCTTGCTGCAATGTGACAGTGTTAACCACAGTACCACTGTGCCGCACCAGATTATTAA
Source organism: Hippoglossus stenolepis (assembly GCF_022539355.2). Classification (NCBI taxonomy): domain Eukaryota; kingdom Metazoa; phylum Chordata; class Actinopteri; order Pleuronectiformes; family Pleuronectidae; genus Hippoglossus; species Hippoglossus stenolepis. The sequence continues at coordinate 19,612,298 of NC_061485.1, forward strand.
TGAAAATAAAACAAAATAATGGGAATAAAACAAATAACAAACCAAATGCAATATTACAACAACAACCATAACCGTAAATAGGAACATTCAACAGAATCAACTCTACATTTTATTTGTTGTCTGGGTGATTATTCCCACCCATCCTGAGTTCTCTCAAAAAGATCATTAGACTGATACTGATACTCTGATCAGACATTTTCTTTGTACAGACTGAGGCTGAGGTTCTCTCTCTCTCTTCTGTTGCACCACAACCTCCTGTAACGCTCAGTCACACCAGACAAGTGGCACAAAGGAGTTTATTACTGAGTTCTTTGCAAAACAGCTCATGTGTGTCACTGTCCTGTATTTACCTTATTTTGTATACAGCACATCAAAGCTGAGTGGAGTTACGCCGATTCTTTTGGAACAAACTGATTTTAGTTCATGATTGCTCTGTAGTAAATGCTGGTGTAACAGAGGTCTTATTATTATCTATTGACTAATTATCACGTTCGTGTTGTAAAGGAGAACATCATCAAGAGAAAGGTTTTAGCAGCATTGATAAGGGTAAACATTTTGAAGCTTAACTGAAGGTCAGTGAATTGGTGGATTAATGTCATTAATGGTCAAGTATCTGAGGAGAAATACTATGTATCAAGCAGTCCTGCTGCAATCATAGATATAAATCTTAATTGGCTATTTTGTGGTCATCAGCATCATTCTGTGCATTTGATCAGTGCTAAATTACTAAAAGCGATGACTGATAATTTTAGCATTGCACTGTGTGATGTTTGCAGTATGGTTCCTGCAGGAAAACGTTTAGTTCCATTGAAATTAACAGAAGAAAAGAAGTAAAATATCAGAATCTCTGTGTGTGTGTGTGTGTGTGTGTGTGTGTGTGTGTGTGTGTGTGTGTGTGTGTGTGTGTGTGTGTGTGTGTGTGTGTGTGTGTGTGTGTGTGTGTGTGTGCAGGCCTGTTAAAAACAGGCCTGCACACACAGAGAGAGTTTTCTGCAGTTTTCTACAGCCTGTAGGAAATGAATAGATGCTTGAGTTAATCAAAGAGACTAAAAGACATCAAACAGCCACAAAAAGAACAGGCTATACAATACTTTCACATATGCAAATTGAGTAAAGCTCTTATCGAACAAAGGGCACTTTGAAAAAGACGTACTTTCAAAGGAAATTGCTGTTGGGCTGCATTTAAAGGTGTTGGACCTCAGGTGTGCTATTCCATTGTCTAGTGGTGCTGCAAAATAAGGTGCGTGTGTAATGTCACAGCACATTAACCCACACAGCCGACGGCAGCTGAGTGATAGGCTGCCTTGAGTTAGCGCTGCAGCTCTTTGCCCTCCAGCTGACGTGTTGTAGCTCTTGTCCAGTGCTCAGACACGCCCGCTCTTAAACACCGGGAGATTTACAGTGATGTCGGCTCTGCTCTTGCAGCTCTGGCCTCAGGAACGAGACATTTTTAAGGAGCTCTTTGTTGCAACATGTATAAACAGCATATATATTTGTATTTCTTCCTGTCGACATCTTTGACTAACTCACTCTCCTTGCCCTTTCGATTCAGTGTTGTTGCATGTTGAGTGATACTTCCGTTGCCGTTGCAGATGCTCGCCATGCACTAACCCCGCTGAGTGTTTGCTTACGTGTCCTGCAGCGACATTTCTCTGCTCTGTGGGCGCTGTCTGTGTCCGCGGTGACAAGGCGGTATGTTTGAGTGATGGTGCTTTGAGGCGGGACAGACAGATGTGAGGAGACAGATTGCCTATGCCAGGGCTGCGACACCAACCTATTCAGCTGATGGGAAGTGATAGATGCACGGGCTAATTTTAAACTCTGTGAACTACATTCCTGTTATCGGAGGCAGTGATGGGTAACTGGGGCACAGCTGGAGGGTCCAGATAAGACCTGCTCTCATCTGTGTCTCCACGCCAGCCATGTCCTTTCACCTGCCTCACGCTGCAAAATCTTTAATAAAGACGAGGTGATAATGATTGATCGGCCTGACTGCAGAGTGGTGAGTACAGGTTCTTGTGGTGGTGCAGTTGGGTGGTGGTATGCATATCACTGAGGTTTGCCAGAACAAGTAATATCCCCATCATGGTGGCATGCGGATATTGGCATTTATTTCAAAGCACGTGTGTCATAGCACAGCGTCCGAACCTGGTAGTGTAGATTATGTCCCATTGTTTACATATGATCAACTTAGTGTTGGTTCCACATTACAATTAAGGGAGCACACAAAAGACTTGTGACTGAGTGTTGTCAGTTTGGCAGGTGGTGGTCTTCATGTTTGGATGGAGAACATGAGTGAACGATGATCTATGGCAGCCGTTCCTAAACTTAAGAATGTCGCGGCCCAATTTGAGAACTGAAAAATTTGTGCGGCCCACCCACACCTTTAATCACAACTATAAGATCCACACACAGGGCTATAATCATCTATTACCAAACATATTATTCATTTTATAGCTAAAATAATTGTATATGAACGTAGGCATATGCAGTGCAAATCCAATAACATCCACATTTAAGCGTAACAATTTGCAAAGCAACCCATGTAAAAAAACATGAAGTGCAAATAGTGGATTGTTAAAAATATATTCTTGCTGTTTGTATAACAGAGCACAACAAGAATATCCGGGAGAAGAAAAACACATTTGAGGCGCAACCAAATATACTTAAGGCGTTTAAGGCCCCCCAAAAAACGTCGCTATCACATATCCATAAACTGACATTAACACTGGAATTCCTCTAGTCTGACACCTCAAGCAGTTTATCTCGATATACTTGATATTGAATCACATATCGCGTGAAGTGACATCGTGTCACCTGTAACTCATCCAATGAGAGGGGTGGTGTTGCCGCGTAGCTGGCTCCGATGCTCTCTCGGCGTATTTTTAAAAGATGCTCGAGGCTTGGATAAATATTGTCCATGTTTAGTTTCTAAACTTTACATGGTCCCAGGGTCTTGTTAGCTCGCATCTCAGCGCACAGCACACATACACACACAGGTTTGGGGGTTGTCCTCTGGGCCAGCGACAGGTCCTCACTTGAGTCCTCTTTTTAGCTTTGAATGATTCAGTTGGACTTTCTGATTCCCCTTCGTCATCAGCAGCTTTCCTCTGCTCCATCTTGCTCGACCCAGCTCACAACAAAGTTCTCCCTCACCTGTGATTCCCCCGCTAATGATGCGTTCAAGTGTTAATGTGACGGTCAGCAAAAACAATGACACCTGCTATATAGGTCAGATAAAATAAGAACAACGTGGAATTTATATCTCATGTCTTTGTTTCATTACCTGTGATGATTACTTTTTTTTTTTTTAAATCAATCATAAATGTTTTGTGGTAATTTATTGCTTACTTACAAATCTGAAACTTTTTTATCTATTTATTTTCTGATGACCTCTCACGGCCCACCTGCAGTGGCTGCACGGCCCACCAGGGGGCCGCGGCCCACACTTTGGGAAGGACTGATCTATGGTATCACTGCCAGCATCAGCACCTTCAGGCCCAGTTTGAATGTTTGAAGTTAACGTCCTTGTTAAACATTATAACATCAGAGGTGAAAACTGCAAGACGTCCTGTGAGCTGCTTTCACTTCTTTTGTTTAATGATGTCCTAACACTTCATTTTTTTGTTAGTGTTTAGGGCAGATCAAACTTTTCATTCGGGCAAACAGACCAACTCTAAAGGTTTTTTAATCACAGGGGATTAACTGTTAATCTGCAGCTGTTTAATCAGCCTGATAAAGTGGTTGAAAGAGAAAAAAAGTTGGGTAATAGAGATTAGTTAGTGAGAGTGGCTCCGGTACACAGTGTTATCTGAGTCCTGGTGGTGGTACAGTCGAGTGTTTACCCTTTAATCATTGCACCATTCACATATAGACCCTGCAGTGCAACACCTCAGCACAAGGACCTGAGCTATGAGCCGCTGCCAAGACAAATTCCTTTAATTGGATCACACACAGGCAAAGATGTTAAGGAGCGATATGAACATTTCAACATTGCCATCACTGTAGTGGACATCAGCCAAATGCATTTGCAGTGCTGGCAGTGTATTCTGGCCTTTTTCATGGACCTCAGACATTTACTAATGATGCTGCAGAGAAGAATTTATTAAAACAGCCAGAGAACTCTTTTCTAGGGTGAACTAAATAACTTAATTTATATTATTTCTGCTCTAAAAACTGTAATGTTGCTCATTTGGTCTCTTGACTTCAAGGACAATTGATCGTTATGATTGATAATGATTTATTTCCCAGAATGTACCAATGACAGAAGCACTCATCTTTATTAGAAGCCGTTTTAACTTTAAAAATTGAATCTTTGAGGTCTTACCCATCATCCCAACTTCACCAAGGATGATACAAATGTACAAGGATTGAATATTAATATTTCAATATAAATCATCAATATTTGACCATGTTATTTTCTGTGAGCAAGAACACACATTATCAAAATCATAGATACAGCAGTAGCTTGAACACTTTTATTTAGGGACTGATAAAGTTTGAGCCTTGAAATATATTATTCCCAGCATTAGATTCGACTGCCACCATGGATTTCCCTAATACGAGTGTGCATGAAGAAAGGTTTTTAAATGCAATGAGTATTGATGTGATATGCCCTGGGACCCTGTGTAAAGTGGCTATCTGGACTCATTATCAGACAAATCAATGAGGCTGCTGATGTTGATTGGTGCCTTTGACTTTGCAATCTATTGCGTGAAAATCTATTGAAACCTGGAGCAACAGTGGCAACAGACCATGCATACGAATCTAAGTGAGTGGAAAGCAATAGAAAAGGAAACTGTGCTTTGTTAACTTTTAATGAGATCTTACTTTAGTTTTTTAGCTTTTTGGGGGGAAAGTTACAGAACTTAGAGAAACAGGACATGTTTTTAAAATATTGTTTCAGTATTTTCGCATACAAATGTCAGTAAAACAGTGATTATGACTTGTGTTGTGAGGAAAATCTTATCTGTAGCACCACATGCAGTTTGACAATGAAGATACAAGTAATTCATTGGGTTCATTCTACAAAACCATATGAATAAGGGAACTTATTCTCATTTATACAGGTCATTAGATATCTTACGAAAAGGTCTGCATTATTTTTTGTGAATAATTCTACAAAGGTCCAGCAACACGACGAATCACATCGTCTGCAGTGAAAATCTCAAGCCAAATGGTAAACATCCCCATATTCTTGGTGGAACTGGATAATGTTATTCTACTTAAGAAGGTTTCTGCATTGCCAGTGTGGTTCAGTCAATTTCTTGAACTACACTCACTTTAGCTATAGGGTCCAAGCATATAGCTGCTGAAGTGTTTCAACCAAACTCTGTAGTCCAGGTACTTCGTTTCAAAATGTTTACAAAGAAATTTCTTCTTCAAATGCAAAAGACACAGGTATAATAAGTGCAGTAAGTGCATCCTGAAGTGTGGGTAGGAATAAAAGCACGTTCAATGTGCTGTTAAAACTCCATAGCTTCAATTCAATGATCTAACGAACACAGGCAGCACATTAAGCCATTTAACCAACCAGAAGCCAATACAGTCATAACTGACACTTAACAAGCATTAAGCTGAGGGGTACCTATGATACTGCTTATCCTCAGCAAATCAAACATGCTAAAATAATGCATATACATCTATTTTACTAATATTTTATAAATGGCTCTAACATGAATTAAAATACATTTTCATGTGAAAATACTCACATGTTTTTATTTCCAAGCCATCAAAGCAGTAAATTCAAATAATGAATTCTCCTATTAGGTAAAATGAACAAACAACAACAACATTAAAGAAGAATACATAGAGGATGTGCTCAGTGCACTTACTAGTTCACTCAAAACCTTTCAGAATCACTCCTCAGGTGAGTCGGGTGTGTGATGGCGATGGAGGATTTCTTCTGGCATGTGCTGATAAAAAGTGTCCCTCCGTTCATTAAGGCCCCCCAGAGACCAGGCTCTGTCCAGTTCCTCCCTGTGTCTGATCATCAGAGCACAACCTCAGGGATCGCCCCGCTCACCAACAGCTGACATGGTGTTTAAGGGAGAAGAATGAGCACTGCCCATATCAGATCAAAGATATCCTATAGAGGAGGAATGGGTAATAGTTATGGTTTTTCATTTTGCCCTCTTTCTTGTCGAGATATTTTTCATGGCAACCGATGAGAATAAAAACCTCCCCATGTCATTTTCTCATACTCGACACTGACAAACACAGAGGGAGATTCACAAGTAACATTTCACCAGCGTGAGAAGTTACTGAGGAACAAAAGTGATTAAGGAACAAGACTAAAGGTAAATCCTAGTACATGGCTGGAAACTTAAAGTTCATGTTTCTGATAAGTTTGGTATTAATTAGTTATTTGATGCGGTAAAAACTAAATAAAACATGATGATTGACAGTTGAGACTTAATTTGAATTGTTCAGCACATGTATCAGTGGGACCTCGACACCACAGCTCCATCGCCCAATCGCTACTGCGCAGAATCTCAAAGGTGACATTTGAATCCGGGATATTTTGGCTTCATTTCAGGATAGTGGGAGGAAGATGAGACGCGTCCTTAATCTCTAAATACAGTCTATGTTTGGAAGGTGCAGATAATGACAAAGGAGGGAAAGCAGACACAGACAGGAAGTAAAGTACGAGACAGACACACAAGAAAAGAAGATTCAAAGTTAGTAAAACTAACCTGATCTTGAAAATTGAGTCCACATGTGTGAGACCGCTATGAAGAATATTCAGTCGGTGCAAACCTGATCGTCCTGTCCACATTCATAAACACACATGATCCTTTAAACTGCACCTTAAAAAGCTCGTAATTTTTTTTACTTTTAAGGCCAAATCTAGACTGTTTTTTTGGAGGAGACTCATGTTATGGCAGAGGATAAATCTTTGTGGAGCAAACAAAATCCCATTCTGTGGTCTTTCTGAGGTGGTGAAAGACTAATGGGATGTCAGCATCCATCAGATCAGCCTGGCTCATGACCCTGGGTCAAAACAAGGAGCTTTACAGGAAACACCATCCCTGTGCTTTCACAGCAGCTTTTAAGATTTCCTTCCCCTCCGTCTATAAAGAACATGCTGGTTTTTACAATCTAAATTGAAAACTGCTGGAGGGGAAAATGATAGTGTGTCACAGGCAGGGAGGTGCCAGCGATGGAGGGGGCCGTAAAGAGGCAGCGACAGGCTGACGTGTTGGCACCCATCAGAGAGAAATGATTACCTCAGTTCGGAGGGGGAGAGGGGGAGACAAACATGCGCAGCTTAAACCTTTCATCTATTTATGCTGATCCGCTATTTTGGGGGATAAAATATGTGCACAGCTTCAAAGACTAAAACTAAGCAATTCAAGCATTTTCCACTCAAACATTCCTGTGATACACTCAGTGGATGCTTCAGTAGTTTGGAGAGTTTGATGCAAATAGTAAACAGCAGAGAAGTCTGTTCACTGGTCACTACTCAGGGTGTAAGTGAGTAAAGGGAAGCACATCACCAACAGTGCGGATGTATTGAACAGTATGGACAATAATGTTCAGAGCAAACAGAGCAGCGTGCGGCTGCAGCAGGATGATCACAAGGACCGTCAGGTGTCAGGAAAATCTCCAGGGACACCTAGTGGACAGGTGTGGTACAACAAGTCTGGAGAGTAACATCCTACAGAACAAACTAACAGCAAACAGTGTACACTATACAATCTTTTTCATAAGTTAGCCAATACAAGAATAAATACAGTTTTTTTATTTTTACAAATAACACAGGATCAATTAAACTTACAACTGAAGACAAAACCTCATCCATCACCTATACTGCTTCGCCTTCAAGGGTTGTGAGGGGGCTGGAGCCAATCCCAGCTGACATTGGCACCCAGCGCCAGACAGAACCTTGTACCAGGAGAGTAATCTGTGCAGCTGATGGCTGTTTGCTGATTACTCCTCAGGTTTAAGAGGCAGCTCTCCTGACACATGAACAGGAGAGCTGAGCTGCCACGCCAGCAGAAACTGCTGGCCAATCAAAGGTTGAGTTTAATTTATGGTTGCTCATGTGTTGGAGAAAATAAAGAAGTGTGTTGTTCGTCTCTGGTTGCTGTGAGGAGAACCCGGTGGCATCATCTATTGCCACAGTGGCACCCAATGTGGGGCTCAATGCAGCCAGAGACGCTGACCTGCAGGCCAAGATGGCGCTGGTACGAGTGGTAGAGGAATACATGGCCATGTACTGGGAGCAGGCAGCGAAGAGCAGACAGCAGCTGGAGGATCTCCAGAGGCAGGCGGAGAGGCGGGCAACGCTGCTGGAGCGTCTCCTAATTTAATAATTTGTTTGCACGTGACTAGCGACACATTTAACTGTTTTACGCCTGCGTGGAAGCACACATGCAGGTTGGGTTCCAGTAGGCAAGCTGTGAATAGACGACCCTGCAATTAGACACAACAGTGAAGATTAATTGTAATGAAACAGGTGTTTGCTTTAGTAAATGAACAAATTGTGAGCACCTGGAGACTTTGGCTTGGTTTTCCTCTGAGTATTATTATTTTTTTTTGACAGCACCAAAAACAAACTTATTTACCCCCAGAACCTGGGGGTAAAATATAAAAAAAATAATGCATAACTTACCTAATCAGAAAGGTTTTTTTTAAACCCAGCCCTGTGTCCAACCAGAACTCAGGAAATTCTCAGGAATTCTGACGGGGCGAATGAAATAAACATGATTGGCAGATTCAAATGGCAGAGAATAAAGATGACCACTTGGCTGGACAGACTAAAAACCTCCTCACTTCTAGATCCAGGCCCGACTCCAGGCCAAACTGTAGCCCAGGTAATGTGGATCTGAACCTCTGCGACAACCGAGCAACGAGAGCTATGGCCGACCGTGCACTGACATGTGTCGTTCCAGGCTTACATTACCATTCCTCAAGATCTTGTGGTTGTTTTGTTCCTTCACCAACCTACATTCTTCTATTGTTTGCACCCATGGATAAATTATCTTCACTGTTCAAGCCACAAATTGTTCACTAACTGCATTACATATAGTTTAGTATCAAACAGATATGATTATCCTCATTTATAGCCCTTTGAAACAATACAGTCAAGCATTACATTAGCAACTGTTAATTTAGCAAACTATGCATGATTTTGGGGGCCCCCTGGTGGCTGTGGGGTCCTAAGCAGGTACCGTGGACAGCTCGCCAGTCCACCACAGTGCTGAAATATAAATACATACAACCATTACCACCTACAGGCTATTTAGAGTATTTAATTAACCTAAGCTGCATGTCTTTGGACTGTGGAAGAAACCAGAGTACCCAGAGAAAACACAGTGAGATCATGAAAACTCCATACAAAGGTCGTGGTTGGTCAGGTTTGAACCAGTGGTGGCTTGATGATACAGGGCGCTGGGGCACCGCCCCCTGCAACATCCTGAGAAAAAAAGCCTATTTAAACAAGTTAAACATAATTAGATAATAGTTTATTCACACAATGTGCCTGGTAGACTGTAATCACCTGTGAGCATTCAATAGAAATCCTTTTCTAATTGTATTTGGTTGATTTCTGTCTAAATACATACACTTCCTGGTGAGGGGCGGTGGCCCAATAAGAGTGAATGTAAAACCTTAAAGTTAAACCACCGGACCTGAGTCTGCTCTTTAATTGGTTGTTGCAGATTTCCACGGGAGGCAGCTCACTCAGTCACTTCCGTTGCGAGCTGAGCAGCAAAGATATGATGACTTCAAGTGGAACTTCTTCACAAAAACACTCTTTCAAGGCGTTCACTTAAGGAAAAGAGGGTAGCTTGGTCTGGATCGACCCGATTTACAGATTTAGCAGTCGGCAGGTGATGAGAACACGCTTGCACCAGGGGCTTCTCCAGCTCTTGTTATGAGAAACAGAGGTGGCTAACTGGATGTGAAGTAAGTAATGCATTTATTGCTTCCCCTGTTTGCTGTTTCAAAGTGTCGGCACAGAGGTACTGTGGACAATGACAGGGAGGCGAGACCGAAAAACATCTCTCTGAAAAATGCAAATGGCATGAAGGCTGCCACAGTCACTTAGACACAATGAGGCTTCACTTTTGTGGCAGGCTTAGCATTGCTTGATGAAGGCTACAGGATTGGCATATTGTGTGTTGTTGTTTCTATTGAGTCTGGCTTCAGTTTGTTTGTCTTGAATATTCTTGATTTCAAAATTCACTTTTCCCAACTTATTTTTCCAAAGATTTAATACTTTATTTTGTTTACTTTGTTGGTTTTCTCACACGTTTGAGGAGCTGTTTCTCTGCCGTCACAAATTTGTGAGAAGCCAGTACCTTGCCTCTCTACACTTCATCTGTCACTTTTCCAGGGTAAACACACTTTCCAGTTATTTATTTACATATTCAAAACCTGCTTAAAATTATGGAACTGGGGCACAGCAGGTTAAATCCCTATTCCCTATAAAGCTGTCCCATATGCTTTACTTGCCTCCTTTCATGAGACATCTTTTGCTGTCTCATTTCTGAAGCCGTGCCAGTTACTGATGGCGGCTGCACAGCTGCATCGTCCGTCACTAGGCTGTAACAGCTCTGTGGGCGCAGATAATGTGGTGTAATGTTCAAACAATAAGGGTGCAATTCAAGCTTTGGCTGTGAAGCTGACCCTCTCTCTGTGACAAGCCCACAGCACAGGCAGCAGCACTTGCAAGCTGCTCATGTAATAACAAGCATAAACTATAAGGGGTAATGTGACGGATTTAAAGATCATTTCGCTGGACAGCCCCTCTGTCAAAACACTGTTCTTCTGCACAGTCTGCTCAGATCCACCAGGCTTCATTGAGCTGCTGCGTCTACAGGGACCGACTGCTGCTTTGTGATCGTCCGCAAGTATAGAAAATTCATTTGTTCTCCTCCAGCCACAGAACATCGGTCATACAGACAGTCCCGGTCCACCAGGAGTTCACCCGCCTCTGGCCAACTCTCATGGAGGTCTCCGCTTCATGAAAGGTGTAAAAATAATTGCACTTTCTTCCGATGCGCACCATTAGTGTGTGTGTGTGTGTGTGTGTGTGTGTGTGTGTGTGTGTGTGTGTGTGTGTGTGTGTGTGTGTGTGTGTGTGTGTGTGTGTGTGTGTGTGTGTGTGTGTGTGTGTGAGGAGAAAGAGAGAGTGAGAGAGACTTTAGCCGTGAGTTGTGTTGGAAAATCGAAAACAGAAATTGATATTCTGCAACAAAATTAACCTGAGCTGAAAGGTAGCAGCTGGTCTTACTGTACCCAGTGTAATACAGTCAGAAAGTGCCTTACAGTGATGTAACCTCACAATACGTTTTATTTAATCTTTATTTCTATCTAATCTTTCTTGCTGATACAGCAACCTCTACATAAGATGTCTTCACCACTAGTGTGTATTTATCAGGTCCTCATATCAATGCCACAGACGAGAGAAGCTGAATCTGACAGGATGGAGGAATCCTTATTTAACTCTCACAGGCTCAGGTCATGTTTGAGCGGAGTTAATATGAAGCAGACACACAAATAATAAACATGCTACTCTTAAAGGGGCTGTACTTGGGCAAGGCCAGGTACACAGAGGGGCCAATTGCATATCCAACATTCATACAACTCCTGATTGAGTATGGTGCACATTTAAGTTTTCCTTTGTTTGCTATTAGCCCTATATCTTTGAGCAGAGCTACACATCATTGAATATATTTTTTAAATTCTTCCATGTTTCAGCACATTGTGTTCTTCAAAAATCTTGAAAAATAAAAACTGTTGACAAATTGTCATTTATTGTTATTGTAACTAAGTGACTTATTTCATTAAAATGACAAAATAAAAACAAGACTGCACTGCTGACAGTACAGAGGCACCTTAGGGTTCAATTAGAAATAAGCCATGCCAGTGCCCCCCCCCCGGGCCCTCCCTAGGATTGACCCCTCCCCAATGTGAAGGTTGATTACATCAGATAACGACCCAACGTATGTAAACTCATACTCGTCAATATGTTTTACCTCTTGCTCTCCACACAGACTGTTTATCTGCGGAAAACTGGAAAAGGAAACCAGAATCTTGTCCCTGGCCTACAGATTCTGTACATCCACATGCAGAATGTTAATGGAGATGAGAGTAAGGGTAATTAGATCGTGACAAACCCAGATAAATGCAGAGTGTTCTGAACAACAGCTGCAGGCAGTGGACCACTGCTTTACTGGTTTCACTCTCTGCCACTCTGCATCTCAATGATACTCAGAGCTCACTCAGTATTCAACAATCAGCAGCTCGTGGGGACTCGTCTCTGTGGCTTATTAATAGGGCAGACGCAGAGCTCCATAGGCATACAGTATGTCTTATGAATAACCTTTAACTGAAAAAGACAACACTTTAATTGCTGGGTATGAGTGTCCTTACCTGCACGTCTGCTCTTGAATACAAATGCAATGTGGTGCTTGGCATTGACATTGGTTTTCTCCTGTGATGCACTGAAGCATCAGTTTAATCACAATGAGCTGAGAGGTGAGTTTTCTGTTTATCTTGGTACAACTTGTTGAGTCAGTTTCATGATATTGTGGGAAATTATTTCTTTCTGATCCCTGTGCCCTGACTGTGGAGGCAGTTTACCTAGCTTAGTTGAGTTTCCCCATCAAGCCATACGTTTTTAGTTTCTTAAAAAGATTGAAGGCTACATTATCTGTAATTATTTTACTTCTACTAAGTCACTATGTGCCCTCATGTAGGGAGGGGTGGGTTGGGTAGGTGGGATGGGATGGTGATCATAAAGGGCATGGCTGATTTGTATCATGCAGCACTGTGTCCCTGCTATGACATTGTAATGTCAAAATAATAAAAAGGTTATTTAAAAATAATTATAATTATTAATATAATTAATGAGAAAACCTGACATTTGTTATTTTTACAGAGAGCAAATTACAATTTTCCATTTTCTTCCTCCATTCATAAAAAAATTATATGTGTGTATATATATACAGTATATTAACCTTGAAGCTCCAACACTTGACGTAGCCACTAGGGGTCTCTCAATCAAAACAATAGCAGAAGACCTATTGATGTTGTGAAGCAGCATGGGATCATGGGCTTTGTTATCTTCTTAACCATCGGCAATGAAAAGCTGCCTAATGCAACTCGGGCACAAATCATGTTCGGGGATGATGAAACATATTAAAGATTTGTTCATGTCACGAGTCGAACAGTGATGAACAATTGTGATCCATGACAGGTGACCAATACAAGCAGTGACGAAAAAGACAGAAGAACAGCAGACTCGCTCAGGCTTGCAATATGGTTTTCACACATCATACGTCATCTGCCTCTGAAATTGTACCAGAGACGTGCAAAGCCGTGAGTTGAGCAGATACGATGCAATTAAAAGGCGACTAAAATGAAAAGTCCCATTACCTTGAATGCAATTCTCTGGTTTTGAATATCGTTGGAAACCTTCTGGATGATGCAAGTACACAAGTATAAAATTTCAGTTACATATTACATCTTTCAATTAAATCGTATCACCTCTTAGCAAGAAAGAACGTACGCATATTTTATAATTTAATTATGTCTGAGCCTTTTATGACGTAAGCTGTCTGTGACCTGGATCTTTTATGACCTTTCTATTACTTGTATGACCTTCATATCAGTTTTATGACCTTCATATCACTAATTCACTGTACAATGACTTATTTATGACTTACTGTCTGCTGTATCTTCCAAGGAAACTTATACAGATAAGATTCCAGTGTCTTAAATCCTGTCTCAAACTGTGCCTACAGAACCAGTCTGAACTGGCTCAGACAAAAGCCTTAGTTCTCTTATATGAGATGCTTGTATTTGACTGAGATCCCTGTGACTCGCTGTGTTGATCCTTTCTGCAGAAAGTTCCTCTTAAAATACACAAAGACAAATTTGGTAATCCAGCCTCTTCTATTTTCAGATTTCCATCACAACTTTCACTTTCATTTCACTTTATGAAAGGTTTTATACACTTTAAAACCAGAAAACATTTAATTTGGAGTGAAGCAGTTTATTTTTTATGAGTGCGAGATATTTTTACATAAAATGTATTTGAATTATTATTGGAATAAATGGTTTCATGTAAACACTGATGTACTAAGCAAGAGGTGCTGCACGTGTACATCCTGGCTAAACCACTGACAACCAACAACCACAGTTTAGAGATCCAGATCACTTCAGCTGCATCTCTGGACCCAGGGGAAACCCTCACAGCGAACCTATCTAACCTAACAAACTAACCACTAACCTCTGAGCTGCAGTTTCACACAGACACAAAGCCTTTCATGATCTATGTATTTGTTGAGGTAAAGATAAAAACTATTTATTTCACTTAGCATACAAAATGGTTTTCAGACAGCAGGGGAAATAATGGAAATTTAAATTTCTCATTCCTTTTTTCGACAATCTGAACAGAATATCAAACTAAACATTTTGTAGATCGCTCAGTGTATAATTTCATTCTCTTCGTGCTCCCCCTTCCTCTGAGCATGAAGGATACCCGATTTAAATTCCCCCTGACTGTACAATCCCACACCCCATGATCCCTCCCTCCAGTATTAATGGCGGCGGCTCCAGGCAGCCAGGCCTCCATTAGTGACACTGATTAACCCCATGGAATCTAGCGCTTCGCCGCTTGATGTGGCCGGACAGGCGATGGGGCCTATAAATGGGCCAATGGAGGAGAGAGGCCTGAGAGGACTTGTTAAAATGTATGAGTTTCATCACATCTTACTGAGGTGCATTTGCTGATTGAAACAGAGGTGTACAAGAAAGAAACTGAATGAGATTTGGTATTGGATTTTCACCTCAGCATTGACCAGCCTGCCAATTAGATATAATTTAAATGGTGCACCGCAAATGTGTTCCATCTACGGCTGGAAACAGGCACAGGTTCATCTTTGAAACACAAATTAGATTCCTTTTCCTCTAGGGAAAGAGAAATTGTTGCTTTGATGGATAGTTGCATAATACAATTGGTATTTAATTACATCTACAGTTAACAAGTGATCCATCTTGGCTCATACATCTGATTACTGTCTCAAGTTGAGGCCTCAAGTTGTGTTTGATTGTGACGATTGATCAGTCAATAGCCATGCTCCCTACATACCGCAAGATAAGATATGTCTTTATTTAGAAGAATGTCACAATCAACACAGTAGCTAGTGTAGTGAATAAAAAAAAGACTAAAATAGAAATACTATAAACAAAATAAAAAATATAAGTGTGAGGGTTGACAGCTAGGAGTTAGAGCACCACCCTGGAAGGTGGGATTGGAGAGCTCCCTGCCTTTATAACTACAGGTGCCGGCAATTACTACCTCTTTGTCTGATGCCTGGTAGATGGTGACTGCTGTGTTTGTGCAGGTAAGGGAGACTGGGAGAAAGAGATGTTTTATTTTTCTGCTTGAAATCTAATGAGGTGTCTTGTAGTACATTCAGTTGGGTGGCTGTGTCTCGACCCCGATTTCTGTGGCTCCATGTTTGAGAGAAGATTCAGAGTTCGCCTCTCCCCTGTTTGAGCCACAGGACAGAGTCAGCCATCCATTGTAGCTGTAAAGTTAAGGCGAGGCAGGTAGTCAACACAGGAGGGAGACCAGGGACAGGAAGTAAAGTAAGAGACACATAAGGTAAGACGTTTCAAAGTGAAACAGAAAATAATGAACTCAAGGTGCAAAAATCCAAACATTCAAAACCAAAGTTCAAACAGAAGGAGATTATAAGTCTGAAAACGGAATATAAAAGTTCCAATTCAAAAATAAATTCAGCAGAAAGGCTTTCAACAAAGAGCCACTGGGACAGAGTCATGACAAAAATACAGAGATGAGGTTAATATGTTTTTATTTCATTTCCACTGTAAAAGTCGACCAGCTTTGCCACACAAAGATTACTGACACTGGAAATATATTTGATGTTTGAGAGTGTAGCAGCTACAACCACACTCACCCACCCCTCCATCGGCATAGTGGTGAGTAGAACATTTTTCGGTGAACTATCCCTTTAATGGTTTACAATGTGTGCAAGAGATTTAGATGTAAGATATGTAATAATTAGTACACAGAGGAGTAAGATGAAACAGTGAACTGGGAATATGTCAGCTATGGTTGGAGGATAATTGAACATCAATTACTTGAGGTCCACAAGTGACACAGCCCAAATGTACAAGAACTTACATGTTCAAACAGGAGTTACAAAGAAAGAGTAATAACCAATGTGTGCAATTTGCTGGTATCTGAAATATGTGAAATTTATTGTCACTAAATAGCTTAATTCTCTCACACACACACACACCACACACACACACACACACACACACACACACACACACACACACACACACACACACACACACTTTCTAAAGAAACTGTTTGAAGCTTTGAGTTTGGATCTGCTGCACGTTACAAACTTTAACATGTTTAACTTTAACATTAGGCAGCATGATGTTTGAGCAAGTGGCAACAGTGGTGCATTCAAAAAAGTCGATTTCTGCAGAGTTGACTGACACATGATGAATAGTGGATGAAGTGCACTACCACTTAATCATGTTTTTTTTTATCCAGAGTGAATCAATGCATGTGGAAGCATTTGACTGAAAACAAATTGTATCACAAAGGATTAAGTCACAAGTGACAGCCACACTAAATATGAAACCATGACTTCTTAACTTGAGAATATTTGAGACTCACATGTGCTGTATTTTATTTTAGTCACCTTAAGGCGATTTCACAACATGTCAACATTCTGTCAACAACACATAATATTGATTAATGCCGGCTCGGTTGGTAAAATTACAACCTCCATCATTCAAATACAAACGATGCCCTGCAACCACTTCCTGTGGATCAGACCTCTGAAAACAGAAGGAAACAACTTGATCTGGAGTTAAAAAAAAAAGAGTTAAGTTTTTGTTCAGATGTGGACATATTTGTTTTGAAATAATTGAAATAATTGAATCAGTTTTCCCATCTATTAGTATAATGCATAATGCATTTATCTCAGTATACGTTATTTATGATTTAAAAATCATTTTGTTTGGTTGATACGGAACATTATTATAGTGAAATACTGAAAGTGATTGATATTGAAAGTAGAGTATTAATCACACATGACCTGTGTGGTTTAGTAATAGCTTGATCTTTGTTCACTTCTGTAAACTCAATCAGACTTTTCTGGGGGAAAAAAAGATCATATTGATTTAGCGTGTTTAACAACCAGCTCCACGCATGTTATGAATATACTTCAGCTGTCAATCCAAAAAATAACATAAGAGCATTGGATGATGTCATGGAACAGCGTGGGATCATGGGAGTTCTTGTTTTCGTCACCATTGCCGATGAAATTCTACCTGACTCGACTCAGGCACAAATCATTTTCACAGATTAGGTAATGTATGTACATATGTATTCCTTTCTCTAACTTTTATAAAGTTTATTTCAACAATTGTGCTTTTTTTTCCTTCTGGAAATCAGTTAAAATGAAGTCAAAGAGCTCATGGTTTTCTTTTCCTCTCTCCTCCTCCTCTCTCCTTTTTGCAGTCTTCGTTTTCAGCGGTAGGATACACATATCAAATCACATTCAATGTTTGCATTATTCAGCCAGGGTCACACACGTTATATTCATTTGAATTTGCTTTAATACATTTGGAGCTCTCCTGCGGTATTTTCTAAGACGCACTTACAGGAATGACATGGTGGTGAATTGAGAGGTGGAAGGTGTGCTCCTCAATGCCCTGGAGAGCAGACCTGACTACTTTTATCTCAAATGAGCAGATCAGACGACTGCTGATGGATTGCTCAGTGTGTATGAGAGATTTTCAGCTCCGCTGGCTGTCTACTAGGTAACTCATGTTGTAGATTTACACTTGCATTCAAATTGGCCTGGTATTTATGTTCCACTTGTGATCTTGAATGCTTTAATCCTGAGAATCTAATTTAGGGTTAAGGTAGCCGATATATAATTGTTTATCAAGGCAGATGGTTGTGAACTGTTGCATGAATACAAACAAATAAAGGGGAAAGTAGCACAGAGTTTTTGCTGAATCCTGTCTGTCTGCTGAAGACTGTAAAATCTTTATAGATGTTTTAACAGCCACTGACCATGGACCACTGGTGCAAGTGGGATTTCTCCCTGTACTGCTGATGGTCAATCAGACTGTAATAGAGAGTCAGTGTGTCTGTATGGGAGAGAGGGAGAGTAAGGAAAAGAGTGCTTGTCCTCCTGTTCTTTTCAAATGCCATTTCAACATGTGTCAATAAATTGTCGATACCAAAAATACCATGATACCATCAATACCATACAATGTTAGCAGCATTAACTATATGATGCTCACCGGCACACATAAATCTATCTGCACACGCAGCACTCTCTCATAGGGGATGGGGGAAGCCAGAATTGACATCTTATTTAAGAGGTGTTTTTTTTCCATCTTTTGGTTTAAAGGGGATACATCTCCCATCATCCCCATACAAATCGCCTGAGTGCATCTGCGATGCCAAAGGGAAATAATAACTACCACAAATCACTAATCAATACCATGAACTACTCACACTTTGTCTGGCTCCTAATTGTACACAGTTTCTTTTATGATAAGTCAGTTTGTTGTCGTGGCATTGGTTCGGGTTTTGAATCTCTGCAGCATCAGCAGCACTAGACATTGCAGGAGAAACCTCTGAAGCTGAGAAGAGGATTAACTATGAAATACCAAGACTAAACTGAATCCAGCTTGCTGGAGCTGATGGTAAACCAGATAGCAGCTCTAGATAATTGAAAGACAAACAATGAAGACATTTTCTGATGGATCTATAAATATTGTTTGCTCAGCAGTAAAGACGGCTAAGCATTGCAGGGACTTAAGTCTAACATTGCATTTTTTCCAGTCTTGGAAAGGCGTCACAATTCCCTGTTGTCACGCTCTTATATTAGCAGCTGCTAAAATAACTGCAGGTCAACCTGTGATGGAGTCTTTATATGAGAGAATTCTGCAAAGCCACAGAACGAGCTGCTTGGTATGCAGACAGACACACAGTATTCCAATTGAGGCATCACACTGTGATCCTCAGCTCCTAATCCGTGGTGTTCATGGTCACGGCAGCACAGGAATGTGCTCCTCATAGCAACAGAGTGATTACGGTTTCTGAAACATCTCAGAATTGTATTCTGTGTCACGGACAGACAAACTCTTCATTTTAATTACACTCGGACTCATTCTGTGGCTCCCTTCTCCTTCAAATGCTGCTATTGTTTTGTTAACACTGCTCCCAGTGAGTAATTTCATCATGTATGCATTTCTTTTCTGCTTGGCCCTCAGAAAGCTGTTGTTCCTTTTAATGGCATCAAAGACACAAAATGTGCTAATCCATTTGGTAAAGGGATCACAAACAGATGCTCTGTGTGCTCATTGGAGACGGTGTGTTTCTCTCTGTAAACCATGTGTTTAGTGTCTGAAAAACCACCTTTGAGCTCTTGGGGTTGGCGAAATGGGATCAACCTAACCACAGTAAATCTTAAACAACGCTATAAATGAGATGTTGTCTGCTATCACTTCTAGAGATAACGCTAAATGACATGCAGTATGTTCTGTAGAGAGGGCTGAGACACGTCCGGTGAGACAGAAAAGCAGGAAAGCATCCTCTCTGGTGTGTCAGATAACATTTTCTCTATATGTTCATTATCACTGTATTTTTCAATAAGTGTATAATCCAAGTTTTATTTCAAAAGCTGCACAATGTCCCTCTGAGGCTCAAGCAGAAAAAGAAACAGGAGCTTTTGAACTTAGAGCTTTTAAACTTTTATGAGTCACAGTGGCTGGCGGCTGGTGAAGCTCAGCTCTGACCTCGCTGCACTGTCGCCTCCCCCCCCGGACTTTATACTCTTACTACTCAATCATGAGCACATCCGATATGAATTTTGCCTCTTAGACAGTATACTGTGTTATGGTTCCTTGTGCTCACACACCAGTAGAGTGAACACAGGAAACATTTGCTCATTTTAATCATGTGAGTGATATAAGAGCTGTGATCAATAGTTACCTTGTATTTTCCCTGCTTTCACAAGTCAATTCCACATATGTTTGATCCAAGATGCAGCTGTTAAATTCACTTTTTAAAAATTATTGTAGTAAAACAGTGTGTGAGTTAAAAGAACAGTTACACATTATTACTCAAACTACTGTATACTGACACTGTAGACCCCAGGCCCAGCAGTCCCCTTAAATTCAATCAAGCTGCACCAAATAGCACGAAATAAATATCTGTCTACTAAATGTGTCTACTAAAATAATCCTGGATTTTTCCATTTCTTTCTTTCTTTCTTTCTTTCTTTCTTTCTTTCTTTCTTTCTTTCTTTCTTTCTTTCTTTCTTTCTTTCTTTCGGGACCTATATCCCATCCTTCCATTAAGATTTCATGAAAAGTTAGTTTTTCTGTAATCCTGCTGACAAACAAACCAACCAACCAGCAAACAAGCAGCTGAAAAACATAACCTCCTTAGTGGGGGTGAGAAAGAGGATAAAACAAGAGTCTACAGTTTATGGGCCACATGAATTTAAGGATTTTTGCTTCGTTCATCTGAGAGTTAAGTATTTTTCTATTACATTTGCAAACGTTCAACTCAAGCATCAAATAACCAGGCTGTGCTCAGTGACCTGGTGTTACCTCTCAGGGATTCTGGATCACTGACTATCATTTTTTCTGTGGGGAACCGTAGGTGCCCTTCTATAAACCCTTCTTAGAACAGATTGGCTATTTCCACCCGGGGAACAATATGTGAACCTTGTTAACTCCCCCACAGAACTCATGTTAAAAAAGTAGGCATTTACGCAGGGATCCGTCATGTGGTTGTGAACCATTCTGCCACTTATTATTGAGTTTTACAGTATTTTATCATGTCATTGTTTGTGTTTTGTGCTGTCATGTGTGCTTTACAAACTAGATGAGGCTTTTGATGTTGAGATATGTCACATTGGTCCAACATACCTTAACATTCATAGCCCAAGTGATGGCTCCAGGTTATTAAACACACAGATATTAATATTATATTGTTGTATATTGTAATATAAACAGTGAATTATATTTGAAATTTGCTGTTAATTTGAAAAAAATATTTGTAACCATTGCCATCAACCATTTGTACCATTGCCTACAATGTTTACAGTGGACCAATAACTTTCTGTACCTTCTATTTGCATATAGTTTTTTTCTGTGGATATATATTTGCTGGTGTTTTCTCCAACATCAGCGTTACATTTTGTGACGATCCTTGTTCTTGCAGTAACTGGACAGAGTTTTCCCAGCGGTACACCCGCACTGCATTGACATTCTCTCAGCATCTCAGCATCTCAGCATCTCAGCGTACACTAGTTACTCTGCAGCTCATCCACCCTTCAAAAGAACACTCTCCTCAGCTGGGATGTATCCTTCAATGAGCCTCGCAGCTCCATCAATTCCTTCTCTACACCGTGTTTGTCCATGTTTGCACATCTCCACCGTTTGCTACCACTGTCTCTGCATCTGCTTTCCTCTCTCTGTTTCTCCCTCTCTCCCCAGCGCCTCATCAATCTCTATTCTGCAGGACTATCTCTAAATCTGCTCCAGTGATCTCCCTCTCCTCCTCTGGCCTCTCCCCCCAATCTCACCATAGTTCTCTGGTGTTCCCTCGAGGAAACCACTTGAAGTGATGTTTTATTACAACTTTCAGGGCAGGCAGACTCTACCACAGCTTCTTCACGCCTTCTTTCCTGACGAAATTTTCTCTTCTAATTTCCCATGTGTTATATTTTACCATTTACACGATCATTTTATGTAATGGAACTTCGAATCAAGTATCAAAAATTTGTCTTAATCAAAAATCGTATTGCTTTTTTATTGTCTTATCTATTCCTGTTGAACTTGAAATTGTAACAATCCTGTATTTAATATAGTGAGGTCCTCTCTGGGTCAGGGAGGAGGAGGAGGAGGAGGAGGAGGAGGAGGAGGAGGAGGAGGAAGAAGGTGTGCCTGGCCTCTGCTGTGCTATGGATTAGCAGCAGTGACAGGTCATTACATACCTGGAAGCTGAGGCTAATCACAGTGTCGACGGAGCAGCAGGCCTCCTGAAGTGATTGCCTCTGTTTTACCTCTCAGTGCTCAATGGTGTTGCTACAGCGCTGGCATTTGTGTGGCCACATTTCCAATGCAAACACTGTGAGAAGGTGTCTATAACTCAGGGTGTGTTAGATTCTTGCATAAACACGGCATAGATTGAGCACATGAGAACAGGGAGGGCAGGAGGAAATCTTTCAAACAAGAAGGAATTTTGCTACAGCAGGAAAACCAGGAGGTATATAGCTGAGCCACGCAGCGTTATGAAGGGGTTATAATGTACAGAAGCCTCTTGGCCTCCTGTAAATCCTACAGTATATATCCAAGGTCTAGGATCATCATTGTGAACGCTGATAGGCTATGATTACTTTTTGATCCTTGGATGGGGACTATATAATATAGTAGTAGTCAGTTTTCTAACATCTTACATATTTCATTCATGCTTGTAGACCACTGCATTAAAAAATATCACAACTATTGATTTCTAAAGTTGTTTGCAAGCATTGAGTACCTGATGCTCAGATATTATTTAGTAAGCTTTCCTCTGAATGTCTTGATCTTTACTTTGGTTTTAAGGACAACCTGGTAAATACTGTAGGTGAGGACTCAATCGCAGGACTCAGAAACAAGGTTAAAAAAGTTAAAAAACAGTATTTTTTTGAAGACTTGGGTTTGGTACACGGTCAAAATCAGGCAGAAGGATCAAAAAACACTGAGAAGAAAGGTGAGGTCAAAATTCTAAGCCGGGTCATTCACTACAAGAGATTTCACAAGGAAATGCTGGAACACCAATCTCAGCGCCGTCGTCGCCAAATTAGACGACAAATTAGCCTCTGGGGGCAACACCTGATATTTTGGGGCTTAGACAGCATGACATCAACCATTCACCGTACTGTGTTTGCAGTCTCACAGGTTTCTTCTATCTCACGAGTCAAACATTTCTCCACACAAAACACAAACATATGTACATGATACTTTCTGTAGGTGTTTTAGCTCTGCACGTCATTTTGGCTAATCTCTATTAACAGCTAACTGTATGTGAATGCAGAAAAATGTTAAAGCCATTGATCAATGTGTTCCGCCTCTTTTGCTCTCAACACAGTCTGTTGCAATTTAAATAAAATGTCAATCATTAGAAAATATTTTGATTTCGTAATCAACAAATATACAAGCAATATCATATATTGACGAAACCTCACTATTAAGCAGTTGCAGATTGAGCACAGAAAAACAAAATAACATCTATCACGGTTAATTATTCGTTCATAAGATGTGTATATTTTCAATATATCTGTAACTTAATGTTCACTATTTATGCTTCTCTTCACTGTTCTATGCAGCAGAAATCAACACAATGTTATTAATTAGTTAGAATGACTGAGGCGGATAGGATCAAAGGGTCTTGTCTGAGATGGTGAGGGTTATGCTTCCATTTCACGCCTAATAAGTTCCCTTGGGTGAAGTTTACTTTATAATAACACATCTAGATGGAGAGTCTTATGAAAGTCCTCTTAATGAGTTCATTTTTTTCCAGCTCTGATACAGTATTTACCTTTTAGGGTCAGTCCATGGCTACTAATTTAGACCTGCAAAGGAGAATAAAGATATATTATACACAGTAAAACACTAGATTTTCCCTTAGGTGTTATAATTATGGCAATAGCACAGAAATCTCAACATTTTTACTGTATGCACTATGACTCTGTTTTACTGCCTGCTCACTGCTCGTCTTCTGCCGAGTCCCAGCGGCTCCACTTAGCACATATTGCACCATTTATTTTGATTATACTCTGACACTGTGACTACAGCCTAAAACCAGCAGCTTATCATCTCACTGCTTCCTTTGTTTTAGTCCTCTCGAAGGCACAAGACATTTTTATATCCCTCAGCACTTATTTATTGCTTCTTTACATTGAAGATTAGCTGTTCAACCACGTCAGTTCAAAGTTTGGCTCTTTTATGATCGGTGTTTTCATGAAATGAACCAAGCGCAAAGCAAATCTCTCATCGCACAATGCATAATTCATGTCTCCCCAAAGCGTGCATGAAATCCTGCATGTACATGATTTCTTGCTCAGTGTGAATGAAACTTAAACTTTTCAATAAATGCACTCAGTGGTCTACTCCCTTCTTCCTGCAGAAGAGAGCAGAAGCCCACAAAACCTCTGAAGGAGCAATTACAGGAGCACAGAAATGCCACCAATCATCCTCCTGTCAGAGACGACGGGTGGATGAACAGTCCCGTGTCGGGTTACTCTCTGCCGGTCTCATGAGCTGGAATTCAAGAAGAATAGAACATATCCACGAACACAAGCCTCAAACATGTAACGGCATATCCTCTGTGTGTTGCTGTCAAATGGAAACACCTCTCTTCTTTAAATTTCATTCTCAACCCCACAAAAATTTGGTGTAACAGGTAAATAATGTGTTTGTATCCATTCACAGCTGCTGAGATGTATAGAAATGCACAAACAGGGGGCAGGCAGCAGGTGAAAGAAACACGAGAATGAACAGGAAGGAAAATGAAGGCAGCTCTTCTCAACATCTAAATCCGAATACATTTTATCAAATCTAATTAACCACCATGATATTTGTTATTGTGATAACACAACCTCTCACCCCTCACCCCTCAGACTTTGCAGCCTGTGTGCTTGACTATCATTACAGGAATGGAATAAAGGTGTATGGGTCATAACAAGTTTGCAAAATTGGAACCCTGCAGGCCTCTGTTGTGAGCCAGGCAGGCCTGTCAGTCTGAACAAGCTATACTTGGCATTAACAGTTTGGTGGATTACAGTTTTTAAGCTTTTTAACAGTGCCAGAATTAATTACTGACTTCACCCACTTTTGAATCAGCTGAAAATTCAATTCTAAAACTTCAAAAAAACCAAGGGCCCATTTCAGTGGGTGACTGTTTCTTGCGAAAATACACATTAAGCTAATTCATGCTCAACTTTTGATACACATACGGGAACAGACAGACTATTCTGTCTGTACTCTGCATTCATTTTGCAAATCTTCTGAAAGCTTATGGATACCGATGAGGATATGGAGCAGTACCATCAGAAACCATGGGGGGCAGTGTAGGCAATGGTTAATGTGAGATCATTGGACATTTGGATTTCAACAATGGTTGAACTTTTTCAGGAGAGACAAGTTGGTAAAACACTACAGGTATATAAGATGTTGCCTCGCCCAGCCACAGGGACAAAGAGCAGCTTTTGCCTCTCTCTTAAGAGGTACATTATCACAACCTCCTCCACCGAAATTCTTGACTCATGCGCTGCCCTCTAGTGGATGTCTTGCTTAACAACCATGCCCATGTAAACAATGTGAGTATATGGGCAGTGATGGCATCTACCTTCAAGTTTTGAAATGCTTGCACAGCCATTTCATAATCTTTGTCACTGGTGATTTCACCTAGAGAGTTTTATGTCAATCCCATCTGTGCAAGAGACTCAACTGTGAGTCATGCACTATTGTCAAAAGTAAAAAAATGAATGAGTTTTACTTCCAGAACCAGAGGCACCAGCAGTTTAGTCATTGACGTTTCTGAGAGGAATTACAAAACTATCAACTTTCAGACTTGGAACAAAACAGCTTGGGTGTCGACAACCCCTGTGCCTGTTCTGCGTTTTAGCATCACTATAAAGTTGGAAGCATACCAATCGCTCCTCTGCCCTGCTATTAATCTTTTTTTTCTTCCTTTTTTACAGTTTGACACACCACACCAGAGCCCTTCATGTTCATAAGACACATGAATTCACCAGAGAGGCTGTATGAAGCACATGCCAGTTTATTGGGTGAGTTTGGCACCGCTGCACATGAAACTGTAATAAAAACCCATCTGTTAGAAGCCTGACGTTGAGCCTGTCCACTGGAACCAAAGCTTGTCCTCTGCATGTGTGTGCGTTTGTGTGTGTGTGTATGTGTGTGTGTACCCTGGAGGATTTTACCAACAGTATCAAAGAGACCTCTTCTCTTTCTTAGGTTTGGATTTTGAGTTTAAGATGTATTTCCAAGATGAGGACCTTGGTATTTCTTAAAGTATATATGTGTGTGTATATATGTATATATCTATACATATATATTTATTTATATTTAGGGTATGTTTGCATGAAGATTTCATGTAAGAGAAAAAATATAAGGGCTGATATTATCGACAGTATCCTCACGCTGTCAAGCTGCGTACCCAACGCATTTCAGCATCTGCAAATGCTCAGTATTGAACCTCTCATTTCCTTTTGGCTATGTATAATAGTGTTGTCATGACAACGGGGTATAGTGATGGAATTAAGTAGCTGCACACACAAGCAAACGTAAAATTGATTGACTCTGCATAATGCACCCTGTTCTCTCTCTGCATCTCTCTGGGAATGCTGATGAATATGAAACAAACATGGTGCAGGATCCAACACACTCTGGAAATCCCAGTAGGTTGATGTCATCCACATTATGTGTGATGGCACCAAAAGGTGTTGCCATAGAAGCAGGACTGATTTCCCCAAATGTTCTTCCAGTGAGGCCTGTTTGGTATAAATGAAGGACGGGAGATTGAATGTGAGTTATTTGCAGTTGCACATTCACTTAGTTCAAGAGTGGGTTGTAATGAACTCTATATACAGCAAATACAAGGAGATTGTCAGGCAGTTCAACATGTCATTGTGATAAGATGTTGCCAAAAGGGATCAGGGTTGGCGTGATGGTTGCTTCGCAGAGTGAGACAAGAAACAACACCCACTGGGGAAGGTTTCAAGTACAAGCAAAAAAACATTCTTAAACGTACAATATGTACCTTTAGCCACTAGGGGTCTCTCAATCAAAACAATAACGAAAGACCTAATTTGATGACATTATGAAGCAGCATGAGACCATGGGAGTTGTTGTCTTGACCACCATTGCCGATGAAAATCGACCTGACACAATTCAGGCGCAAATAAAGTTTATGGACAAGGAAATATATTAAAGTTTTATTAATAGCAATAAATCAATAAGTCTTGATCCATTACAAGTGACCAATAAAAAAGTGGAAAGAAAAAAACACCAACTTTTTAACTGGCTAACGTTTTTCCTTCATCATACGTCATTTTCCCTGGAAGTTATAACAGAGACTGATAAAGTTGATATGATGCAATTAAAGGCGACCAAAATGAAATGTCCTGTTACCTTGAATAAAATTGTGGTTTTCTCTGGGTTTGAACATCGTTTGAAGAATTTTGGATATGTAAATACACAGGTCAACAAAATCTATCACATAGTTCTCATTGTTTTTACATATTCTAATGAATAGTTATAAGACAGGCAATCCTTTAACCAGCACTGTAGCGAAAATAAAGATTCTCTCTGTCTGTCTTCCAGCCAATTGGCCTTATTCCATTTTCTCCAAACAAAGACTTGTTACATTACATTATGGCAATGTTTTGTGAATATTTGACTTCATTTATTTCATGGGGAATACGGCAGTGTGAACGGGAAGAAAACCTCTGACAACACAAGAAAGCTCCATCTTGCTTTCAAATGACGTGCTAACAACTGAGCCACCACAGTTTCATTTCATTCCTTTACATTTAATAACACATAGACTTAAACAATTGTTTTGGAGGTGTGCTTATTTTCTTTACTACCGAGAGTAGATGAGATTGATACCACTTTAGTGTTTGTATGGTAATTATGAAGCTGCGGCCAGCATATGGTAGGTTTGCTAACTTTAGTACAAACACTGGAAACAGATGGGAAAAGACGTAACAAAATCCACCTACCAGCATCTCTTAAGCCCACTGATCAAGACGTTGTTCTTTGTTTGAATCCGAGCGAACCAGCTGCTGGAGCTTGACTCATGAGCATGAGAGTGTCTCCATCTTCTCATCGGGTGGATATGTGCCTTCTCCAAGATGTTTTCCCTTAAAAAGTAAGACACAGGGTCTGGGCTCAGTGGGTAAGCTGCCATTTTAAAAGATGATGTGGAGCGAAATTACCATATATTTAGGAAAGAAACTGCTAAATGCTGCAGATAATTCCAATTGTTTACAGGCCTATTTGCTTCAAACTGATTATTTTGTACAAAGGGTTCATGTTTTTACAAATGTTCCCTTTCATTTTCTATTTGTATCATCATTATAAGAATTAAATAACTTGATGTTGTATTTATAATAATTGTCATACCAAAGTTTTCTCTGTCAATTAACTTGGTTTCATGCCAGTATTGGGTGATGGTGGTGTTTGCTTGCCAAGAGCTCCAGCCATCTTTGTGTGTACAAGACAAGTGGTAATAATACACCCTCTGTGTACTGCTACTTCATCTCGACGCTACATTTACTCGGGCTGTCGGAAAGAGACTCGCTCGCTGGTTAGCATGCTAACTTCAGTAAAAGCTAAGAAATGATATAAATAGAGGCAAAACAATAGAAAACATTGACGTAGCTTTCTACTGCTGGAAACAGCTCTTGGAGAGTTTGATGGTCACCTCAAACGTTTCTGCAAGATTGGTAAATAAACAGTTGTTTATGCTAATGTTAATCTTAATGTAGCAAAGCAAAAAGCTCACATAGAG
Source organism: Hippoglossus stenolepis (assembly GCF_022539355.2). Classification (NCBI taxonomy): domain Eukaryota; kingdom Metazoa; phylum Chordata; class Actinopteri; order Pleuronectiformes; family Pleuronectidae; genus Hippoglossus; species Hippoglossus stenolepis. The sequence continues at coordinate 19,640,919 of NC_061485.1, forward strand.
CCCTATGGTGATGAGGTACATCTGAGGAGAGGCAGAGGACCTTGACTGCTTCAAATATGGAGCTACATGTCTGGTCCAGTGTTGCTTTTGCTTGTCTGATCAAAACGATGGGGACTCAACAGACCCGTGGACCCGACCCCGTAGTACTGACAAAAACTGGTGGAAGATTAAAAAGCAGTTGACTGCAATCTGTGACCATTATGTCGAAATGCCAAGGGCTGCTGGGAGTGAGAGCTCTGAAAGATTGCATCACCCCCTGAGCCACACGCTTGTTCTAATGAGGGTGTATTAACTTAATATACAGAGTAGATCTCGCTTGTCCGGTTCCACAGTTAACAAACCATAATGTAATCAACTGCTAAGTTTTATAGAGTGATTATTAATTAGGAAGAAACTTTAGATTATGTTCATATGTTTATAATAAAGTTAATATTTATTTATCACATCATTTTATCATGCCACTTATAAAACAATTATATGACTATAATTTCAATTTAACAATTTGGATTTTTGCCAATATTTAGCACCTCTCATTTACTTGTGATGCACGAGACACTCCTCACCACTACACCCTTATCTTTATTCACTGCATGTTTCTGTCGAGCCACATTAACTTGATGGGGAAGTCGGTAAACAGAAAGATGGTTAATGTGCCGCACCTGCTGTACTGACGGGATGCTAGTTGACATCTTCGCTTCGCAGGGGCAGCCAGCTAAAATTGTTCCAGAAACTGAACAGCGAAGATTTAGTGGAGCGCGAAGCTGCGTCCAGTGAACCAGGAAATGGCGGCGAGGCTCTTGCCATCATATAATTTTTCCTTAACGGTCAGCGAGATGACAGGTGGAGACAGAGGAGGGAAGCCGGCCAGCGATCTGCCTGACTGGGAAGTGATGAATTCTGTGGGGCGTGAAAATACTTTCCTCCTGTTGAGAACTGGTGTCGCGGTGTAGGGGTCTCGTGAAGGCAAATGGCATTGAATTGGTTTGTGTGTACAAAAAATTTGGTTTTGAAAGTTTACGGTCTGGTGGTTCAGCAGTTGTAAGTGAGGGAACATTTCAACAGCATTTTAAAAATCATTGTGTAAATGTTTTCACCGCTGAACATCCTGCTGTTTTTAAACCAAGTCAGTTACTGTTGCATATAAAACTCTCCATCAGAAGTGGGATTAGCTTCAGTTAAATGTCCTCAAAATCAACGTGGTTCCTATGATGTACTGTTGATGCACAGCGATTCCAGAAGACTCACCATTGTCTCACTCTGTTCAATCAGCTTACTCCACTTGACTCCCAAGAGAGACACGTTTCACAGAGAGTAAACCCTGCACAAATTCACCAGGTACGTGGCAGCATTTTCTAACATTTGACTCACAAAGAATTATGCTTTTCAAGGTGATACCTGCTCTACCTACAGGCTAAAAAGCTTGGCCACTGCAAAGAGATTGGATGAAGAAAAGACGTCTCAGGACTCACATGCCGTGGAGTTAAATCACTATGGACTATGTAAAGGATGGAAAACAGAAATCTGCAGCTGCACCCTCATTTTAAGCCCTCACCTTGTGCATTAAAGCAGCGGTTATATGATGTCGAAAGCTTGTGAGGTGCTGAAAAGCCTGAGGTTGCTGCACAGTCAAGAACCAAAAGCAATATTGTTGTTTAATGTGGTAAACAGAGCAATGGAAACAGGAGCAAAGGCCATTCGGCACACACACTGTCATTTCCTCTAACTCTTCAGTAAAGCAACATTACTGTTTACGTTTTTTTATGGTTTTAGAGTGAAGGGTTAATGGACAGAGATTAATTTTATAATTCAGCAAGTTCAGACTTAAGGACCCTGTAGAGCATCAAACAAATTTAGTTTTTAATATACAGAAATATATTACTTGTCAGTTATGTACATGTAAAGCTTTTAAAGCTCTGTTACTGTCATTTGCACTTGTTGCTATTTTATTGCAGTTAAGGAGATGGCTTGAATACAGCTGCCTATAAAATACAATACAACATAACACAATACAATCTCAAATAATACAAAACAATTAATCCTTAAGGTTTTTGGGGTTTAGGGCAAGTAAAAGAAGACAACATGCACTTACAAAAATCCACAAAAACAATAACACAATAAACATTGCGTTAAACAATTTAAATTTCTTTAAAAAATACTAAAATACTGACTTGAAAGTGCAATTTCTTTAAAGATACTAAATATTGTAACAAATATACATATATATTGAAAATATGCATTTAAAGTGTTGTTTTACTGGTGTGCTGACATAATGTCACATACGGCACAGTAAGTGTTACATGTTGGTCATTATTTAGCATTTTAGCAGCTCTACAAATGACACTGCATTGGAATATATTGTTAGCCAGCTAGCCACATCAGCTAATATTATAATGACTCAATTAAGGTAGCAGAAAATGCAGAGCACAGACTGGAAGGCTGAAGCAGATTGGAAAAGGATTTAATGTCATCAGTGTCTGTCTGTTTGAGGGATGGATTGTTTTCACCAGTGCCTTTTGTTGGAGTGTCGCAGGTGAAGAGCAGGTGAGGATTCTCTGTTAATGGGGACAGGGTGACTGACAAGGGAAGGCAATGAGACGAGGATTCAAACAAAGAGCTGGAGACGGGAGGAGGAGATTCAAACAGGATACGGGTAGTAAGTGTGGAGATGTGGAAAACTTGCCTCTACAACTGGAGCACAGACGAACTCAGAATCAAAAACTTGCAAATATGACAGCAGGAATAACAGATAAGAACTTTGCCCGGAGGCTTATATTGCACTGAATAGACAGTATAGACTGAAGGATCTGCCAGAGTCTGGAGGGTTGAGCAGGGGTTTAAATACTGCTGCAGGTTGAAGAGGTGATTAGCTGATGAACAACATGGAGTTTTGTATCCATATTAATGCATTATTCCCTGAAATCTGTGAAAATATCAAGAAAACGCCCTACGCTGAAATGTTGAAGAATGAGAAAAATTGTGATTTGTTAATATGGGCTATACAAATACAAGTTGATTGATTGATTAACTATATTGGATTGGCTTTACACTGGCAGTATCAATTAGTATGTCACCTACAAATGGCCGACACAATTCAAATCACCCTCATTTTAAATGCAGTATTTTTGAGCCTTGAAACAAGATAAATTAAGATTGTCAAAACTATTCTTTTTCTGTTCAAAATCATTTGTATGATGACAGCTAAGGGATGCCCAGGGGTGCGATGATTGAATAATTTATATTGGAAAATAATTTGATAAATGCTGCAGTTTCTCCGCACTTGCTGCTAAAATGTCATTGGCCCTTTGTCTTTGTTTTATTTATTTTGTTCTGGTGAAAATAATGAAAATAGAAATCAATTGCTGAATTTAAAGGATTTTCTGCCAGGGCACTACATGGTACCTGGAGATGATCCACATTTCCACCTTTTAAGAGTAAAAAAAAAATTCTCTAATAAAGATAAAATGAATTTATATCTAGTAAAAAAGTGCAGTCGTATTTAGCATACCAGCTTGTTGAAAGCTTATTGTGTGCTTCATTCTCGGCTGATTGCAGATTGATTTGCTGCGATAGAGGAGCACACTACTCTGCTCTGCTATGTAAAAGCAGCAGGTAAAAGAAGCGGCTGAATGTGTCAAAGAGAGCTCAATAAATAATTGATGTCATGAAGCTTCAGTGGATGCTGTCGACTTTGAAATCCACTCCCTGTTTGAGTCACACTCCCAGTTCGCTCCCTTCATTTTACATTTAACGGCCCTATTGCTGTATAACCATCATCTCCAATACACATGCGTGCACACACACACACACACACATCTCATGCGGCATGGTCTGTCTGAGGCAGTTAGTGCTGGGCAGGTGCAGAGCAGAGCTACCAGGCAGGTGTTGTGTCCGTCTTTGGGGCTCACGTCTACATACATCAGCTTCAATTTCACCCTCAGTTCTCCGGGCATGAGCCAGGAGGAAAAATTAACACCTCTATGAGCCTATATTGGAGCAGGCACGCTGAAAATAGTAAGGTTTCTCAAAGCCCCTCGAAGGTTAACTGGATTGCTAAGCTCCTCAATTGGTGCTATCCGTCCATGCTGATATGAGAAGGGAGCAGGCTTCTAGCTGTGGACGTCCCAAATGTCTAAACCCCAAACAAATCATTCTCCAATATTGCTGACACCAACAGAAGCCAGCAGGTGCCTTGGAATTAAAGACCTCATTAAACTCTGAGCAAACACATTGATTTCAGGGCCCCACATGACTCTAATACATCTCATATAAACCTGGGCCTTCACAATAACAACTTCAATGTTTTAAAACTTCAATAAAAAAGAAAATGAATCTACGAAATACTGGCTGTGAGCTCCACGATTAATCCTCTCGCACTGATGGATCAGAGTCAGCAGGATAAATAGCACTTTTCATCGTTCGATAATAATTAATTACACACAAAAACAAATGTGTATGTAGGCTGCACAAATGTGAAGGGATAATACCTCTCTCAATAAAATAGGCTGTGACCTTTTTGTATCATATAATTTTCTCACTATGCAAATGGTTATTTTGTGAAAATTGAAGAAGAGAAAGTGATAGTAATGATAACAGAGATATTAATAGGAGCTTTTACATAAAAGTCAGAGAATTTCAGGGAATGTCAGAGGTATTTAATCCCTGGTGCAAAGTTGACGTGGAGATGCAATTAGTGCTCATTGTTATGGTGCAAAATTTATGTTTACAGAAAAACAAAGACACAAGGAGATGGAAGAGAACATTCCCCTCATGTTTGCAACCATATTCCAGAGTAAAAACATATTATGTCAACCTAATATGCAAAAGATTGCATTGTGATTTGTTTTTTTGATTCATTGTGATTGATCGGCTTTCAACAAGTGGACCTTTTTGATTTTGTTGCCTCAACCTGACATAACAAGACAAAACATACTGCTCCTGTGGTGTCATTCAAGCCACGCAAGCCCAGACATTCAAATTCAACCTTAATCGGCGTCATTTACACCATGTTTTTAGACTAAATGTCGTCTGAAATCCTCCTCTGGAACCGGGTTCATTTTAGCACGCACACAAAGGAAACACAGCACACACTGCACACAATTTCTCGCCCAAGGGCACATGCAGGGGGCGTGTTAGCTTCACTACTTCCGGTAGCAGACTTTTAGACTTAAAGCATGGTATAAATGATGCTTTTTCAAGTTTAATTTGATTGTTGAGGCTTACAGACACTGGGAGGACACCATGCTCGTGTGGTATGGAGGCATGTCATGTTTTTGTTGTTGTTTTATTACGTTTGAAGATAGGTCACTAATGACTTCAATTGTGTTGGATTCTGCTGCAACACTGTTTACCCATGAAACTCCAGAAGTGTTTTGAGGATGCAAACACTTGGCCCACCCCTCCATTGACATAGTGGTGAGTACATGATGATGTATTCTCAATTTTTGGGTGAACTATCCCTTTAAGTTAAGCTAAATTACGGTTGTCTCCAAACATGAGAGCGGTCACAATATTCTTATCTAGCACTCTGCAAGATATTGAACAGGTGCAATTCCCATAATGCAGCTAGGTCCATCCCTTGAACTTGAACTGTTCCAAGGAATTTGTCTTGTAACCCTTTGAAACACTGAACCCAGAGAATCACATTGACAAAAACATTAATATGTGTATTTAAAAAAAAGAGCAGACATATTAAAACATTTGAAAAATCTTCTAATCAAGAGAACATAATCATCATGCAGTCCAGTCATGAGTGGTTGACATATTTAACATAAAAACAGGAGCAGGAATTAAAGTGAAATCATTCTTCTCTGTGATATCCCTCCGCTTAATTGAGTGTCGGTGTGAGCCGCAGCACCTGCCTGCACTGCTTCTCCCTCCGCCTGGTGTCCTCGTCACCTCCTCCTGCAGATCAGACCCGTCTCCTCCTCCTCCTTCTCCTCCTCCAGCTGTGTGCGTGTGAGGGCTGCTGCCCTGTCCGCCGCCTGTGGGGAGACTCTACCGACGCTCTCCGCCTCATGTGACCGCTTCAAGCCCCTGCTACAAACACCGGCTGCAGCCATGGGCAGCTTTGGAGTGATTCTGGGGATGTTGCAGTACGCGGGACTTTACCTCCAACTTAACGCAGCGGTGAGGGTGGCGCACGCCGAGGTGGACAACCACGTCTCCGGACACGGTGAGTTGTTGTGCTCCGGTGTTTGCAGGTGGTGGTTTGAGGGTTGAGAAGAAGCTCATGATACAGTGGTTTTTAAACACTCATTCTGTCAGGTGGGGATTTCTTTTATTTATAGTGAACAGTTTTTTTTTTTTATGAAGATGCACATGTGGTTGATAACACTTCTAAAACATTTGATCCATGTGATATTTACAGATCACTTTAAATCATTTAGCAAGCGCTGTGCTACACACAACATGATCATAAACCCCACATTCAGATTGATGAAGAATCAGTTTCAGCACAACCTGTTTGGTTTGACAGACTCACTATAAAGTGTTTTTCGAATCTTTGTACTGCTGACAAAAAAGTCAGTTTGATTATTTCAGTAGAAATTCCTTCTTGAAAAGTGACTTCTACAGGTGTTACTATGATAATGTGAAGGTATCTATGGCTTAAATGTCAGCTCACAATGAGCAGGCATCCCTGCAGATGGTGGTGGATTATTATAAGAGATCTAGGGTAAGAATAAGCTTTAAAAACTTCATTTCAAAATACATGTAATGTAAGTACTAAACACATGATTATAGTGATAACTTGTACAAGGATCAGATCTGTTATAGTGAGATCAGGGTGAAAATTTAAAGCTGCTGTTGTTACCTGTATGTGTTGAAAAGATTTGTATATTCAAATAAGCAAGCTGTAACGCAACAAATGTTTTTAATTTACCTGTGGTACAGTCATTTACAAATTAGCGGTCAGGACCCCTTGGGGGGGAAATATATTTTCCAGAAATCGCATTAAAATTAAAACAATTCAAGATATTGCCTAAAATATGTATAAAATATAAAAAATATGCCATCCACCTTCAGATTTTCTTTGTCCCCACATGGCTCCTGATGTGATCATGACAGATTAGCAACAGCATCAGTTGAAGCAGGTGGATTTCTTGCAAACCACCTCCAATCAATATCCTTTTTATGTTCCAACTGCTGCTGAAGGTAATGGGAGTTGTAAGTCTCTGGCACCTTGATTTTGGGGGCAGGGACTGATGAGTAATGGAACACCGGACTTTACACAAAAATGACTCAAACCCAGCTTTTCCATATTGTAAACAGAAAATCACACCTGAACTTCTGCAGCAAGTCCCAATGGCCAAAATAACACTCAACCTGTGGCACAGACATTATTCTCTGACCCGAGGCTCCCAGAATCCTAATAACCCGATAAAGGAAAACAAAATAAAAGCATTTCATTTTTAAGATCTGCTCTGCCTGCATTAAAATATTATTGTTTCTTCTCTTAATTAAATAGTTTACGGTAGAGAATAACAAAAAGGAAAAACCTGAAGAGTAAGTCCCTTGTTAAAATTAAAGCAGGAATTTTCCAAAATGTGCATAAGTCCAGCTATAGAAATTTAACCTATGAAGTGTTTTTCAATTCTGCAAAATAAATGTAATTGTGTGTGAAATTTAGCATCAATCGGTGCAGTGTGGCCTGTTCGACACTAAAAAAGAATACTTCTTCAAATCAGTAAAGGTCGATGTGTTACAATATTAAATTACGTAAGAAGCTTGCTACCAGGTTTGGCTGGAGATTTAGTTTGATGGATATGAAATATGAACTTGTAAGATGATGTAAGCCAAGGTGAACCATCTAAAGAAAGAACAAGGACACATGCCTTCAGTGTTGGTAAGACAAATTACAGTTGCAGTATGAACCCAAAGGAGAGAGGGGGCTGCGCTATGTGCTTTTTATGGAGGTGGGTGAAGGCGTTGTACTGTTAGTCTACTGTAGCACCTTTATCATAATTCATTTTCGCTGGGTGTTGGAACAAAACTCTGGTGTAGGTACTTGATCACATATTTCTGCTGTTGCCATGTAGTGAAATGATTTGTTCTATACACGATTTGACAGTTTTGTTGTTGGCTGATCTATCACGTCAAAACCTTTTATTTCATTAACTTGTCAGAGTCTTTCACCAGTGATGAAAATCCACTGAAATAGGACCATCCCTGATCATAAACTGTGTGAAACCTGCAGTAAACCTGAATTGTCTTTTAATTAAAAGTAGTACGGAACATCATGCAAACAGTTTTTCTGATCTAGATTCAGATCTAGTTTCACAACTAAAAGGTCTACTTCATGTTTAAATATGTATATTTTAGGCCTTGTTGCTCACAGTTATCCAGTATTAATGCTGTTCCTCGGTTGTTAAGTAGATATTGTCTCATTCAAGTAGCAGCAGTAGATGTTAGTTGTAGAAACTGACACCCTTACTACAGACTAAGAGGGAGGAGACAACCCACTTAAAGAATCCTGAATAGAAAAGCCTGAAACACCAGAAATTACCGCACATAAATTCTTGCATTTGATCAAGAGCTTTGGTGGGATAAGATGACGGCATCATGTCATGGTATTCTGGATTTAGTTGTACAAGAAGCTGGTCTAGAATGGGGGGGGGGTTAAAACATAATTTGGTACAAAGTCACCTAACTATGCAGTTTTAATGGCCCGGTGACCATTGAAAGTGCAGTTGCGTCTCTCTCCCCACTCATTTAGACCAAAGACAGTATAAAAAAAATGGAGCTAGACTCCAGGTTTGGAAAGTGACGCCATTGCTGAAGTGCCTGAAACCTGTATTCTCTTGAATGACCAGCAGAAGGCATCGCCACTGGTTGCAAAAATATGTCCGTTTTCTGTAGAAGTCTTTGGAAAAATGACGCTACTCCTCATTTGATTCATAATGTCAGCAGTTTACTGTCACAATCTCTTTTTAAAGTCTTCTATAATAATTTGTGTTGACAATTTTGTAAAATATGATGCCATGTAGACTAAAATAGCTGATACAGCACGGTATGCATTGGGACATGGATGGCATGTGATTGACAGCTAGTACCATCCAATGGGTGCAGGTGGCATGCAAACTCTGACAAACCAGTGGGTGATGTCACTGTGAGTTGCCACTTGATTTGGACGGGGGCCTGGTCTTTATTAGCCTGAAATAACTTTGCTGGTTGCTAGGCGGCAAGAATTGTCTGTGACTTTGGTTTCATGCAGTAGGTGATCCTCATCCTCTGCTAGCTTTTTGAATATGCATTCAGACAGCTGCTAAAAAAATTACTTGTATTTTAGCTGTTTAGCTTTCAACCATGACGGAAAAAGGACATTTTCTTTATATCAGTATCAGTATAATTTACATCTTTGCTCACTGGCAATGTTACCTTCCTCTAGCAGCATGGCACATAGATTTACTGGTTAGATACTGAGATAACCTCTTCATCACCGGCCGTCCCTTGAACCATCCCTGCTTAGTGAGTTAGCTTTAGCTCAAGCACTATTGACAAGTGTCGTGGCTCCAAATGGATTGACTGTCACGGACAGGTTAGAAAATCAATCGATAGCAATCGTCCCAAAGGGAGTTAATTAGAATTGGTTTGAATTGCTGTGTTCTCTCTCCCGCATTGTGTCTCAGACTGGTAATAAGAAGAAATGGTTCAGTGTGTGGACTCTGCAGCTCCAGCAGCATAAGAGAGAGTTGCGGTTTTTCCTTTGTGGTCAAGTAATCCACAAGATGATTTTTTTTAATCTGGCTCTTGGATAAATGGCTCAAACCGTGGTGAGCTGAGCTTTCATGTAGAGGAGACCGTCTGGATTCACTGTTCTGAGGGTAGCTTGTTAGATTCAGCTCATTTGTTTCAGATAAGTGTGTCCGGTCGGGGCCCGGTCAGCCCCTGCACCCTTCATTTTCACTTGAGCTGAAGTGTAGAGTGAATCCCCTCCATTGCAATATTATATATTCCGTGTGCAGACAAATGACCATGTGAGATGGATCAGGAACTTGACCGCGCTGTGTGCCACATGTGTGAGGGTTTGACTTAGCGGTGAAGACAGAGGAGAGACCATCACTGTTGTTTTTACATGTGTGATGTGAGTTTTTGTCCTTGCAGACGGCGTATAATACAAAGCCTTGCTGCAGCCACACATGGTTTCATCATAAATTCTGAACCTTTCATTTTCAGTGCAAGCCTCCGCAATGTTAGTGCTCCTCGGCGGCGTTCATCCTGTTATCCATCGTGAGCGTGCCGCTCGCACAGTGTGGAGGCGTGTACCAATTCATTAGGCTTCCAAAGTGTCTGGGATCCTCTGCCAGTCCTCTGCTTGGTGTCCTCTTAATGAGGACGGCCAGCCCAGGCAGTTTGCATTGGCTTTCAATTTAATGGAGCTCTGACTGTGCATGAGGAGGAGGGGGCAACATATTGTACAGTAGTACTGTCACAGCAGAGGGTGCTGGCAGAAGCTTGGTGGGAGAATAAATGGAGAGGTTGAAGGAATGCTCACCTCAAGAGGATGCTGAAGACGGGATTCAGTTTTAACATGTCACAGTTTGAAGGGACAGCTGCTTCCTCTGGTGACGCACTAATCTCTGATGTGTTTGTCAGGCAACACTGATGAGAAAATATTTACCTGTTTCACAGATCGGTCTAATTAGTGAAAAAATATCACATCGTCTCAGGACCAAAATCTAGATTCTTTTGAACATTCTCATTAAACTAAGCTTTCAGAGTCTGTCATTGTTTATTTGCTCTTTCATTAAACATGAACTGAAGCTTAAAGCAGACCGATCCGATGCCTCGTCTGTAGTAGTTGTACCTTCACCCTGATAAAACTGCAGTTTTCTTTTCCCGGTTACCACTTCTTCTATACTGCTCCAACACAGCAGTACTTCCACTGGCAAGTACAGTTTTTTATAAAGTGATTTCCATTAGTGTAGCATTAGTCAGAGCTAAATAAAACATCAGAAATTTGGCAATATTTCACCCTGGAGAGTCCCACATGAAAAATGGTGACGTGTACTGTGTGCAAGACTTCAGTTTTGAACAATTTTATGGAAGTAAATGTTGTGTATTTCTAGATTTCCTTTTCTGTTATGGGTGTAAAAGTAGATTTAGAAGTAGAATTATAATATTTTCCATATATATTAGGGTTTAACCTGAGCTAGTCCTCAACAATGAGAGCAATTATTATTTCCATACAAGGTTAGTAACATACAACTAAACTACTTTAGTAGTTACTAAAACGTTACCTTTTGTATGTCACTAAACAACGCTTTAATCAATTACTCAACTTTTTGCAGATGCTCTGAAAATGGCTGACTCAGCTTTTTAAATGTGGTCTGAAGCACCAGAAAGAGAATAGCCTGGTTTTCTGGCTGTGAAGAAATGTCTTAGGAACCTTGAATCACAAGAAGCAGAGAAGGCAGGAAAGATGGGGCCCAAACGGTGGCAGTGAGCCTCAGAAGTTTATCTTTGTGTGCAACCTCTTATCATACAGTCCCCATCATAGACCGGGAGCTTTAAGGTGCTGTTTGAGGTGCAGTCACTGTGCACGACTCTCTTGAATTGTTCGATTTGGTTACGTTACATTCACACCTGAAACGATAGCGCTACTTCATGAAAGGTGGAACTCATTAATTCTCATTAGTTCAGCTCCAGTTCTAGCTCTGTGGATGGCTGCAGATTGGACACATCGGGCCAAGCAGAGAGCTCTTACTGTCTCACACACGTCACGTAAACGGCTCTCAAGGGCAGCACTGTAGAACAGAACATCATGTTGTCTTTCCTCCCTGGGGAGTCCAGATGGAGTACAGTGTGCATTCCTCAAAATGCCTCCGAGCTTCAGGCTTGTGTTGCCAACAACACACGCTACATTGTGTTTGCCCACACTGGGAGGAAACGCAGAAATAGCCTCTGAATCTTGTCTCCCAAGGGCTATGAAAAATTCACCCTGCAGACCCAGTGTATTGGCGGGAACAGGCAGACAGCTGCTTGCTTGATTACCGCCTCCACTCATCTCATTATTTCACCTTCCACCTTGAATAGAGGTTGAAGGTGTCTCAGCAAGTGATTATTTCCCTGAGGAGACACACGTCTGTTTGCCCTGCCACTGATTCCAAACCAAGTACAGCATTATTGACTTTGTGCCAAATGGTGAGACCACTCATTTGGTTTACCATCATTGTTTTTTTATTTCCCACGCTGGGTTGTCTGCTGTCACTTGTGCTTGTGCCTGTGCTGTACAGAAATGCAGTGTGATGGTAATATTCACAAACACAGTGTTACTGACTGCTCAGAAGACAAACCGCATCATAACTGGAGAGACACAAGATTATGGCTCAAACTAAGGTTTTTATTAAGACATACGTTTGACTCATCTGTTACTGTAGGGACACTATAAACTTCCTGGTAATAATGAGAATACAATACACTCAAAAGGCTGACAGGTGGAAATTAGAGCCTGACTAATATGGATTTTTGGGGACAGATACTGATATACAGAAATGTAAGTCGTTTATGACATTTTACAGTTTTACCATAAACTTCATTATAAAGAAAATACAGCAAATATAGAACTTTACTTTAAAAAAAAATAGTCTATGTTAATATGTACGTAAAGGCACATCTTTTCTGCATTGTTAGTTCTGTAAAATAAAATAAAATAAGTTTGGCCCATATCAGCAAACATGTGTCTGTGAAAGGCTCACGTCAACTTGTATTACTTTCTAGACCAGTACAAAGTAATAAAGGTTTCTCCCCATATTAGTGAATATGAACCTTACGTAACTTTCTCCTCCAGTTGGTCTGTTTGCAGGATTGACGGGTTTTTAGGATCAAGATATATATGTACTTTATTCAGAAGCTTGTTGTTTCATGGTTCCACATAGTTCCCTTGGGCCTTCCCTGATTATTAAAGCCATTCATCAAATTAGGGAAATACCTCTTCCCACAGGGATTCTGTTCGGGGGGTATTTAAATGCGCCATGATGGAAGTTACGATTTTTACGTCTTGGTATATGTCTGATTATTTTTTTCATTTCAATGAATCAATTCTCCTCAGTTCCCTGCGGATGTGTCTCAAGTAGAACTACAGAGTTAATGAACCCGATTGTACTAGCTGTCCCCGGAAGGCGGCACCTTTTCCGAAGAAAAATGTTTGCCCTTAACTTGGAGAAGGATTTCTTCCACCTACCAGGACATCAATTCAAATGCCTCTCTTGTCTTGTTTATCTTCTCAACACCTTTAGGTTACTTTAAGGTTACACAAACATTCACAAAGCCCCTGATTTCATGCTTTGTAATGTCAGGAAGTTGAATTTATTCTCTGTATTTCTTTTGTATTTTTTTTCCTGTTTTCTTTAAAATATCAGATTAATCCAGATCATGCCGGCGGGATCAATTCATGTGACTTTTCCAAGACGTCACAGTGTGAACACAGAGCCACATGGAGCGCAGGTTCCAGTTTCCTGACTTGAAACTCTGGTAGTTTTGTTTGGTGTTGATAAGCAGAGTAAAAACAGAGATATGATCGTATAAATTGGATGTAAAATAAAGTATTTTTCTCATAAGTAAAAGTATGCAAGATAGGATGGTGCAGACATTGCAGTTACTGAAACTCAATATCTTTGTCATTCCTTGTCATATTAAGAAACGGGAAAAAAACATGTCTGTCTGCTGATTGGGTTCTACAGAAGAGTTGCATAGCTGTTAAGAAGAAAAGCATCAATGACTGCGCCTTCTTTTTATTTCAAATAGATATTGCTTGATCTTATATCAATTTAACAATTATATCTCAACATTTACAACCTGCATTTGCAGTTTCAACTTTGAAAATGTTTTGGCGAGCATGTTGGTGGTTTAGATTTTTTTTCAAAGAAATAACAATTTTCCATTTTGTATTAACTGGACCATAAGCATTGTACTGGTATGTACTGAACTTGAACTCTTGAATGTGTTTAAATCTGCAGCTTGATATAGTCCCTAAAAAACGCACTATTAACTGAAAGTAAGTGTCCAGTTTCATAAGTATTTTTTACTATCCCCCCAGCATATAACATATATCAGACCAGTCAATCTGTAATGATTTTATTTCTCGAGCATATTTTGGGTTTGATGACATTTTTGTTCTTTTCTGTATTTCCATGGCTGCAAACCTTCCCTCAGCCAAACTGAGAGTAGACTCTCAACTCACAACCTTTTACCACTAAACAACAGAGAGCTACCACAGTGTTCTGTTTACAGGATGTGGATGAAGAGAATAACCTCAGAGTCAGTCTTATGCTTTATGTTGACTATACGAAAAACACAGACGAATACAATAATCACCCTTTAATGGTTTGACAGAGACAATTACAAGCTGTGTTGGTGACAAGCTCCCCCTGCAGGCCTCTCTGACTCTCACAAATTGATGAGGAAAGATGTGGATGTCACACTTGCTTCTCTTCCATGCTAATAAGGCCCGTGTAATCAAGTCATCCTCAATCAGTTCAAGCTCCGTCTGCGACAGGGAGGTGGGAGCGAGAGGGAAAGAGAGGATCGATGGATTGACCTCCCGGTGCCTCTCAGGCTGGATATATCCCTCTCATTTTGCCTGGGACCTGAAAATACTCGAGTGCTCTCTTTTGGGATTGATATATATTTATGTCCTCCACTGCTTTCATTCTTTTTTTCTTTCTTTTTTCATTTTTAATGAGTCTTTGCTTGGTAGCGAGCAGCCGCCTCTGTATTCCCGTGGCCTCGCTTCCACCATTGCTACTCTGAGCAATATAGTGAAAAATGCCGAGGAGGACCATTTTAAAAATACATGTACTGCACTTGCATCTCCAAACAAGGGTCCCCTTCCTTAAGGGAAGGCACTCCTGACAGTACCGCCTTTATGACAATCTATTCGTGGACAAGGCCAAGCCAAGCAAACTTATTCTGCAGTGGCTATGCAGTATTATAAATGAAACAAACCAGTATGAGATTTCCCTAGAAGTCAATATTCACCTCAGAAGTACATGTTTTCACTCTTTTCTCTACCATGAAAGTTTACCGGCTTTTGTGTTGATTTTATATTCTACCAAGGTTATGGTATTGATTTCTGATGACGCTGCTGTGATTAAAGTCAGAAAACAGTTGGATGTCTGCTGAGCAGGCTTGTCAGGGAATGATGTTTGCACAGCTCTCAACAGGAGACAGTGTTAACAAGTCCTGTTTCACAGGCAGGTTGAAGAGGGCACATAGAAAACTGATGGGAAATTTGACCAGTCTGATCAAAGACGAGGAGGAGGAGGAGGGGAAGGAGGAAGGGCAGTCACAACATCTTTGTTGTTTTGACACCCCATTCATGAAATTGTTTGGGATTCTCATGTGAGTCAGTTATTTATCAACAGGACAAGTGTTATCATAACAATAAACAATTTTACCACTCTTGTAAAATTAAACTTTAGTTATCTTGTAATATGTAAGTGGATATCAGTCACATCTCTCACACTACATACCCTGCATGTGCTTTGTATTTACAAAAGTATACATGCACTTTAAGTTCAGACTTTTACACAATTTAAAAGATCTCTAACCTAGTTTTTGTGCCATTGCTTCATTGTAGAACTGTGTCCAGCGCTCTGCCTTGCTTTTGCTCTCCTCTCTCCCTCACACACACACACACACACACATTGGGCCTTATTCACAAACCATGTGTACACAATCTGTGCTTAAACCGTGCTTATGAATGTTTGTCACACAAATCTGGGATTCATCAATATGTGCTTTAGAACTTCCTCAGACCATGTTCACTACAATGTGTTATATTATTTAGGTGATTGGGGAAAAGGCCTAAAAACCTGGCTAATGACTCCAATGAAAATCCATGCCCACATATATTTGGGCAGCTCGTTGGATGTGCTTGGACACAGCTACCGGCAAGCTCCTTTATAAACCTGTGAAGGTGCAGGATTATCCTGGCGTGCTGTGTCCTTCACAACCTATGACTCATGGTGTCCCCTTACCACCTGGAGCAGAACCACTACCAGACAGGCACGAAGACGCACAGCCAAAAGCAGGGCTTCCAGGCAGGGCTGCAGTGGTGGCTGGCTACTTTCTTATGGGTTTTTCCTAATTTTTCTGAAGCAAATGACACACACACACACACATATTCAGTCACGCACTTATTTATTTGAGAGCACATACAGCAACACTGTTTCATTAATGTATTTTATTCCTGTTGCAATTTTCCTCCACTGGACGCGGACATGCCACTGGGAAGTGTATACTGTGTTGCTGGCAACTTGCAACATCCTCTACTTCTGCGTTATCCAGGGCCTACAAATGATATTGTTTAGCCCAATGACTTAACTGTTGTGCATCAATGCTATTTTCATTTACATAAAAATTTGTTCTGATTGAATTGCACGCTTTAATCACAAAAGACAAGAAATTGCAAATATCATCTTAACAATTATGTAATAAATTACCTCTGGGTGACGGTTCTTGGTGGATGTCATCGCTTTCTCCCTCATTCCTTGAACTTATTCCACTTAATGATGACTGTCCAATAATTGCTGCCAGCCTCTCATCCTGTCAGATCTGGTGTTCCTTGTCCTACGGTTTCTTTCTTTCTTTTTTTTCTGGTCTGCCATTCATTTTATTTTACTTTGCCACTGTTCGAACCTCAGGGGACACGGCATTCACCGCCTCAGTAATTGCACCTCAGGCTTTATTTTATTTAAACATCGTCACTCTGGAGGGCACGCTACGGATACATGTGCCTTCAGTTGCTATCACCTCCGACACTCCAACGGAATTCTTCAGTTTTTTACCGTGTGGGGCCATCTCTTATAACTTCAACGTCTCTCTTCATGATACACCAAATGGATGACCTTATATAGAGAAATAGAGGCATGATGGTGAGAACTAAATTGGCTGGTGTGCACGTGTCATGAAACCGGGGGTGATTTTGCGCCCGTTCTTATTTTGTGTGGAGAGTAAGAACATTTCTGTGCACATGTTAGTGAATGAGGCCCATTGGCCCTAAAGATTTTCATCATCCTCTGATTAGTCTAGTTAACAAAGAGAAAACAGTTAATATAAAGAGGGAAATCTGTTTTCTGTCCAGATTTTACTCATGCAGTATTTACAATATAATAATAACAGCATGATCAATCAATCAATCAATCAAATTTTATTTGTATGTTTATATTCACAAATCACAATTTGTCTCATAGGGTTTGAATGCTGGTGACATCCTGCCCTTAACCCTCAACAAGAGTAAGGAAAACTACTAAAAACCCTTTAACAGGGAAAAAAAGAACTAGAAACCTCAGAGAGAGCCACATGAGGGGATCCCTCCCAGGACTGACAGAAGTGCAATGGATGCCAAGGAAGGAGAACATCAAGATAAAGGCCTTAGCAGCACTGATTAGGTAAACATTTGAAGTATAACTAAGCATGACTGATGTTTAAAATGGAATGAGGAGCAGATTTATACAAAAACTTATCTCATTATTCTCTGTTTGTATCTCAAGGCCTGCAACAAAAGCTCTGCACATTTAAGACAGAAACTCTGAAGAAAGTTTAATCGACAATTTTTCAAAGTTCCATTAAAAACAAACTTGAATCGAGCTTGACAGGCAAATAAAGAAACCAGAGCCATTAGTGAAGAGTAGAATAGAGAGAAGCTTATTATAACTCCATTTACAAGCACACAGCCTGTGAGACCACAAGGTTATTGTAGACTTAAATACAGCATAGAGGATATTGCATTTTTTGTCATGTTTAAAGCATAGTTAATACCTTCTACTACAATCAGGTAGATTATATAAGGGACTTTTAATTTGTAGATTGGAGTTACCTCTGTGTTTTCATTGGAGATTTTGTGAATGTGCACACGACTTTGCTATTGTACATAATTTATTTTTTAGTTTAATCTACATACTGTTTTATTGATAAATAATTTAAGATGCTTTAAAAGAATACCCATCAGATTTCCCTAAAGTCTGAGTTGATGTCTTCAGATGGTAGATTTATCTTGATTTGTAAATATTTAACTGACAGTATTTTAAAATAGAGAGGAGCTTTGAAAATGACTGGAACAATAAAAACAATTAATGATCCATTTTTAAGCTTCATAAACGAATCATTTGTCATTCCAGCTCTTCTGTCACCACAAGAATCAGAAACTAAGTAGAAGTCAGACATGTTTCAGAGGGCTAAGTAATAGCAGACTAATAATGAAAATAACCTTGAGCATTTGAACAAATGAACTTTGAACAATTATAGTCTGGTCTTCACCTCATCACCTAGTGGGATGGAAATACATCTACCAATTGAAACCTTGTTTATATGACTCTTGGTCATATTGGCTCAGGAGCTAGAACAGGTCATCGACTGATCTGAAGGTCTGTGGTTCTAAGTGTCAAGACACTGAACCACACATTGCCACTTACAGCTGTCCCGTCAGTGTGAGAGTGGGATGTGTTAGTGATAGACAATGTGCTACATAAAGAAAGCGCTGTATTAATTTGTGTATGTGAATGCGTTAATGTGATCTGTAATTTTTTGAGGTTGGGAAGACCAGAATTTACCATTCAACGGCTAATGACACATTTGCTGGGGAAATATTTCAATGAATGAAAATATAACTAACATCTGTTTTTGTCTTCTAATTCTGGATATACTGTGGCAAAGCCTACTTTAGAGATGGAGGGCAATTTATATTGCAGCTGTGGTCTTTTTAAAGAATGTAACCTCTTACAAATGTGTACATTACATCAATTATTTCATCTGTGAGGTGAAAGAAACAAAAAGGAAGCAGAGTCTGCAAAAATGCTGATGTATTTTTTTTTTAATAATGCTTCCAGCATCTTGTGAGGAGACTAAATGTATTTAATGTTTCTGTCCTCCTCTTTCATCTGTTGCAGAGAATAGTTTCTTTTTTGAATTGAGATTTAATATGCTCTACTTGTGTTGTTGGAAGTCATTTATCTGTGTCTGATGGAGAGAACCATGTATCTTAAGTGCTGCAGGATGATGATTGCAGGGAAACTGCCTCCAATTCTTAAAGGGACACAATGTTCTTTCAGTATGGTTCATTTGTGACAGGATGATGTTACACTTTACACATTTTGAACATCATAGTGCGCATGAATACAAGCCATAGGCCACACAATGAAACATGCAGGGCAAGTCTCCCAGGATACTGAACACCTGCTAGTGCCAGTGGGCAAAGCTCCAGGAGATGTGGTGGGCTACCCTGAGAGCTGGAAGCATCTCTTTATGCCAGACAGACACAGAGTGGCCACTCAGCGAGAGAGGAAGAGAAAGTAAGGAGGGGAGCTGAATAAAGGAGGAAGGGGAGGTGAAGGTATAGAAGAGGCTTGAGTCGAAAACAGAGTTAGGACTAATAGGTAGAAAGTAAGAATGAAAGGGCAATAGAAAAGGGAGAGAGGAGAAAAAAACAGTGCTTTCAACAAGAGGTGGAGATTTGTGGGAGATGTTAGTGAACTGGCAGCAGGGAGACAGCAGGATAGAGAAAGAGCTAAGAAAGGATTTAAACGAGAGAAAGAAAAGACGTGGAAAATTTAGAAAAATCATGCGTTTGCAGAATTGGGTTCTTATTGGCTGGCTGGGGAAATGTGTTGGAATTACCTTGCAGCTATAAGCCTGTCCTGCTGTAGCACTGTACTCCCGAGTGTATTTCAGGACTCCCTGTACAACTCTCTCCTTGACTCGACTTTGACTTCACACACTGTGGTTTCAAATGGCTGTAGAGACTCCGGTACCCTCATTAATTCTTCACCACTTCTCCGTCATACTTCCTCCGTGCAGACTTTAAACAATTCATCTTTGAACTAAAGCCAGGAAACACATTCAGAAATCTGGTCCAGTCCCATCCGTCGTGCAGGGCTGTGGCCGTTGTTTCCTGTTTACTGATGCTGCACACCGGACTGAAAAGAGAAAGCAGTGCATTACAGATGAACCCAAACTTTACTGACAAGTTTGAACAATAACTGATTCGATAGACTTCATCCAAACCCAGGTCACATACATGTGGTGGCTGCATTTCTATAAGTCACAATGTAATAATGATAATTTCCATGTGGTCCTTCATAGGACTGAATCTGCATTACTGAGACTACGATCTCCTCATAGCTGCAGACTCCAGTAACTACTCTGTCCTCTTACTCCTTGATCCATCAGCTTCCTTTGACATATTAAAATCAGTCAAGTCTCATTCAGCAGAAGAGGGTCTCTGGTTCTGCTTTGAACTTGTTTTTCTCATTTTTATTTAGCCAATCCCTCAGTCTCTCTATTAGAAACTCATCTTCTCATAGCACCGTCTCACTTGGTGTCCCCCATGGTCCCATACTTGGTCCGATGCTCTTTTCCATCCATTTACTTCTTAACGGAACAAACCTTTCATGTTCTGGTGATCAACTAATTCTGTCGTAATAATGTATTACTTTAGTCAGTTAAGAATGAATATTTTTCCATATCATTCTGTGCTGTGAACAGAAACATTCTTTTGAAAATGACAGATGCGGCTGTCTGTGCTCTGCTGCTAGATGTTGAGACTGTATCTCTGGGGCAAAAACTCCTACGTAGAATAGTACAAAAACCCATATGATAGAAGTGCCTCCCTCTGTTGTTTTGCTCATACATATTATGCACAGTGAAGTTCTATGTTAATCCAGGCTTCAGCTCTGGCACCATATGTTCAAAACACATTATTACAAGACATCATAATACGTTTTGTTTCACCTCCTCTGGTTTTTATCACACATTCAAGAAAAGAAGAGGCACATATGAATAATAAGATGTAAAGATAAATGATAAAAAGTGGGAAAAAAAATAGGTTTTAACGTTATAAAGCACATATTAAAAGACTTGTACAGAGTACTTTTGAAGTTAAAAATATAGCACTGTTTTAGGAATTAAAAACCACAAATGTCTTTTCTCACAAACATGTTAATGTATAAGACACACAGACTTCAAATCCACATTTTACCTTAATTTCCACCTTTAGGAAATGTTTTTCAATTTGGGAAAAATAGGACTTTGTGGACTTCTATCTTCCCTGTCACCCAGTAATGATCCTGCCTGACTGTGTAAAAGTCCAAATTCTATCAGCTGCTTAAGAATAATAGCAGACACTGTATAGATGCGTCTAAAATATATTTTTCAAAGGTTATGGTTGATGTCACATCACAGTTTAATTTATGAATCATTTTACTTTATAATAAATGTTGCTATTTTTTAATCTCTTGTTATCGTCCAATGCTGATTTCCCTGCCATCAGGAAAGCCATGCATCATCAGATGAAAATGAATCATTATGCCAGCTGTGATTACAGTCGGCACTGAAGGAATACTTAGCTACAGGAAATTGTCTCAGAAAAATGTGTCCCGCTGGGCAGCAGAATCACCAGGAATCAGTTCAGGAACATTTAATGTCCTTTGTCTTGTTTTACTATTCAACAGAGCAGAACAGAAATAAAAAATCACACCTAGAAAAAACATTTGTCTGCTCCAATATGTATTTATTTGTGTCCTGCTGTTTTCCCTGTCTTAGAATCTAGTGAAAGTTTAAAATGAAGCAGTCAGTCATATCCGAATCAAACCAGAATCTTTCTTCTTACACACAAATAATGTCTTTTCTCACAAACATGTTAATGTATAAGACACACAGACTAGTCCCACAGTATCTTTGCTTCAGGCCGTGTGTTGTAAAGCACAGCTCTCCTGCATGACCCACTTGTGGCTGAAAGGTCTCCGATATGCCTCCGAATATGAGAAACGGATGAAAGTATGTTCTCTGCCCTTGTATCTGTCAATGTCTTAACAAGGATTCACACTGTAAAATGTAAAAGGGCAAATGGACTGTAGAGGAAGACTGAAACGTGTCCTTGCACCTGTCTCTTTTTAGTCTCGGGAGAATTAACATAATATGGAACCTAGAGAAGTAAAAAGAGTTATTCTCAAGTGGCGAGAGTGAGCTGTTTTTTTTAAAGCTCATTCGTAAAGGCCCTTCATGTCGCCATGACAAAACCAGGTGCCATAATTCAATACATTACCTAATCAGGAAAGCATTTCAAGGATTTGTTGTGAATCGTACGTATGGAGACAGTTTGTCTGCACTTCAGCCAGCGTGTTTATCTCTCCGCTGAGGAATCAAACCTAAACACAAGTCTTTAAATGCTCTGATTATAGCTTTTGAAATTGATAAGTCACTAAGTAGCTTGTTGGGGATGTGGGTTTCTGCAGAGCCAACCCTGGGAGAACATTAGTTGCATAACATTTTTGTATTTCTGCGCACAAATATTGATATTGATCATTTGGGAGGGTGTTTAATTTTGAAAAGTAATAAGAAAAAGCACTGAGATTTGCAGTAAAGAGTTGTTAATGCACGTTTATTATCTAACTTTGCATAGTTGGATAATAATTACAAAAGTTTGTTTTATTGCAGTAAAAGGGTGTTGTATTATAGACAGACTGTGTGTGTGCGTGTGCGCGCGTGCGTATTTCATCTCTCTGCTTTCCAGCTCCCCCCTCAGCCTCTCCTATCACTTTCTCTCACTGTCCCATCTTTCTCAGCTCTTTCTTCTCACCTCACGCCTCTCTTCACCTCTGCCCTCATCCTTCGTTTCTCTCTGCTCCTCTCTTCCCTCTTCCTCCACCCTTCTTGGCACCTGCACAGCTCCAAACCTACAGTACGTCTCCTCCTGACAAATGAGGCCACTGCCTGGCTGCAAGCAGCGGTGCATCAAGGGCACGGCTCCTGAGGGCCCAGTCAGTCAAATGACACCGTCCCTCTGTTCTCAGCCTCTTCCCTTCCATCTTCCCGTTCATCCCTGAGATCAGCCTCGCACAATGCCAGGCGAATGTCAATTACAAAGACTATGGCCAACTTCTTTCTTTGCTACATGGTCTAAAGAATCTCAGGCGATAGCCATAGCCGGAGGTTTTATGTATTTGGCTTGTCCAGCTTTTATCCTCTTCTCTTTAATCTGATATCTCAGGAGGGTGAATATCGTACTTTTATTCCCCAGGTAACCTCAAACATGACTCCTAATGAATGATACAGTTTTAAAAAATACTTAGTATGTTGAATAATGACATAAACTATTAAAAAATATTTCAGATACAAAGTTGAATTTGAATCGCAATGCAGTTTCATGATATTAGCTGTGTTAGTAGCTCTGTTCCAGAAGCAATTGCATTCAGCACGTTGAAAATGTCTATTTCAGTACAAATGTCAGATCAATGTTTGAATATAGTTTAATGTAGTTATAGTGTTGTTTTGTGAAGACTCAGCTCAATGGCTTATTGAAAGTACCCTAAAAACGCAAGTTAACTTTTTTACAATTTCCTGTAGCTTAACTGTTTTTAATTAATAGTTGTGAATCCATAATAATAGTTGACCACAAACAGAAACAAATTTAGGGTTCATACACACATATATAAATGAACTCATATAAAATATACACCGACAGTTAGACTAGAAAGTGTGTTTGGTCATAAATCGTATATTTACACACTTTTTATTTACATTCAGTCAATGAGTGGTTTATGTTCTTTATGCTTTTACGATACACTTTATTAACTATTTCATGATTGGAATGGTCAATAGAAATGTTGTCCTGCACAACAATAAACTGACTCTGAGGACATTATATTTCATGGTTATTGTAGAAAATAAAGTGAAATATTCGTAAAATGTATTTTAATGTTGTTTCTGACTGGGTTTTAACTTCTTTACTATTTCAGATTTATGTAATAATAGTAACTATAATAAAAATATATGTATATATGTTATATGTATATGATAATATATATAATAATATAATTGATATAATAATGTAATTTTAACATATCAAGTTTAATTTGATCCATATCTTAAAATCCTTCATCTCATTCATCAAATCAAATTACATCCAAAAATGTCCCTTAATTAATTATAGTCTCATCTATTAACATTAATTCTTGTTTCTTCAATTGTAAACTGCACACAGATTATCATTGAATTTGTACAGTGTGGTTAAAGAAAATGTATAAAGTTCACGCTTGAAGGAGTGTTTTTGTTTAGGTGTTGCTTCTGTGTTGCCTGAGCTTAGGCTCCCTGCATCCTGCACGCTCATCCAGATGTTATGTGATGGAAAATGTACTGTTATGATGAGTTATGGACCATTTTCAAAAGTCAGCAGAGTCACCAGTGAAACTGAGAAATAGAAATCTGTGTTTCTGTCATTCTTTGGGTTTTCTGAAGTCCATCATTCCCTGAAACTTTCTCTCCCCCTATCTGTTGCAGCTCTTTTTACAGAGGTGCCACACGACATCACGACGCAGAGCGGTGAAGATGTAGAGATGGCTTGTTCCTTCCGAGGGGCGGGCTCTCCCTCCTACTCCCTGGAGATCCAGTGGTGGTACATCAAGGACCACAAAAACTGGCAGGAGAAGTCAGCCCAGGTCACCAATTATGTAAGCTGCGACTGTTTTGTTTTTGTTGAATGTAGAGGTGCAGAGATACTTGAACCCTAGGGGGCAGTCTTGCAGTTGCCAGGGGAAAGCTCTACTGGTCAGTTTAAAAATAGAAATTGAGATACCACAGGAAGCATAAGTTTGAGGGGGTAATAGAACAACTCAAAACTCAAAATTTAAACTTAGAAACTTAGATACTAAAATCCATATTGTAACAATACCGACTTTTTGTCACAAAGCAACCAGTGCTATCAAGCAGAGTTGCAAGGAGACCCTTTGTCCAAGAAGGGGGACAGGGACAGAGAGGGCCCCCTCTGCTGACCAGGAGTGATCAGTCAGAGCAAGCCAGAGAATGGGAAATGTTGGCTTCTAGTCCAATCACAAATTGTCACCACCACCCGAAGACCAGACCTGGTACTCTGGTCAAACACCCTTTGTGTCTGTGGGAATGGCATCTGAGGTAGAACAACGAGGCTGGGAAGAAATTGTCCACTGCAGGGTCTTTATTGCAACATCCTCCTTCAGGTTGCTCAATCAGCTGGGAATCCACAGTCAAGCCCTGCTCCAGACCATAAAAGACACATAACGGAATGCAGAACGCTGCAGCCAGTGGCTCTGGATCAGGAGGAAAGACCCCAAAGTTGTTAGGAACATACACCAGGTCTGATCAGCCTGTGGTGGGCCTGCCTTAGCAGAGGGTGTCTGGAGATTATAAGGCTGGAGCACCCAAAGACGCAAAGGTGCAGAACTGGTGATATGTCCCTAACATCCCCTGGTGGTCGCTAACATATTCATCTATAGATAGTCTGTAGGTGTAATTGGTTGTTTGTCTCTGTATGTTGGCACTGTGATACGCTAGTGACCTTTCCAGGTTGTACCCCGCCTCTTGCACAGTGTCAGCTGGAATTGGCTCCAGCTTCCCCACGAGCCTCAAAGGATAAGCAGTATGTAGTAATATTATCCATTCATAAGAACAAATCATTCAAACATTGTCTTTAATAGGCTCTAACTGGCTAATTAAAAAGCAAGTTAGTTTTTGTCCTTTGCCCATGTTTAAAAATATATAGCTACAAAAAAACTATATTTGGTGAATCCAGGAAACACAAACTCAACACAGAGAAAATGGAACTATTTCTCTTTGTCACTGAGATGCTCCTGCACTTGGTTGGTGCTTTAAAGTCGTGGCATGGCAGAGCTATTCCCTCATATCAATGTTTTTCATGGTGATCATTTTGCTCAGCCACCCATATTTTATTCTCCAATATTTCTTTCCTTTTTTCCAGTTTATTATTATTTGGACACAACTGCTCGGATTGACCCTAAAGCTCGGTGTATAGCGTGCAGAGGGCAAAGCAATATTAGCTGTGGCAGAAACCCTGTAGCACTAAAACGAAGGGATAATTGCTGATTAGCATTTGTCAGCACTGGGGGAACAGGCTGACTCTCTCCCATCATGGGGGAACTCGCAGGCACCCCTGTTGTGCCTCAAGACACTATAATTGGCACTGAGAAAGAAATAGATTTTCAAAATCTCTCTCCGCTCCATGCATAATTCATACCTATGCCCAAAAGAATACCTCTGTGCCTCTGCATACACATTCACAGACGGAGCCTACATGCTCACACACACGTCCGAACATGCACATGTACAGTAAGCATGCAAACATACAAACATAAACCTGCTGTAGATAAAGCTCAGCCACAAGAGAAAATTATAGATCAGCAATAGGAGGCAAATATTTGTGTAAAAACTGCAGATAAACATCAATAATATTCTGTCGCTATGGGATGTTGCGTGGAATAAGATTTTTTGTTTGTTGCTCAAACATCATTCATGTTTCTGTGCAGGTTGTACCCCTGGAGGAGACGTCCAAAGATGCCACCAAAATCAGCGTGAGTTTGATCTGACATCAGCTGATGTACGGAGTAAAGTCAAGATCAGACATATGCATCATTAACTCTATGAATAAGTGTTTGCCATCTTTTTTTTTTCTCTCCATCAGGTGGTCAAAGTGGCCGGCAGCAACATCTCCCACAAGCTCCGTCTCTCCAGCGTCAAGCCATCAGACGAGGGCACGTACGAGTGTCGCGTCATTGACTTCAGCAGCACCGTGGCACAGGACCACCGGGTACGCGCCTACCTCCAGGTGGAGCCGGTGAGGGGTCGGGGGCCGGACGACGTCAAGCCACGGGAGCCAGGCCGCCAGTTGCAGGGGAACCAGCCGCACCCCCACCATGAGACAGAGGGCAGGGAACTGAAGAGGAGATCAGCCGGCAGCACCACTGACTGTAACGAGAGCTGTGTGCTTTAGAGTGAGCCGTCTGTCTGTCTGTCTGTCTGCATGGTCTCTGACGAGGGACGCTCATCCACACACACGTCACCACAGAGCTGAGGTGTCGATTGTAACTGGACACTTTGTGTTTCATGGTTCGTTTATCTACTCTATTCTTATTCTGTTTGGATGCCAATGCTGTTGAATGCCAATAAAGGGCAATTTTTTTTTTCAAAGTATATATGATTATGTTCTGTTTATGCTTTTTTGTCTGTGCTTTTTTATTTCAATTTGGATTAAAATTATGTTATAGTATTATGTTAATGTAACAGCCAGACTATAACGATAAAGACGCAATTCTATTTTGTTATTTTGTTTGACCGGGACTCATTCAGTGACCGAATACTCACAAGGTTAGAGTGAATGGCAGTAGAGTCTGAATTACTATTATCATAAATAGTAGAGTAAAGTCTGGGTTCATTGATCCAGACACACAACAGACCCTTTCCTTTTGCAATGTGCCAGTTCTTCTGTCTTTTACTAAAGCGCACCAAAACCTGCAGTAAGTGTCAAGAACACAAAACTACATACATGTGTTTAGCTTTCCAAACCACATCTAGAATGTTTGTTAAAATATCAATGTATGCATTCATCGCATCGAGACTGTAATATAGATTTTTGTGTCTGTTCACACTCGGCACTGTAGATTTCCTGGTTTCCTCTGTGCTACTTAACCAAAACACAACCATGCTCTGTTCATTGTTTTTCCTCAACCTCAGTATAAACTTTGGTCGAAGCCTTTTACATGTAGCTCATCTCCCCTTGACTGTGTTTGTTCTAAGTGCTGTTGTTTGGTATCTGTTCTGTTAAATACATTGATTTGAAGTGAAGTTGGTGGGTTTTTTTTCATGATTCTGTGTTTTGAATTCAGGTTTTAAAGAATTTGCAGGAATTCAAAGGTTTGTAAGCTGATTGTTGATGAAACAGCACAGGAAACATGACGACCTCAGAATTAGTGTTGCTGTGACAATAGTTTGCTTTTCTTTTGTTTTTTTATCATTTGACATAGGATTAATAAAAGCATGATTTTAGGAAAAACTAAATACTTTTTTTTAAAAAATTGTCATTTGTGGAAGTTACACAGTGACGAAAATTGTTCGCCAACCAGAATTACCTTTATCCAAAGTAAAGTTAACTACTTATACTAATAATTGCCCATTTTTAATTGGAAACAAAATCATTTCTTTGTATGTTTTTGATTTAAGTAATTTTTTTAAGTTGGTAAAACAATTTTCTTTTTTCAGTGAAGGAAACTTAGTTTTGATGAACCATAAGATCGTTTTTTTTGTTTTTTCATGCATTTTTAGCTGATCCTTGTGTGTTTTTAATTTAAACTGACTGATACAATTTTTATAGTGTTCATACTAATATTTATTATGGGAGCTTGAGCTATTATCCGCAAATCTGCCAGAATAGGCAAAAGGCAAACATGTTCTTTTTTCGATTAAAGGACAGTTAGAGGTTTTCATTTTCCATATAAAATTAAACATTTGCCTATTGTACACTTATATACTAATTTCACTCAGTGAAATTGTTCTGTTACTGTGAGCCACTGCACAACACAAACATTCTGTAGAAGCTCATTAACTTCCTCTCTAAATCATGGATATACTGTTTCTGACCAGCAGAGAGCAGCACTTCCTGTAACCTTCAAAATACCTCACACATGCACCAATACTTGCATAGAAACACACATATGTATCTTTACTGATGGGAGAATATAGTTTCTACTTTTAGTTTTTAGCCATATGTACAGTATGGATTGTATTTGGTAGCACTGCAGAGGAAGTCTGATAAAGTGTAATAACATGATCAGTGAAACATTAGTTTCCTGTGTATTAAGTGCATATTTCCTGATTAACAACTGTAGGATACTGGAGATCAGTTTTGACTCTGTTGCTGTCAGTGGTCAGGACCCTCTGCAGGACTGCAGCTGCATCCTAGCAGCAGATAACACTGTGCACCAGGAGAGAGTGGTGTCTGCAGGGGCTGTTAAAACAAGATTCAATGTTGATGTTTTTTTCCACTTGAAATTATTTTATTTCTGCTGTGGTTTACCTCAATGAATCTGATCATTTGGGAGCATTTTCAAGCACAGGGCGCATTAGGGTCCCTGCAAAAGGCAGGTGAAAGGGCACAGGGGGCCACAGTAGACATGGAATAATACAAATGAAAGAATGTACACCTTGCATTCATGCTCTCATTTAGACACATTATCCAACAAGACTGCATGGAGACAATGTGACTGGTCAAAATATTACAACAAAATAACAGGATAGTAATTAGACCTTTCAATTGAAGCACCTAGTAAGTTTAAAAATAGTACATGGTACTTAAAATACATACCTAAGTCTTTGAGAAGAAATAGTACAGATTGTCTTGAAAACTTTATGCACATTTACAATTACAGTCTTAATAAGAAGTACAAAATGTCCTCTGGTCACATTTAGGCAGCTATGGCTCTGAATAAAGACAGATGCACAAGCACAGTATGTACTCAGCGAAATACAGTGAGATTCTTAATCATTTGAATAGAAAACTTGGTTTGTTTGAAAAGTGTGCAAAAGAGCATGCTTTGCGAAATGGCTGAAAAATAAACATTTCTAAAATGCTGCCGTAGAGGCTGCAAAGCTCTATTTTCCGATGATGACGTTTCTGTAGCCCTTGACGTGACACAATTTGCTGCTGTCAAAGTCGACCACCAGCTTCCTCAGGCCGGAGTGAGAGGGAGTGAAGTAAATTTTCACCTTCGCTTCTTCCCCTGGTCCCACGGAGGAGCCCAGCCTGTCAGATAAATATTTTAAAGTTACTTTTGTATCACACACACATATACACAGACAGGGAGGACTTTATTACAGTCACTCTGATAACATAAATATTTAGTTGATCTATTATCACCGACAGAGACAGTTATGACTATTTATGGAGATTGGGCTGCTGTGTTTGACCGGCTCCGAGTGTCTTTTTGAGGTCACATTTACAGTTTCTAACTTATGTTTGTCAGTCAGTCGCTCTGTGTCAGCGACGAATAACAAAACCCAGCTGGGTAACAAGAGCCTTATACCTCTCATTGATGACGCTGCCTCCGGTAAGGTTGGCCCCTTCAATGCTGAAGCAGCAGTTGTCCAGTGTCTCCGGGAGCGGATTGTGGAGGGTGATTTCTGCAGCCAGTTTACGATTCATCTTTGGTTCACCTATGATCTGCAGAACACAGACACTTTGAGGTCTTAGTCAATGAGAGTCCCATTGGGGTTTTAGTCTGTTAATGCACAGGAAGAGGTGCCGATTTTGATTATAATTACAATGACGGGCTCTTGTAGTTCGTTAATTTAAGTATTAGAGAAAGAACTGCAGGTCACTCAAACAGACATATGAGTGAGCTTCTGATATGATATAGCTTTTGAATAAAAAGTTTTAATGCTTTGTTCTGACTTTGAAGTTGCATTGGACATTGTTCAAATTTGTCTTTTCTACTGTGGTACCCAAAAAAGGAAAAACTTGAAGCACTGTTGCTGTTCATTTATCGTGTTGCAGGTTATACTCACTTTGACTTTGATTTCAGGGTTGTCCAGCACAATGTTTTTCACTGCCAGTATTGTTTCTGCGGTGGCGTAGTCCAACACCAGAGCCGCCAAACGGATTAAGTTGTCCTCAGTGAGCTTGCCACTGTACTTAGAGTAGTTCAACCGGAGTGGAACCCGTCTCTCTAGAACAACAAACACAGTATACTAAAAAAAAAAAAAACTTGAATCGAGTGCATTAGGTTTCACACAGTGACTGGTCTCACCTGCTCCTGGTGACAGCTCAACATTGAGCAGATCTTTAAAGCCACAGTTCCCTCCCAGAAACCCATTGTAGGACACGGCGCAGGATCCAAGCACCAAGCGGCACTTCTTGTTGCTTTGGGTGTCGTTGGTAACCACGGCAAACACGTCAAAGTCGCAGCCCTTCCTCATGTCCGACGACACCTTGATGGTGAGGCGTAGGCCCTGATTCTGCGGCTTCTGGAGCAGCTTGTTTTGGTGGTTGGCCTTCTTGAAAGCCCCCCGCTCTTCATCAGAACCTGTAAATGCGGACGCAAAAAAAGTCACATGCTGAATAACAGGAGTTTTGCAATCCAGAATGAAAAGAGCATAAACCTGACCTTCTTGAACAAAGGCAGTTAGGATTATGCTTAGGGTTAGGGTTAGGGTTAGAGAGTATTAAATCACCTGCCTGGTCCTTTGAGTGGGCAGTTGAACTGGGGATAGTTCAACTGCCCAGTTCAACTGCCCCCATTCACATATCATCTACATATCATATCTCTGACTTTCAGACTCAGTCTCTCGGCTTGGATCCAGAGTGAGTTGTTTCTCGTTCCAGTTGTTTGGATTTTAGTCTGATCTCTGATTTGTATTCCTGTATTGGAAGTGCAGTCCTTGCTCAGCTTTTAGATGAGAGATTTTTGACTTGAAGCTTCACTATGCAGAGGTTGAGATCAGGATTAACCTTCTGACTTCGAGGTTCCAGACCAAGGGGGTTAGGTTTATTCATCTAGGTCAGATAGTTAGGGTTAGGACGATTTGTTTTGTCAAGGCATTATGACCTTGAGGAGCTATTTTCATGGTTAGGGGTATCGGTTTATTATTCAGAATAGGGTTGAGTTTTTCACATTTCACACTTAAGAGATGCAAATCCACAAATGATAGACAAATAATTAAAGAATGTATGCAGCAAAAAACAGAACAACTTTAACTTTACCTGTATATTTTGTGGTTAAAAGAATGGTTTAACATTTTGGGAGACAGATGTGCTCTACCTTCAGGATACTTGTAAAGATGAGTGATGTCCTCTCTGGCGTCACTGCCCACACTCTTCGTGCTAATGTTCTTGCCTACCACTGTAGTGGTTGTGACGTTCGATGTGCTGCCATCTTTTTTCTTCTTGAAAGTGATGACGTCCGCGTTGACCTCCGCAAAGACGAATGGGGCGTCGTACTTGAACGTGAGCTCTCCCTCCTTGATGGCCCTGACGGGAGTGGGGCCACAGCAGTACACTCCTGAGGGGAAAAGCCAAAGCAAAGATGATAGACGATACATGATCCTGTAGATGATAGGTGATAGATTCATCTTGGTGACCATTTCCCTTGAACAAGAAAAACATTATGGGTGCACTGGTGCAGATGATTTGTTACCTTCACTTTTCTCCTGAGGTGTAGGGTCAGTGGCCTGCCAGCCATTAAAACCAGATGTAAGGTCGGGCCTGATCATCCAGTTCTCCACCCAGCAGTGATAATTCCTACAGGTAGCATGGACACAATCAGCTTGATTTTTGCACTTAACACTGCTCTGATTTATTTCTGGCACTTTCATAATACATTTCATGTTTTGCCGAAGTTTTGTTCAGGTGATGTCACCAAAACAGCAGTAAACTGGTTGACTATATTTAAATCAGAACTACACCTCTACTCCACTGAGGGTTTATACAAAAAATAATTTCCATTACATTAACAGAAAATCAAGGGGGAATTAGACCTTCATGGGAAATGCTTCTGATTAAATAGTGTTCTATTGATTCTGAGAAAATCTTTCATTTAATTTTAGATCACATTGCCATATTGTAAATGAAAATGAAATGGCTTTCAAAGTTTCTTTTAATTTCAAACAAGTCACAGTAGTCCGACAATGTCTTAACATTATGCAAATATCTCTCCTTGAATTGTATGTGGCGTTTTTCTTCAGAAAATGTAATGTTACATCATTCAAAGTACATTAATACAACACTATCCTATGCATTATATACATAACCTGTTTGAATAGTTACCAGATCATATCTTTGGACTGAATGAGTTCTCCATTTTCGTTGATGTAACGTTCGATCACCAGGTTGCTGTTGGTGTCGTGGGCTGATAGGTAGTTAGTGACGACTCGACACGGAATGCCAAGCGCTCTGGAAACTGACAGCGTTTGAAAACAGGTTAGGTTTAGGTTAGATGGTTAAGGTTAGGGTAAGGGGCTAGGTAATGTACTATATCATGAGTGTCCTCATTAAGACAGAAGTACAAACGTGTGTGTGTGTGTGTGTGTGTGTGTGTGTGTGTGTGTGTGTGTGTGTGTGTGTGTGTGTGTGTGTGTGTGCATATGTGGTGTTATGTGGTGTCTGTTCGAGACAATCAAGTGTGTTTTCCAGTGATAGGCTACTGAGCTGCACTCTGTCCTATCTTACTTGAGCAGGCCACTGCAGCAAACACCCAGCACTGTCCGTAGCGCACAGGCTGACAGGCTTGTGTGTCCCAGTTGCGGAGAATCTCCACACTGCCCCTCCAGAACATGGGGCTCACACCTCCTTCATAACCACCAAACCATTTTCCCAGCAACACCCCTCTGTCATCATTACAATTCACCTAACAGGCAAAGGAATGGAGTGCAGAACATATTTTACATGTGAAATACAAGCTTTTTTATGCTAGATTTAAATTCATTGTATTTGGTAACACACATGCAAATACATAAACAGCAAAATCCAGTATGAGTATTTGTCTTACCATAGCACTCAGCACTCTGGACACATAGATGGGATTTCTCCTCCCTGAACAGTCTTTGCCAGGATCATTCAGACATTTAGGATTCATATCCAGAATCCTCAGACAGACATCAAGGATTCCACTCTCAAACTGAAGATAAAAACAAGCATAACTGCAGATTATCTGATCTTAAATGTGTCCTTTTTGAAAACCTTTAAAAGGAGCAATAGAACATATAAACCTTTGAAAGTAAAAACTCAAATTAAAATTATGAACCTGAAAAAAAGTGTAATATGTTTTTATTAATGAAAACAGGTACAAACCCTTGGCTAATGCCAAGCTAATCTAACTGTATCAGCTATCACTGACATAGTTGAAGAGGGTGATATTCCTCTCACTTTTAAGAACGAGATAGTCCAAGTATCTCAGTTCATTTTAGTGGTAAATGTTCCAAAAACACTTAATATCTTTTCACTTATACAACACACAGTTAATCACTCGATAAATGAACATTGTCCTGTTATCAGAATATACACATCTCAACTCCTTCACCACTCAGTCACAATGTTGGCTGGCCTGGTCGACTGTGCGTGTGTGCGGAGGCTCAGAGTGTCAGTGTTGGTGTTGGTACCTGGCCAAAGTTCCAGGGTGTAGAAATGGGATGTTTGTAGTCGCCTCGAAAGATGATTCCATCTTGAGACAAGACGTATTCTGCCAAACTCTGCTCATTGTCCATGTACACTGCATCACCTGCAGCCAGGAGACAAACAATACAATGACTTTCCTACTACATGTCCCAATTGGTACATGACTGGTATATCGTTGATTCTGTGCAAACTGAAAACTACACATGTTCTCACCCTGTGGGTGATAAGAGTTTATTGTTAGCTTTTAAATAAAAAAGAGTATCTTTTATTTTACTTTATTTGATATTTAATTGAGAGCTATTGGCGATAAGGGCCGACGCAGGTGTCGTCATGTCCTGCCTCCTGCATTCTCTACCCCGGAATGTTCCAGACATTATTATTGTAAATGCATCGGACGCTCAGAATATCCTGCTGTGTTGTTCATATATAAAAGGTAAGGTTGGAGAAATTCCAGAACAAATTGTGTGGAAATTTACCGGACTTCTTGGGTCATGTCTGAGCCTTATGCTGGTATTTTCTAAATCCAGCTACTCAGTTTCCCTCTGTCTCCAGCTGCCTTATATTTAGTAGAAATGTATGAGAGTGATGTAGTTTGTCTTACATCATACCAAAACCAAACTACTGCCATTACTCTATATAATCTCTTAAATACTGCTCCTGAATGGCTCCAGTCATAATCCCAGTCTGACATGAAACACAAGCTCTTTGTAGCCTAAGATCTCTTCACTGGATCCACAGCATGACAACTTGACGTATGGTCTGTTTACTCACCTGGACACCAGGGGTTAAAGAGCAGGATGAACTCGATCCGCCCCGATCCTCCCAGGGTCAGGGTGTAGCGGCCAATAGGTGCGTCGGGGGCAGAGCAGACAGACAGGGCCACCATGTCTCCAGGAGGACTGGTGACAGCGGCGCTCCAGCGGGAAGTGTCAATGTTGGCGGACAAACCGAAGGAGGCCCTGGTGCCATACTGCTCAGAGGGATGAGGACCTGCATGTGACAGTGAATATTAAGAGTCCTGCATGTGTGGCGATGAAGCAAAGAGAGTCCAGTGAAATATTTGTGTCTTGGGAGAGGAAAATCACAAATGCTTTCCCAAAACCCATGCTAAATTTAATCAGAACATCAGGAATGTTCTCATGTACGGGCACAGCATAACTGTGTAATGATAAGCAACCTTAGTTTAGATTTAAATTCTGGTAAGCTCTATAAACTTAAAACCATCTGAACAGCAATGGAAGGTCAATCACTTCCCTCTCCCTGGGTGGGATGAAGGGTCCTTCTCTTATCCACTCAAACGTATCTGGCTAATATTGTTATCTATGAATATTCACATGCTTTCCTGTTGGCGAGCAACTCTTCCTGTATAAATAGAGGATGTCGAGCAACAGCTGTCTTATCGTACTCTACATGACGAGTTTATCCAAATATTGAAAACATAACATGATACATTGTTTTCTGTAGGCAAACAGTATCTGAGGCTCCCAACAGTAACAGCAAAGTCCTTTAACACCAACCGGAATATGAAGGAGAGGATAAGGTCAACAGTGGCAACAACAAGAGAGCATCTTGGTGAGTTATGTGAGTGCACTCAGTGTAAAATGCACAAGCAGCGCAAGTGACAGCTGAACAAGGGAAAATTACCTCCTTTCCTTCCTTCCCTCTTCTCAATGAGAGGACATGCTGCAACTCGTGTTTTTCCTTCATCCGCCGTTCATTATAACATCATTATGACTCACGTTACTCATATTGGGAAAGTTATGTTTTTTTAAGCTCTAAGTTTCAAGTGAGTACAAATCCCTATAACACAGAAACTTCAATGTGTCTGAAAGCTACGGAAACGTATTGCATTCACTTGAAAAAAAAAAAGTTCTGTTTTTCTGAGATAACTATCTCGGAAATTCCGAGATAGTTATCTCAGATAAAGAGAGCGTTTTTTTATTTTTCAGAAAAACTGATTTATTTATTTTTTTTGTTTGTTTTTTGAGAACTTATCTCGGAATTTCTGAGATAATTATCTCAGAAAAAACGAATTTTTTTTTTTTCAAGTGAATGCAATATGCTTCCGTAGAAAGCACATAGACATTGGGATTAATAAATTACTGATGGATAAAATGAGTTCAGTTTTACAAGTATTATTAGGAAATAAATATTTAAAATATGTATGTATAGCATTCATGAAATATATATGTAAAATAAAGGAGTAATTGAAGGAGTGGTACCTGTTTCTGCAAGAATGTCAAGCGAGCTGAATCCTGGCTGATAGCTTCCAGAGCGCAGGTACAGGCTGAGGGTGAACAGCTGGCCTCTCCTGACGATCAGCCGGTCCACACCGTTCAGATCAGTGCGATGGTCGAGGTTGTTGAACTCACACTCCAGGTTCCAGCGATCGATGTCCAGAGCTGAAAAGAAGAGGAAGAAGA
Source organism: Hippoglossus stenolepis (assembly GCF_022539355.2). Classification (NCBI taxonomy): domain Eukaryota; kingdom Metazoa; phylum Chordata; class Actinopteri; order Pleuronectiformes; family Pleuronectidae; genus Hippoglossus; species Hippoglossus stenolepis. The sequence continues at coordinate 19,677,267 of NC_061485.1, forward strand.
GAAATATTTATAAAAAATTAAAATATAACCATATAAAAGTAGGTTTTAAAGAGTATTTAAGAACAATTTTAAAATTCTAGAAGCATGTACATCTGTTTTTTGCTCTTTTTAATGTACTTTAACGGTAGGGTGTATGTTTATGGAACACTTAAAAAATCACAACAACCCAACGTGTTGACGAAGAGCATGTCGTAATATGTAAAGCTGAATTTACAAGGTCTAACAGCAACAAACATGTTTTTACAGCAGACTTGTGGTGAACTATCCAGGAAACTGTGGTTAATGACATTCCAAGTTTCTACATGTTGTTCACATGGTTTTTACACTGTACTTTCTAAATGTGAACCTCTTTCCTTCCAAGGTTAAATATTTGTAAAGGGCGTTAATATTTGAGCCTCTACACATTCTGTGGAATGAACACTGCAGGACACTCACGGCCATTTCTATTAAGAGAGTTTTGTGTCTTCCAGTATGAACCTAACAAGAGGTGAACACAGACCGTCCCTGTGGAGTGTGTAAACATGGGACCGCTCCCTCTTTCAAGTGCATGCTGTGACTAAGAATCCCACCCTTTGATTTCCTGTTAGTGGGAAAAGTCAGGGTCCTCTTACGTAATACCTCCACGGTCCTGCAGCTGCTGATGAACCAATGCCCTGCTCTGTATCAGGACGTTAACCTCTCCCCATATATTATACCTCAGCGTTAGGAAGAAAAGCCCAGGAGACAAGCATGAGGTGATGGTGTCAAGGCTGAGTTAGATTTAGAGTCAACAAAGAATTCCTGCTGTTTTACAGTCCGTGGGGGATCATTCCACAGTACTTGTCAGGGCTCTGATGTTTTTATTGATCTTAACCTTGGGTCAGCTCCTAAGTGAAGGCATATTTGTGTTTCTAATTGGGGGAACTGCCTTAAAGATGACAGTGCTACCTTTTGTGGGAAAGCTGAAGGTTTTAGGCAGAGGACTGTGAGGGCTTTGTAGTTTAGTCTGTGTGTAACCTCATACACATTGTTTTATAAATTACAAATTTATACCTATTATATTATTTTTATTATGTGGGCCACTTCAGGAAATGATGCGGCACCTCTGGCCTTTTTGTGGCTTGAACTAAATCAATGTGAGCTTAAAGTGGTCCTGTTCTAAAATAGCAAATGTGGCCCAAATGTTCATCCCATAAATTTAGATTTTGTAAAAATGTGGTAGTAAATGTGATTTTAAAAACAAAATAATGTGTTTCATCAAAGAACGGTCAATAATATAGTTTACAGCTCAAATAACATTTGGGAGTGCACTATATCTTTAATGTGTGTATTTAGGTTCTTATTTACATTCCTCGTGCTTTTGGTTCCTACCTGCCTGGTTTTCCGGAGGAACAGTTAAAAAAGAACACGCTGGTGTTGACCATGTGCGATGATGATAATGAAAAAGTTGGGTGTTAAAACTGTCCTTGTGGTTAATCCCATCAATCATTACTGATTAATGAGGCCGTGTGAGAGAAACACAATTAAACGGCACAGAACGTGATCCAGCCGGGGATCAGAGTTACATGTGCATGGTCTCCAGCTGCTTAACTCATCAAATATCAAATCAGTGTGAGCATTACACTGAGGCACGTGATATCTAAGAGTTTATTGAAGAACCATTAGAAGAAATGAAGGATTTTCTCCTCTTCTGAAAAGAGAGGAGTTTTACTTGAATCACACCCTGAGACAAGAGTTAATATGACCAACAAACTTGATCCTCCGCCTGACACAATGTGAAAACAATTACAGCGATTAATAACATATGAAAGTCTGCACCCCTAAACCTTCAGACACAGCAGAGTAATGGTGCAATGAGACCCTGACGTAATCCTTTCTGTGGGGATCTGGGGCCTTTTTGTGGTTACCTTATTGGTGGAGAGGAAACTCGTTCTGGGTCGCTGCCAAACCTCAGTGCAACAGCATGTGTCGCTGAAGGTGAAGCTGATGTGGTATGTCAGATGGTATGCGTGAGTGGTGTGAAGCCAAACTGCATAAATGTCCCTGGCTTTCAGTCGATTCTTTAGGGTCACATAGCTTGTAGTGGCCCAACACATGTAGAGATTCCTCAGCTGTGACCCTGCCTCCTTCACGCAGCTTTACTGCAGAAGCCCACCCTTCACTCCCACATGACCAACCATGACCCTCACCACAGACAAACAGTCTCTGGATGCAACGCTGACGCCAGCATAAGCCTAACGGGGAAATAAAAATAAAATGTCTTTGATGTCAACTGGGAAGGCTATTTAGATCCTGGAAAAATAAACATACAAACCTCCTTCTCAAGAAAAGCAACTTTTCAGCCTTGCAGGTAACACCCAAACTGAATTCAAGAGTCATCACTGGCACTTTTAAGTTAAACTGAGTCCTTATTCATCAATATGCTGTTTATTCTAAATTCGTATTCTGCAGTGGTGAAAAGATGTTCTACAAGTTTTGGTCCATTAGCTCACACTCAGATATTTTGCTGCTTGGACAACTTTCCTTCACCGCAGCTTCAGCTCTTCTCCTCACGCTCACACTGCTTCTGTGCACCCATGCGTCTGCTCATACCAACTCTTTTCTCTTTGTGCAGAACTTTGTGTTGAAAAGTGCTCTATAAGTTAGGTTATTATTGTTATCATTTTTATTTGTGATGACAAATGAAATTAAACCCTAAATAAAAACTACATGCATTCATCAGACCTCTGTAAATAATATGACACAGGTCAACAACATTGTCAACTTTTAGAAGATATTCAGAGCAAAACTGCAGCTGAAACCTGCTTGTTTGGGACGCTTTGAACGTCTTTGCAAGGCCTAAAGCAAACAGTTTGTAGGGTAGTGTGTGTGTGTGTGTGTGTGTGTGCCTATAAAGAGAGCAGCAGTTAACTGGTGGAGGCTCCAACTCCTCTCCCTCTCTCTCCCTCACTCTCTCTCTCTTTCCCTCAGCTGCTATTATTATGAGCGTCCAGGTCCCAGGGCGACAATCATCCGCTCAAACATGAGGGTGAAACATTTTTCAGATGCACCCGCTCCTCAGATCTCTGATGAATGTTTGCCTGAGAGTGTGTTCAGTGCAGCAGCAGCACAGGGTGATGATACTGTATGTGATGGCTGTGACAACTTTACATTCACCACCTTTGTTATTCTTATGCTAGAGACAACATGTGAAAGTGAGGCCTGTCTGGACTTTCAAAATAAACCTGCACACATGATTAAAGTTAAAATAGTGAGCATCATTTAAAGTAAGCAGGTAGAACTGACTTGAATGAAGATTGTGTCACTATGAATCAACCATTTTCTATTTTTACAGACTGTTACCTCGCTATAATAACAAATTAAGAAAACACAGGTTATTAATGACAGATCAATTTAAACATAATAGAAAGGATTTGAGTACAAACTCACCTTGAGCCATGATGACTGATGATGATGATCTATTAGGTGTTTTCTGTGAATGTCCAGCCAAGATGGGAAGGATATACCGGTCTCACCCTGTCGTTATCTGGCTTTTATTTGTAGTCCTCCTTCTCCAGAGTGGGATGGTGGGCGTGACGTGACCCTCCCCCAAAGAGTAGAGAGAGAGAGAGAGAGAGAGAGAGAGAGAGAGAGAGAGAGAGAGAGAGAGAGAGAGAGAGAGAGAGAGAGAGAGAGAGAGAGACTCATGTATTCATGTACGCCAGTTGTGCAGCACCTTTCTGAACATCCCACAGTGATTCATCAGACTGTTCTCCAGAAAATGTAAGAGCTGTTTCTAAAGAAACAAATGCCCCCTCTCTCTGCCCCTTATGACCTTCTGAGTGTGTACTTCAGTCCAAGGTTAAAAGGTTTTAATGATAAGAGCAGAAGAAACACTGGGGCTGTCGAGAGCAGTGGAAACCAAGAACATAGGTTAGTGATATAGAAGATACTGCAGGGGTTTAGAAAGGTCATGAAATAATGAAGTAATATCAAAGTGGTTATTTTAGTTTCAGTGAAATTTGGAGCTATTAACCACCACGATTAAAGGATGGGGCAGATTTTTGTCACAGTCAACAAGTTCCCTGAAAACAGTGATAAGAGCTGAGCCAGTTATACACATATTCAGGAATGTAATTCATATGGAGTCATGAACACCGGTAAATGTGCAGAAAATTGGGTCCAGACATTTCCAGGAGTTTGCCTTTGACTTATGAAGAGCACTGCAGGAGATTCCCTGGGACAGGGAGCTGGCGAGAAAAGTTACTCGATACAGTGAGCAAAATATTTAGGTCACAGTTTGTAGCTCTTCATCACCTTCACCAAGGAGGTTGTTTTCACCCCTGTTCGTTTGTCACTTTGTTGGTTGGTTCTATCAGTGAGTATGATTTCCACAAAACTTGGGGTGGGATTGAACCTGGACAAGAAAGAATGGATTAAATTTAAACTAGATATAGTGAATCTAGATAAAGAGGCAGATCCAGGATTTTTCGGATCACTTTCTTTCACATTGCAGGATGAGGGTTTTTAACAATGTCCCAGGAGGATAATTCATGGATCTTGACCAAAAAGTGATTTCTATGAGTGCGTGTAATTTGGTGCAGCTTGATTGAATTTAAAGGGCTTGTTGGGCCTTGGCGAAGGTATGCACTTTTCTAGTTGTACCGTGGGTAGAAGGCCAACTTCCTCTGGCCTCTAAAGTCACTACTCCTCCATGCATGAATAAGAAAAAACAAGATTTCACTTGGATAATGCGTCATTTAAGGTGAAGAACATTTCAACAACCGCAGCCAAGTCTGATGCAATGTAGAAATAGCACTAAAGGCACATTCACTTCCAAAAGTGTGTGTGTGTGTGTGTGTGTGTGTGTGTGTGTGTGTGTGTGTGTGTGTGTGTGTGTGTGTGTGTGTGTGTATGTGTGTGTGTGGCTTCCCCTGCAGGTTCCAGAGTACACCTGCATCTCATCTTCTCATCAGCTGCTGCACTATATAAACTGTGGTTCCTCATCCACTCTTCACCAGATTGTCGGCTTCAATGAAAGTATCTGCTTTGTTCTTGTGACTTTTTGGATGCGACGTTTTGATCTTTCTTTGCAAGAATCAGTGTGAGTTTCCCCTTCAGATTCACTAGAACCTCCGGCATTATCCCACGATCACATTATCTCATGCCACGACACGCTGCCTGAACTCCTTTCACCTGTTCCCGCTCTCAGTTTCTCACTGGTGACCTGAGTCTGCATCTGGGGCCACACTTTGACTATATCATGTTAACCTCTAACTGCATTTACTGATCTGGATACAGACACCATGTGAAACAGTTAATCAGTCTGATGCTGCCAATTTAATAAAACACAATAATAAACTAAACGTGTTCATGTGTTTGGTGAACATACTGATTAAGTTTGTAACCACATGTGCCAGAGAGCTCCATTATTGTCCCCAAAAAAGCGTTAATGAGCCGCACTGTGTGACTGGAGGACGTGACCTTAAATTATGATTAACTGGTTCAGTGTAGTTCATGAGTTAATTCTCCATACACCACTGCTATTGTAAATACTAATCCACTCGTATTAATCTAGCGCTGAAAATACTTCAGAACAAATTCTTTACTCTTTGAGTAACATCTATTATTAACTACAGTGTCCAGCTGTCTAGGGCAATTACTGTGGCGCTTAAAGAATGGTAAATCTTTTTGGAAAGATTTTTAGGCCCCAGTAGGAACGTATGTGCTCACTGCTGAGAGCAATGAACAGGTTAGTAAAGTCTGAACACTGAGAAAAGGACCAACATTTGTTGGTGTCTCTGTTTTGTGGTATTTGCTCCTAATTAGACGAGTTAAATAAGCCTTATCTTTTTAAGAGGGGTTTAAATCTGTAAATCATGTCAACAGTGTGCTATTATTCCAGCATGTGCTGTTCCAACTACCCCCTCAAGTGTAATATTAGGCTAAAACACAAAGTAGATTTTCATTAACACATGATGAGGTGAAGAAGCAGCTCTGTGCACAGGATCAAGGGCACTAAAGGACAAATTGTAAAAGCCAAGGCAAATGATCTGTGGATTATTTTTTGGTGTATGAGGTGAAGAGCCTACTACAGCACTACATCCTGTGTTCAATGTCAACTTACATCCCCAGTCTATAATTTGACAATTATGCACCAAAAAAGCTGGAGTCAATAATGAATTTGTAATTGTAACTCAATGAAAGTAGAGCATGCAGCCAGTCATTTGGTTTGATTTACTCAGAGTCTGGGCTGCAGAGTCGGGCATGATGTCAGAAAAGTGAGTTCAGTGGTAAACAGAAGTGAAACTAAACCAAAACCCTGGAAATGACTTAAGTGACTTTGCCAAGGGAGACTTGGCTACTTTTGCAATTTATCGCCTGCACTGACTTCCAGAATTAATGATAAAAAAGAGAAGGTGGGAGAGAGAATGTTGGTGTCAGCGCCTCAGTGTCAGAGGAATAATGACAGCGAAGGAACAAAGAAAACCCAACACAAGAGCTTTAAGTGTAAAATCTCAGTAGACCTTTTTAAATGCAGTATATAAAATAATGAAGGCACAACACTGTGACTAATGAAAAATATGATTTTCTGCCCGGCTCCGATGTTGATAGGATTGTTGCAAAAAAATGATGAGGAACAAATATAAACACATAAAATCAAGCAAACACCATTAATGCAAATGTTCTGTATTTCAAATACAACTGTTACATGGAACAATATCTTCATAGCAGTAACATACAAGTTTATACAAAACTGTTAATTAAGAACAAAGAAAGTGAACGTGTTTATAATAAGTTTGATAACTGTACAAAAGGCAGTAGATATAAAAGATGACATTATGTGCTGCTTTATTATTTCACCAGAGTGAATTAGCTACATTTTCAAACTAAGGTGAAGTTTTGCGTTAAGCACAGAGACAAAGACTTATAGCAACTCTATGATATTCTGAATAAACTATGACACTGATTTAAAATACACTATGCAGACCCACGTCAGGTACGGTGTATTTCAAAATGTGTCACTGTTCATGCTCAGAGTACCGTACATTTCTGACCTGTTCTTTAAGTGGTGGGATTTAAAAGCTGTATTTACAGAGTGGTAATTGATTACAGTAACACATCGTATTAAAGGGTTTCTGTTCCAAGAGTCTCTCTCTCTTCTACGCAGACAATGGTCGACTTCTCTCTTCTTTTTCTTTGTTTGCCTCTAGATCTGCAGGGGGAAAAAAAACTTTTCTTTTCACAGTAGCACAGTTTATTATCACATATTAATAAATATGTGTATAATAGGGTAGCTGGATAATGTATTCAATGGAATGAAATTACACTTTAAGGAACTCACCTTAAACCATCACTCACAAGTCAAACCTCAGTGGATTTTCCAACGTTAGTGTTCTGAACCTGAGAGAGTCATACAAATATTCTTAGTTTAATATAATTCACAATCACAACAGAGTATCGACAAATGACATCTGGAAGGCAGAAAAAAGGAACCATGGCAAATATAGGTAATAACTAATTACTGTAAGTAATTTACTTTCAGGGTTAATTAGGTGTTTTCTGATGCTTTGAATCATGTCAATAAGCTAAATACTGGATGGAGGAGATTTGTGCCGCACCTTGCCACAGGGGAGATCCTTGGCCTGGCACTGTGGTTTGGGTTTGGGCTTTGGAGCAACTGGTGGTTGAGCTTTGTCTGGGGATCCTGCCAAAGCATTTGGTTTGTGGTATTGTGCAGAAGCTTCAGCTAGGTGACCGACCGCAGCCTCTTTAACAGTGGTTACAGAGGCACACACAGAGGAGGAGTCCTCCGCCTCCCCTCCAACGGCTGAGTGGTAGCCATGACTGCAGCTGCTGAAGCCGCTCACACTCTCTCCTGATGACTCCGAGCTGTCCACTGGAAGGTAGAGAAGACTTGATTTAACATGGGACAAATGGAGAGGCGAGCAGATGGATAGAGTGATGGAGGAAAAATCCAATCAACTAATAAACTTCAACCAACCCACTAACCCACTTGTACACTGTCCAAACTCACATAGTAAGGTCTGACTCCCGCTGTCATGGTCCAGATCGTCCTCCTCCAGCGCTCCAGGGGGCGATACGTATCCTGCAAGCACCCCATCAACCGACCTGCCCTTTGGTCTACACCGGTATCCCATAGGGGACATGGAACTGCCTCCAGAGGAAGAGGAGGAAGATAAACTGGTGCCTGAGCCGACAGATTTTGGCTGGCCATCCTTTGCCACATATGATCCCACAGAGGACAGCACCTTGTTTTCTGCAGAGACTAGATGAGAATAAGAAGTGTGATGAGCTTTAAAAGATCAGAGTGAAAGAAAACTATCACCATACTACTGATACAACTGAAATCTGAGTTAGTGGTTGTGTTTCTACGTACCTCTTCCCATCAGTACATAGTTGACAGCTCTGTCACTGATCGCTGCTTCACTGGGTTGAATGTCCATGAAAGGCTTGTTTCCAATACCCATGAACACTCTCTCCTGCATACGGACCTCTAAGAAACACGTGAAATCAAACATTTGTTTAAAAATGCTTTTAAAATTATAAGGTATTTGTTTTGAGCATGTCAAATTCAATAGTCATTGATTTATTCACTGTCGCTGGTGCTTGCTGTTACCTCTGTTGTGCACCGCCTGCTCCCAGAGGATGCGCTCCAGGTCCTTGGTCCAAGCCTCCTTCACCTCTTGGCTAACTGCCTGGAGTACATAAGTGTCCTGCGTTTTCCTCTTCCTGAACCAGATCTCGAAACACAGGCCGCTGTCGCCGCTGTTCTGGGTCATGCCTATGTCTGATGTCTAAATACAAACAAAGACAAACTGAAGCTGTAAAATGGTTGTTTCAAACACAGAAAAGACTCAAATTGTTTGTAAAGGGTAATGTAGTGTGTCAGAGGGCCCAGTAAACTGCTGGAGAGCAGGTTGTGTAGGTGGTGGATAAAGAGTGTATCCAGTCATCTGGACTGTATAGCACAGGAAATTGTACATGGTGGAAGTGGTTGGGTCTTTGAACACAAAAAATATTTTTCAATGGACTGTTTGATGGTTAAGACTCGATTTTAGGGTTAGAAATAGGTTAGGGTAAGGGTTAGGCATTCAGTTTTGATTGTTAAGGTTAGGGTAAGGTTATTATGCCAATGAGTGAAGAAAGATAGAAGTACAAGAGCGTGTGTGAGCGTGTGTGAGTGTGTATGCACGCTATATGAACCTTGAAAGACTGTTTGTAGATATATGTGTCATTTCCTACGTCCGTCTTTCGAGTCTTGCTGAAGAGGATGAGTTCTTGAAAGAGGAAGATGTGGCGGAAACACTTTTTTTTCCTGAATGTTACCAGGAACTCATCTTGGCATCTCAGCTGGCCCTGCTCCTTCAGATTAACCTGCAGCACACAAAAAGGAGACACATGCTTAATGTTCAGATTTGGCTCATAGCAGATACAGTTAAACTTCAGCACATGAACTTCAATATTATATTGGAATGTGAGAAAGACCATTAAATAAACAGAAACACCTGTCATGAATCCAGCTCTCCCTGTATTTCTACACTCCAGATACTGGAAACTCCATCATCCCCCCACACATCTCCCTTTACATTCCATGAGAGAGATGATAAAACTACTGTTTGCTCTGCTGTTTTTCATCCAGCTCTTCTCATCCCATGCCAGATTAATCATGACTACTCAATGACACAGCAGAAAAGCCAAATATGATTTACAGTTCTGAAAGCACTTCACTTCACCACACATCATCCATGACGGATTACGTAGTCTTGCCAGTATCTGTACTGTGTTTCTCAATACCTTGTTTCCACTGAAGTTGCCATATTACAACATACCCATTGTCTAAAATTTGCATTTACTAAATTACACAGGACCCACGTCACAGTTGTGAATGGCGTCCATGGCCAGCAGGTTGTTGCCATGGCGGAGCTGGAAGTGGATGACCTCCAGGGCAGCCTGGACCTCAGACATCTCTCTGGTTTGTCCCGGACCACACTCTCTCATCATGTCCTGCAGCAGCAGACTGTATTTACTGATGCGCTGCACAGGCTTCAGCAGGTACGACCACAGGTCCATTTTATCTCCCAGCCTCAGCTGTTTTTGCTGGTGTACGAGGAGAAGAGACAGAGCAGTCAGTGAACCTGCAGCGGTGCTACAGATGTTCTGGTAGAACTGCATTGGGATAATGGTAGAGGCTGAGTTGGAAAACTGCGTCATGTTAAGTGAGTGGGACTCAACATGGATCAGATATGGACAGAACATTTTATTAGGAATGAAACACAGAATAACTGATTAAAATTGTTATATAATATATAGGGATTGCCATGAAATGTCATACATTTATTCCTGTTCCCCAGAGGATCAATCTTAATGACTTTGCTGATCTCTTGACATCTGCTCTAGTGTCACCATGACGTTGATATTTTGTGTTGCATGTTGGCATTGTGTCTTTAATTCGTCCTTGCAATACGCTGGGAACCAGTCCAGAGTGTACCTCACGTTGTTACTTTGCCGCGACCATCAAAGGATAAGTAGACAATAGATGGATGGAAGGATAGATGGATGGATGGATGGATGGATAGATGGATGGATGGATGGATGGATGGGTTTGCTGGTAGCATTTAGTGCAAAGCACAGCTGTGCCAACTGCTGCCTACAAATGGGGTTGTATGTATGTGAAGAGTCCATATGCATGCTCCCTCTTGTAGAACACATGACCTTACATGTTGTGACATGTTTAATGACATTTTTAGAACTGGCGGGTAAGAGGCTATGGATGTTAAAATATGGTAATTTTAGTACTTTGGAGCTGGTCTTGCCTGCAAACTTGCCAGACTGTTAGCTCTGTGGTAACGTCTAGACAGTGCATGACTTCCCGTAAGCACAAACTTACAAGTTCCATATTAGCCTAAGTGTTCAACATGGCTGACTTAGTCTTATTTAAATACAAAAAAACACTCTCTTCTCTTGTTTTAGATGCTGATGTATAATTTTGGCAGAGGAATGAGCGCATGAAGAGCAAAGGTAGACCGGAAGTGGTTCTTACCTTAAAGAAAACCTGCCCATGATTGATGAGAAGAGTATCAGACTGTGGTTTGTTCTTGCTGTAAAGGGCATACAAAGCAAAGCTCTCTCTCTGAAACAAAAGGAATAAAGACCATCATCATTCATCATCACCAGTAAAAGTGGCCACACTGTAAAATGCAGCACTTTTGTATTTCCAATAAATGTGTAATGAAATCAACATTTAAGTTGTTGAAAGTAAAGATTCTTCAAAGCAAAAGACGGGACATCTGTTTACAGTCGGGACACATCTGGAAGAACTTTTTTTGCCAATTAATTATACTGAAGTATCGTGGTTTAAAAAGAAAACCATGGACCACTACACAGACGCTCATCTGCCAATACCTGATTGTGTCATGGAAATAACACAACCACACCGATTTATGAAGCTGTATGTGTATTTATTCTTAAGATTCTATTTACCTCCGCCAAGGAGATAATGTAAAAACTACTGGATGGATTACAATGAAACTTGCGGTATGGGTCAGGAAAGAAACAATTGAAAAAAAATTCACTTGCACATTGCGGGATTAGGGGATTTTTGACATTTTCATTGATTTAATAAAGAATATGGTTCTTGAAGGGAAAAAACAGGCATGTTTGGTGGACTGGTATTTATGAGCGTGTGCGATTTGTTGCAGATCCAAATAAAAATCTGTGTCTAATGAAATTAAATGGGGCTTTTTAACGGAACTGTGGGGCATTGGTGTAAGTATGTCCTCTCAGATAACTCACTTTCCATTTCTGTTTTACACGTAGCTTGTTTTGTTATGAACGAGCTGCATCACTCTCTCAGAGCAAACTAATACATTTTCAAAAGCATCACAGTGACCACCCAGCAGCACCTACGTGTCGCAGGAAGCAGCGTCCCACTCTGATGGGTTCCTTCACGCAGCTCTGCAGCTCCTCCAGGAAATGATGTTGGTGGAAGTCGTGGAGTTTTTCTAAGTTACCAAAAATGCTCCCCCTCTGGCCCCTGAGGTCCTGAGGGACGTCGGCCCTCTCCAGCTCGGGGAAGTAGTGTTCTCGAACGTAACCCAGAGCCTTCACATACTCCCTCTCTGTGGACAGCAGCTCCTCCATTATCCGCTGCAGTTTCCTGTTTCACATGTAGGAAATGAAAAATTTAAAATCACTGATTTTATTAAAGCTCTCAAGTAAAGCCAGGTGATATTGGAATCATAACTTAGTTTTATGTTAAATGATTTAAACAGAGTAAGATGTTATTGTTTAACTGGTGAATCATTTTCTCTTTCATGAAGCTAAGAATATAATTTCTTTTGCTGAGCTGAGGGAGGGTGGCATCACTTACAAAACACTGCTGCCATTGTTTTCTGTTGGTGTGAGTAATGTCTCTGGGGTTGTTGAATCTTCAGGGCTCTGGGTGGAGGCTGTGCATCCTTCTCCCTCCACTTCATGACTGTCTCTGATCGACTTGCAGCTCAAGTTCCCTGACTGTAAACTCCCGTTATGGGAAATGGGCAGATTTTGTCGGAGTGGCTGTGTCCTGCCCTGACAGTGTTTGTGTCTCACATTCAAAGGTGAAAAGCCAGAGATGCTCATCAAGGGAGAGCTGACACATGATCCATCGCTCAGGGACCGACCCAGGCCCTTGTGCGGTGGGGAATCATGGCACACTTCAGTAGACTCCCAGCTCCTCAGATCTACCTGGCTGCGATGCTCTCTTGGCCTCCATTTGGTCTCTGGATGATTGTCACTTTTATGTGGAAAAACTGGAGTCATTTTTTTATTTTTAACTGTTGCATCAGGTCCTTTCTCACTTTCTTTCAAGTCAGGTTTTGAATGGTGTTCGGAAAATGCAGCACTGGTGCTTTCTCTTTCATTTTCTGAAATATTGACAACCTCTTTCGGAGAGGTTGGCTGCATTGTCAGGGGGCGTTCATCCTCCCCCACCTCACTCCTTTTCTCATCCATCTCCGTCCCCCCATGTTCCACTTGAGAGGCTGCAGCTGTGGTCTGCTGGTTCTGCTTCTTATCTGCTCCTTTCTTCTTCTGCATCTCCTCAAGATGCTTCCTGACTTGTTGGCACAGGACGCAAGATGCATTCCACACCTTTAACACCCCAGAGGCCCCGGATCCCACTGCACAGGCCTTAGCTTTCAGCGCCTGGAAGTGCAGGGTGGAGAATTCCCCACCTAATCTCCTTTCATACATCTGTAGTGTGCTTAGGGTCTTAGCTGAGTAACACCCCTGCTCTACCTGCTCCAAAAAATGACTGCATTCCTTGGCCAGGGCCGACGCCTAGAGAGAGAGAGAGACAGAGAAAAGTGAATTCAGCATTTGAGATTCAAAGGTTAACTCATATTTGTTAGAAATATGCAGAGAAAGGGCAAGTGGAGGCAGAAAAAGAAGAGATTTAAATTACAAATATCAAGTGGGGAAAAAATGAAACAATAAAAAAACCACAAACCTGAAAACAGAAGCGGTGAATGTGCACCAGTGTGTCCAGGTCCTTGTATCTCTTCTCTGCCCGCAACATAAAACCATCCACATTGGATTTGAAAGAACTGATCAGGGTAAGAAAAACATCTGTTGCAGGGCTGGAGTTGCTGGCAGCGACAATTCCCTGGGCCTCCGTCACAAGGGTCAAGGCGTGGTGTTGTTTCTCCTGAGATAAACAATGAGAAGTCAAGTGGAACTCTCTGTCTGAAATCTCTTAATCTACCGTTTACTGTTATCAGCGCAGCCATTTAAATATTTCTGCAATGGGAGATTCAGCAGAAAATGTTGGCATGCGAACAGAGAAACAGAGAGCCATATAAGGATAATGTCTTTTAAACCCCTTTTGGAGAAATACCTTGGATTGAGTGAGAAACTGTTCAAAGTGCTGCAGAGCCTTTTCAGTGCCCACCAGGGTATCATCTGTTGTGTAAGAGTCCACCAGTCTCGGTTCACCCTCTCCATTGAACCAGGTCCCTGCCTGCAAGATGTAATGTAGAGTTATGCAACGTTGATTTATAATTTGGCAAACTGTGATTTTATGATTACATTTCTTATTCTAACAGTCACATACATACAGAATCTGACACCAATACTTCACAGCCCTGTCTAAAACACCCTGTTAGTGAACAGACTGGTGGTACCGTGCTGATTTTGGCTTCCATGTCTCTGAGCCTGAAGAGAAACTCCAGGTGCTGCAGGGACTCGTTGGATCTCATCACCAGCATGTGGAGCTTCTCCTCCACCTGGTTGTACAGACTTGTTACTGATTCCAGACCATCTCTGCAGGCACGAAGAGACACGTATTATAAAGAACAACAGACTCAGACAAATACCACACAGCACTCTCAGATATAATCCTTTCTTAGTTTATTATTATTGAATTATAGTGCTGGGAAAAACCCTCCCCTTAAAATAGAATGACATCAGGAGATATAAATGGCATTAGGATCTTAGTTTGCCAAATATTTGAGCAATAAGTAAAAAAAGGCTTTGGGATGGAATGCAAAATAATTCTGCAGACTCCTTATACTCGCATTCATATATAACCTGAGCAAAAGTATGTGAATGAGGTAAACGATTGATCAGACAATGCTGATTAAATGAAATTTGGGAAATGCTGTTACAATGTGTTCCTCTCACTGCACTGATCAGTATAAGAGGCAGAACAACATGTCAATACATTGTGATACCTGTAATCTTCAGACTGTGGAAATCGGAACTCCTCTTTCCTCATCCTGGCCAGTGCAGCCCCTCCTTCTCTCTGCAGAGTCACCAGTCGAGTGTCCTCCAGCACCTCCTTCATCGAAGCCCTCTGTTCCTGAATACACTGCTGCACATCCTGCAGCACATACAAAATCCAAATGAAGGCACATTTCCTCAAATAAATATATCATAGATCAGAGTATGAATGTGTGCGTTTTACCTGGGCAGTGTCCAGTGTCTTTTTGCTGCCATCCACTTTCCTGATGGCCTTCTGCAACAGGAAGTCTGCCCCTCGCAATTCAGCCATGAAGGAAACCAGTTTCTGAAATGATTTAGGTTCAAAAGGGAAGATTGGTGGAGATTAACAAACACATTTGAAAGCTTTCTGTATATACATCCTCCATCAGCTGCAGAAAGCACTACAGGCAGGACCATCCTGAGGCCATGCACTGAGAAACACAGGAGACTGCCCTCAGTGTGCCGCGAGCTATGGTAGAAAAACACACCAGAAATACTGAACAATGCCACAGTAGTTTTTTCAATCTGACCTTTACTTGGACATCCTGTATTATTGAGAACTTCTTGGTCACCCTTCCCTATGTTTTTGTAGACGACACAGCTATTGCATACAGCTGCTCCTCAGCCTGTTTCCATCCTGTGGATTAGTAGGGTTTTTTCCCAGGCTTTGTAGACTGAGACCCCTTCCAGAGGATTTAACAGGGTTAGTGCCTCAGGCCAAGAGACAATTCATAGTCAGGGTGAAATAAACCCATATGTACCTAATTACGCGTAATCACCGCCAAGCACCACGGCGACTGTCAACAAAAGTACATTCAGAATGCTGGAGAAATTAAACATTTTGCTGTTGTTGAACTAAAAGACAACACAGTGTGTCTATAGTTAGCAGAGACGTACTTGCAGTGATAAAAAGGCCAATCTCAAGCTTCATTACAGCTGGAAACATATAGCTGAACTGGGTTACAAGGAGAAATGCTCTTGGATAAAGTTAATGCTCCTCAGCGGAGTTTGCTGTCCAACAAGCAGCTTTCACATGACCGCACTCTAATAGGGACCATTTCATGCTCAAGTTTTGTGGTGAGTGAGCTAATGGCTAAGACGCTGAAACCCCCATTCAGAAGTGAAGGAGCCTGGTTGCCACTGCTTATCTGCTAGAGTATTATGGCCAATTGAAGTATGTAATAGGAAATTAAATAGCCAATGGATAGGAGGAAAAGGGTTCCCCACCCCTGTTTTACTAGTTACGCACGTTATAGTTAAAACAAAGAATAATTTCCCTCTCCGTTTTCATTTAGGGGCTTCAAGATGTAAAATAATTCACTAATTCACAAACACAATTCATAAGAAAAGAGACGGAAAACATAGTTCTGTTTTCTGTTGGGGGAATATGTTATGTAATCACAGATTACTCAGATTTATCCTGCAAACAGCTTCTACACTTCATTAACTTTATTAACACTGTAGGTTAAAGGAATGTTTAAAGGTTCCGTTTGTAGGAGGCTGTGACATCTAAAGGTGAAGTTGCATATTACAACCAACTAAAAAGCCCCAACAAAGGTTTTCTGTCATTTTTGTCAGACTATTCTTCTGTGCACAGTCACACTCATTTAATTTACGATAATAAATAGTTCTTGTCCCTTTCAAGGATAGTTGGGACCTCAGTGACAATCCAGGAAAACAGTTAGCGTCTCTGTGCGTCATGGTCAGTCAAGCCGTTTTCAGACATGAACTCCGGGTAAAATCCGGAGCATTGGCTGCAGAGTTTACTCAGACTTTGCCTTACACACATGCACAACACAGCGAGAGGTTTCCTGCACAGACACGTTCACAGCAGCAACAAATTCTCTGCATGATTCAGACGAGAGGTGGTTCAGCCGGGTGCAGCAGGCAGAGACAGGAAGTGACGTATTAACTCCACTGCAGAGATCACGTGATCATGTTTACAGCACCACGACACCGTCATAAGCTCTTATCGACACAAACTCTCTTGACATCTTCGTCAGCGTCATCAACGCCCCCCCTTGCTCATGGTGAATCCAGCAGGGGATCCCCTGCTGTGTTCACACATCGTCTTCTCCTAGATTTCTACGGACGTTATACTAGGAGGCCCGGCGGATAAAGTCCCTAAAAACTGCGGAGCGTCTCACTCTGACATTTTCGTCCACACATGCACCTCGTCCGGAGAAAATACGGAGGAACTGCAGAGCTCAGTGCGTGTCTGAAAGCAGCTATATTAGTGTCTCTGAGTTGGTCAGGGGTATCTGGGATCTACAATGTAAGGACATTGTAAAGACAAAGATTTTCCATCACAGTCTGTACTCATCAGTGCTGCATAACCACTATCCACCCCCACTTAACTGTCTGTAATTTAAACTGTAATATTTAATCAAACTTATCACTTAGCTAGGACTCTGCACTTTATCGCTGTAACCATATCCTCCCTCCTCTCAAAAGCCAAAGCTCCATGTGGCATTAAACAATAATAGAGATGATGGATGCTTGGTGTGGGTGTTTGGATAACAAGTCATTTCCAGTGGGTGAGCTGTGGTTTTACAGAAATCTCTTCTGAATCCACGGGAAACTCTTTATCAAAGTGAATGCTTTGGGATGTGTTACCACAGCGGTCACTGTTCTGCAGACACACATTGAACAGTCATTACCTGGTGAAACTGCACCCAGTCTGTATGGCTGTAAGTAAAGGTACCGCCCAGGTCAGATGTCAGCTGGGAGGCTTCCACTGTCTTGTTGAGGGCTTTCATAGACGTCACCATGTCCATCTTACAGGAAAAGACAAAGGATTTTTAAAGAAGGAAGGAAAAATAGTCGTCTCTGGTGTCAGATCTGACTAAAATAAAAATAAAATACACAGAAAAGGGACATGAGAGGTGTTTTATTTCTGACCTGCAGCCCGGGCTGTTTTTCAGGGCGTGGACAAGTGTCTTTATCCATCAGTATGACGATACTGTGCACAGCATGAAGAGCTTGTTCCTGCAGCATTAAACCCATTAAAGGTTAAAAAACCCTGTAAGGCCTATTGACTTCATTACTGATGTGATTGTTTTTGAGGTGAGGTCTGTGGTTTATTATTCACTATGACGTGTGTGTGTGTGTGTGTGCGTGTGTGGATGTGTGTGTGTTGTAACCTGGGCCATCAGCAGAGCTTTGTAGACGTGGAGAGGGGGAGGCTTCTTCCTGGCATTGATGACCAAAGTCATTCCAAGCTCTCGAACCTCTTTCCTATGAAAAACACTCATTCGTGTCAGCCCATATTCATTTCACATCAGTGGTCTTTATGTGATGCAACATTCAAATACGCTTACATTTACTTTTTCTTAATCAACTTCCCAGATCTGTAATAATCTATGTTATTTCCCCCTGTCATCCACACAACCACCACTTCTTCACATGTCACATTTCTTTAACACCCTTTTAATGCCCTCTCCTCGGGTAACCGCTGAATGATCCGATATCAGACTTGGCTGCTAATTCTAGCAAGGCGCTACATGCCAGACAGTTGGCCATCTGCCTGTCAGAGTGGAGCTCTTTACTGTGAACCAAGCTCTCTAGGGCCGTGGTTCTCAACCTATTTTCAGTGATGTATCCCCTGTGAAATATTTTTTCATTCAAGTAGCCCCTAACCAGCGCAAAGCATTTTGGTTGAAAAAAGGATGTAATACACAGCGCTGTGCCATCAGTGTCTGATTTATTAAACACTTATATTTTATTGAATATTTATTAAATAACTATTTTTAATGGATTTTTGAATGGATGCTAATTTTAAATATTTATTTTTTTAAATCTCACGTACCCCCTGGAGTGCCTTCACGAACCCCCAGGGGTACACGTACTCCCATTTGAGAACCACTGCTCTAGGGTATGGCTTTTTGATGTTTAAATACTTCATCAAACTCAAACAAAAATCATTGCTAAAGTATTTGGACAACTTTGGGCAGAGGAACAGCACAGGTGAACAGGCACTTGATAAGGCAGACTTATTCATAAAGTTGTGATTCTGCATATTTTTATTTTTAAAACAGTAACGATTAATGGGATCAGCCATAAGTAATCTCTTTGTTTGGGTGTGAGAGTATGTACTGTATTCAAAGTCTGCTGTGACTGCTGAAAAACTTTTTAAATGATGCTCTGCTGCCCTCTTGTGGTCAATTTTATCACATGGCACCGTGGGCGCTGACTGGTAAATCCAGATATCAACTAAAACAAATTGCTGCTGATTTAGTGAGGAAATAACAACCTTAAAAAAGGAATGGGTCAAACTTTTTGATCTGTTTAAATACAAAATAAACACGTCATAATTTTCCATACCTTGGTATGGAGTGTAGGTAGAGCAGCATCTGGCACACAGTGTGAGCTGATACAAGGGGCGACGTCCACTCCTTCCTGTCACCATGAACCTCCACAACTGCTCTGCAGGTCCTGTCCCTGCTGCCTGCGAACAACCACACCAGCGAAACGTTAGGTGATAGTGTTTCAGGAAAGGACATAAAATCCTATTTAATCTTTAACAAAAGATTTGTTGAATGATGTAAAGTTAATTTGCTCATAGATACTTTGAGGGTTGTGAATCTTCCAAATTATTCAATAGCCATGTCACATTATTTGAAGTTTTTGTCTTGAAGACCTCTTGACGCTCATATAAGAAAAGTAAGGGGCTCTAGTGACTGGCTGGGACTCGCAGTCATTTGAACATCTGCTCAGTCACACCCTGATGTTACACGAGAGCTGCTGAGGTCACAGGTGGCTTCTTAAAGTCACAAAGTGGTCAAGAGAGACTCATTTGAGTCAAAGTCATGAAAAGTAATGAAAAGTGCCGTCACAGTGCAACATTCTCGTGCACTGACGTACGAGTGAGATTTTTAAGATGCAGAAGTCCTAAATACTTGTTTTCCATAGCCAACCACACTTAATATGGTCGAACTGATACATTAGTGTAAAAGTGTTAAAGGTACCCGGTAAACAAATGATGCCCAGTTCAATCAGACCGCTGATGCTTCTGAAAGTAGATTCTTCTGTGTGTGGAGACTGAGGAGAGTCTGGACTTGCAGGAGGAATCGCAGTTTGAGGAGAAGATGTTTTTTCTGTCTTTGAGTTGAGGAGTCTGGAGTCACCTCCTTCTGCGGTGGAGGAAGTTTCACTCCTGCTTGAGTGGGAGTCTGTCAGTGGACACAAAAGTACAGGATTCCTGACAATGGACAATGAAAAGCAAAAAATTGGAGCCCGACTGATTTATTGGTTGACTGGTGATACTGGCTGATATGAGTCTTTCACAGACATATCTCTATCTGCGTATATATTTGCTCATATGCCCCAATATAAAAACTTGAAAAGATGTGGTTGGAAAGTTACATTGTATTTAAAAAAATAATAATTCTTAATTCAAATTATACATATTTGGTTAAATTAAAATTGTCTTGCCATTTAGAGTTGTTTATAATAAGGTTTATGGTTTAACTGCAAAATGAATTACATTTATTTGTCATAAGGATTCAATTATGACATTTTAGGAATAATGTCTTTTTAATATCTATCAATTGATATATGGGTATCTGAAATGGTTTACTAGCTAATATCAGTATCGGCATTGGCTCACAAAAATCCATACGAGTCAAGCCCTAGTAAAAAAAAACTAAATGTGACACAAACGTTGCAGGAAAAACTTGTGTATGTGTAATGTTAGTTGTAGTTTTTCTTGATGGCTAAGAGTTCTTATCAAGCAGCATCTTTACATTCAGTCCGGTGGCACGTGCTCTCTCGTACTAACAGCAATCATTCATTTCTTCAGCTGTAACTTTTAACAGCCCTCTTTCAACACGGACCTGCTCCACACAGCTGCTCAGCCGTGTGCAGACACAACTTAAACATTGGACGTGGTAACTCAGTAACAAAACACTGTGGCGGCCTGGCTACTAAGCCTGGCTTTGATTCCAGACATCCTAACTGGCCTCTCCTCAGAGCCAACAAAGCCTCGCCTGTGCTCGCTCTCTTTGCTACTCTAATAGTTCATGACAAGCATGTCTCCAGTCAGGATCTCAACATGGCCCTCTGAGGGCAGGCGGGTGCGTGCCAGCGGGTGCAGGGGACACAGAAACCTCCTTCTTGCATGTTATACTGTCTCTCTACATCAGAGGAATGCTCTGCTCTTTCTTTTTACCCGCTGGTATCAGGCCCTTTCTGTCATTGGGGTGCAGTGTGCTATTTCCGTTCACTCCCTCAGAAATGGGAATGACGTGAATGCAGCCGTTCTGCTAGAGAGCCCAGGCGGCAGTGGGAGGATCCCTGGAGGAAGATCATACTCAGTCCTGACCTTTGACCTTTGAACCATTCTTTCTAAAGAGTCCTTCTGAACTGTGACCCTCAGTGTTGTACATTCCCTTATAAGCGAGTTTCAATCTGCTCAGTCTGTTCAGTGGTTGTTCAATCATTCAGCAACATAAAAGATGTCTTTGTGTGAAATAAAAACAAACTGTGTGTGGGCGAGTGTTTAAAGAGATATTGCACACACAACATGACATACATTAATGCTGGATTTAATATCACTTTAGCAAATGTTTAAAAAATATACATTTATGGGTTGAACATGGCGCCACCTAGTGTTCAAACTGTGTCGGCCCTTGCAGGACCAAAGTTTACATACGGTCAACCTTTCTACCTCATGGTGTTTATTTATATTTGAAAAAAGTTAACTCTCCTAATCAAAGGGGGGCTGCCCCCCCGCCACCAGCGACCGCTCTCGAGTGGGAATCTGGAAAGCTGTGCTAAAACACCTAAACCACTACATCGTCTACCATTCACACACACACACACACACACACACACACACACACACACACACACACACACACACACACACACACACACACACACACACACACACTGTGGTCTTGGCTGTGAGGAAACTTTATACGACCTGTCTCTAAAGTGTGTTTGCTGCTACAGTAGTTGTCGCTAATTGGTGTGTTGTGTGTGAGTGAGTGTGTGTGTGTGTGTTCCTGTACGAGTGAGGACATTTTTGGAAAGTGAGGACATTTTGACCGGTCCTCACTTTTTCAATGGACTGTTTGAGGGTTTGGTTTCAGGGTTACTGCTACAATTAGGTTTAGGTTAGGCTTAGGGTTGTAATTAGGTTTCGGTTAGGGTTAGGGTTAGTATTTAGTTAGTTGGCTAAGGTTAGGGTAAGGGGCTAGGGAATGTATCAGTGTCCTCACTAAGAAAGAAGTACAGAAGTGTGTGTGTGTGTGTGTGTGTGTGTGTGTGTGTGTGTGTGTAAAGTTACACTTTAAATGACAATTAAATATTTAAATATTTTATGAAAAGAAGAAATCTTAATTTGCTGACTCTGCTTTACCTTTTTTCTGAGACAGTCTCTCCAGCTTCGTGGTCACCTGATCCAACAGTTCAGCTTTCTTACACAGGATTACACTGGAGATTGTTTCAGGGCAAACATCACTTTGGCTCCGGTTGTTGAGTTTATAGAGGAGCGGACTTCTTTTGGGTGTCTCTGACACTGTGGACAGAGACCTCAGCTTTACTTTGTGTATCCCTGATGGTTTCAGAACCTCCACCTTCTGCTGTGGTTTCACGTCACCATCACGCGTCTCCGAGAACACATCTGATCCCGGAGGCTCGCTAGTGTTTTGTCCTAACTGGTGGGAAATCAGTTTCGTCTGAACTCTCTGACTCTGGCTCAAACCAGGGGTTGATTTCAAAACCGTGGGTGATTCCTTCATAAGGTTTTCAGACTCAGGGCTTGTAGGAAGGTCTTTGAGGTTAGACACAAAGTGTTCTGTTGTTGGTTCACAGCAAGGTTTGTATTGACAGAGGTCATGACGTATCACGGCTTCTTTAGAGTGGTTATAAATGCTTCCAATTTCATCTATCGGAGCTTCAAATCCCTTGGATCTTAACTCCCCTTCTGCACAAGGGCCGGCCTCCTCCAGGGCAGAGAGTAGGTCCCTGCTCCCTCTCTCAAAAGGGACTGGGTTCCTCAGTGCTGCCAGGTACGAGTCTCTATACCGACACTTCAAGTCATGATCGGTCAGCTCCTGTCCCAGCTTCCTCTGGCTGCATGGCGTACACGGCTCCTCTGCATACTGAAGGGTGCGTCCACAGGGGACACCATGCCCAAGTGGTACAGGTGGAGGGGGTCTCACAGGTTTGAACAAAGCTGAATGGGGTGGATTCGGGTGGCTGTCTCTCTGCTTATCCACCAACGCCTTCCCTTTAGCGATATCCACCAAGTCCACATAGTCCCCCTCGATCTCTCCATAGTTACGACTGTCCCACGTATTAGGAGAAACCCAACCCACAGGTTTGATTAAAGGTTTGGAGCAAGATTTTGGTGTGCGTCTTTCATATTCCATTTTGACAAGTTTAGAAGAACAGTGCACGGTTCTCATAGAGGCCAACATCCTGTCTTTTGCAGGAAGAAACATGGCTCCCATCGGGAGGGTGGAGGAGTTGAAATGGGAGGTGACTGAGATATGCTTCGGCTCAGGAGGGGCCTCCTGATACGTGGGCATGATCTTAGGCTTATCCAAAAACTCTGGGATAGCTATCTGGGCCCAGGGCAACTTGATTACTCCTTGATCTGTGCAAAGCAAGCAACGTGACAGAGGAGTCCCATGGCGTCCTTCATTGATGTCCTGCAGCCAGTCCTCGGTGAAGATGCAGGGGTAGGACGTTTCAGGCACGGGGGTCTCCTCCACCTCCCGACCGCCTCCCTCCAGAAGACTTTTGAGGACGATGCGAGCCGCTTGGTCCCCGAAAGGTTCCACTTGGAGATAGAAGTCTCCAGGACGCAGTAGCAGAGGGTTTACAGGCGCTAACTGGATGATGGTTTTGTCATGGAGACACAGAGGCCAGCCCTCACAACGGAAAACCACATCAGAGTATCCAGCCTAGAAAAAAATACATTTTTGTTTCAAATTTGCGCAACACAAAAACAGTTTTCTCAGTGTTTAATTGATGTATTTTCACCCTTATGTCAATACAATTGATTGCCTCATATTATATAGTAATTCCAAGATGGCCCTGTACAAGTGGCAGCTAGTTACAGCAGCTCAACCCTCTTTTCTGTGTTTTTGTGTGTTTCTGTACTTTTTCCAGCATTTTTTGTTTAATTTTGATTGTACTGCCTGTTTTTCATATTTTTATTCTGTTTTCTATGCATTCTTACCTGCCTGCTGCTGTAACAACTGATTTTCCCCAGTGTGTGGATCAATAAAGTGTCTTATTTTTTCTGATCTTATACATGCACCACAGTCGCATCAAATACAGACAAAAAAACTCAAATCTAAATAGGCTAATATCTGAGTACCAGTCTCACACTTTAATTGAACTGCTCCACCTGTTGTCTTCAAAACACTGTAGACAAAAGTGACCATATTGAGTTGGCTCGAGGTGAATGGCTCAGAATGGTTTGAATTAGTCTCTTAACTGATTATGGGTGTGATTTGGGTATAACCAATGCGATATGTCAGTCAATCTCTCTGCTTAAAACCCAGGTGAACTTGCACTTTATCAGTTTGCCAATTAAAGGCAGATGTGACATAATTGGCACAATTCAACATGTGCTAAATAAACCATGGATTTAAGACATTACGTTATGATTCTCAGTTCATAGTAATGATGAGTGTCTTTATAGCGAGTTCTATGAGAATTTAATGGATGTTTATTCCCAATAGACTTAGTAAGTGATGGTCTGTATTTATATAATGAATTTAAATATATATTTCTTCCATATCTGTGTTAAGATGAGTTATGTCTCTGACAAATTGCAGCAGGTAGTATCTTTGCCAAACACGTTTTCCCCCTGGACCGTAGGGATATGTGATTTCTAAAAACCTAGTCTAATCTGTGTAAAATACTAAGTTTAACAGATGTCACTGTTAAAACCCACTCCCTGTTTTTAGACTGCCTCTAAGAGCAGAGCTTTTCCCACCAAACTGAACAACTAACTGCATTAAATTTCCTGTCATATATTAAGTGCCTCTATAAAACCTGCTGTTTAGGTACATCAATTTAAAAAATGTGTGCACATTCAGCATATTATAAGGAAGAGGATGATACGTACACATGCTGCCTGTTGGACACTCTCCAACAAGTGTTTGGAGGGGATGAGGAAATCTAGCAGGCACTGCAATGCATCTCCGTGGTAACGCTCCTCAATGGTGCGAAACAGCTGGCTGAGGACGATGGGCGCCGTGGCCTCGAAAGGCGGGAAAAGGGCCGAGAGGGCGCTCTGGATGGACGAGTCCAGAGATTCTGGATTCTGGAGAACAAGAACAGACGGAGGTCAGTGACATGAGGTTTGTGTTGCTTAACAAGTCATGGAAACTACATGTGTCGATGGGTTGTTGAGTTCACTGCCAGTCTGATTCTATAGAGAATGTTATATCTCAGGAATGCCTTGAGGTAATTTCTTCACAATTGGCAGAAACATTGACTTACACATTAATTTTAATTTGGTTTCAAAAGTCATGGCCACTGTTATTTCACAAAACACGTTTTTGGCCATAATCCTCACTCTAATTATAACAAAATTTCACACAAATATCTAATCAAATAAATGAAATCATGAAGTTGTGACATTTTATATCTGAAATGTCAAAGGTCAAAGTTCCTGTGACATCATAATCTGCAAAAACACTTCACTGTCAATTATTGAACAGCATGACTCAGGGGAGATTTCCTGTAATTTGACTGGCTGGCGGAGGCATACAACCGCAAGGTAGTGATTAGGGTTTAATTACAAACGGTTCCTGACTATTATTACTGGAAAACTCATGTTAAATACATTTAGTCACAGCTGGAGGAGTAAAGAAAAGTACATAAAATCCCCCTAAATCAGTTCAACAAATTTCAAAGTGATTAAAGAATCACATCACCTTCCGGAGAAGAGGTCCAGTAATGGTCAGCTTTTTCTCATTACCTACACTTTGGATAGTTTGTGGTTAATGCAAAGAAATGTGCTCTTCTTAGTGTTGTGTGCAATAGGGGTGAAAATGAGTGCCGTGTGGAATGTGGACAGTAAATGTCTGTTTGGATTGGACTTTCCGTAACATGGATTTATTTGCAGAAAGTTCACTTGGCCAAGATATGTCAAAACCATATTCTCTGCAAATGCAAAATGACAGCACAGATATTTTTATAGGCCTTTTATGCCGGACTGTAGACCTACTGATCCCCCCCCCCCCCACAGAGTTTTCGGTTTAAGAAAAAGGAGCAGAGAGAAACTGATATGCTTTACAGCTTGAGCACAATTTTGGATGACTCACAAGATCAGATTCACCAACATCATGATCAACTGTACATAGGAATTAAATAAACAAATTAGAAACAGTTTCAAGAGGACAAGGTCTGATCCTACTCAAAAATCTTTCAACTGTACCTGGAGATGATTAAGTCTGTCCTGCCTGAGTGTGTGCAACCTGTCTCATGTCTGGCCAGGACACACTTAATTTGAGATGGTGTATTAGCAGACCAGGGTCAGCGTCTGAACCTGTCCAGAGTGTCACAAAGGCATCAAAGCAGATGCAGGGGCTTATGGTTTCAGCACAAATGGCCATAAAGATGCAACTGTGTAAGATGACACCATTTTCTTTCAAGAGGCACGCTTGCTGCTGGTGTTAAGTGCAAATCTGCTTTTGGTTACGTGTCTGTGTTGGATGAGCTGCTGACACCAGGAATGAGTGTCAGCAGTGAAAAGTTCTGCTAAATGTACTGAAACTATACAGATGAAAAGAAGGCCTCTTTGAAATGATTAGATTAGTAAAACAGATGCAAGTGCACGAAATGTAGCATTTCAACTTTTCCTTTGCATATTTATAATTTTTAAGTATTATAAGATTATAGTATAAAAATCAATGGCAAATTCCTGCTATCATTAACGCGCCTACAAACATGTAAATAGAAACATGAGACTGTGCAGATTTGCACTGAGCCACATGTGTATGTCAGTGTTCAGGGTTAAAATATGTACATACAGGAACCAAATATTTTATTTAAAGACATTAACAGCTCATTGTGGAACAGTTCCTTGCTAAAAGAATAAGTCAAGTGTTTTTAAAAACAGACCCTGATATATAGTTTTTATTTGTATTGTGTCTGAGGTAGTTTCACTGAACTTTACTGTGTTCATACAATACTTAAACAGGTCACTAGATGGCGCATGAAACTTTGTAGGAAGCTAAAACCTAAATACAGAGTCAAGATTTCTGCGTGTGTTTCTCCATACGTGTGTGACGTGTAATACTCCACGGAGCCACATGCACGTTCCCCAGCGTCATCATCCCAGAGCCATGGGATTCCGATCCTTGTTTCCTGAGCTGACAGACGAAGCAACAGACTTCAGGTACCTCTAGGTCTCATGCTAGCAACATGAGCATGCTAACATTAGCACGGGTAATGTTTACCATGTTAATATTTTTAGCGAGTAAGTAACATTTTGCCAATTGTCATTAAACATAGCCCTATTGCTGATATTTGGTATAAAAATATATTTTTTGTATTTTGATTTGATGATGAGACTACATGAGTTATGGAATTGATAAGTTATTAAATTCAAATCGACCTAACAGTGGTCAAAACATTTCATTAAAATGAAAAACAATAATATAAACTCATGGTTGCGGCCATGCCCAAAGCTAACATGGCTAAAAGTCACCAATGTGGTCCACTTTTCTAAATAAAGAGGATCCTTGGTTAATCTCTCTAGGAGTCAAATAATCTACAGTACCATGTTGGATTTCACGGTCATGTATGATGTGGGATATGGATGTACTCTTTCTATATATGATTTGTTTTTCATTTTCCTCATTTAGAGTACTGTATACCGAAATGTACAATTGTTCCTTTATTCACTCACAGTGTAGTCAAATAAAAGCCTCTTTGAGAAGAAAAGGAATAATATTCATGTTGAGTCAGGTGAAAATAAGGACTTGACACATATTTTACATCTGGACAGGTCTTAGTGGCCAATCACAGCAGGTTATGCTATTCATACAAGCAGTTCACAGTACCCCGCTGTGTAAATCTCCCAGCTCCACAAAGGGCTCTGTTTTTAGCCCCTTCCTCATTTAGCTTGATGGTCTGACTGAGACCAGAGACTGGCCCAGTGTAAACACAAGTGCTGCAGCTTCAAAGACCCCGCACTGGTTAGCACTGGGACTGAACGAATACTAATGTGAGCAGCTTCGATAACAAAGGTCATAAAATTTCAAAAGTTCATGATTCACTGAATGTTTCACGAAATCATTCAGGCTTTGTATTTATATACGTTTTTGTTTGGTATTGTACATTTGGTCTTTAATGTCCACAAACTTAAATAACATCAATATCAGTATTTGACCACTTGTAGTATTCTCTGTATCTCTTGCATGTCCTCAGTAGAAAGGAATGCTTCTTTTTTTGATTTGCACATCTGTCACAATAGATTAGGAAATGGACAACAGAATACCTTTGAGGCTGATTCGTGAATGGTAATGCATCACAGCTGTTTTCGACTGACTGCAGCCATTCAGCTTTGGGCTCTACTGTATGTCTCGTAGCTAAATGTTAACCTGAGGTCATATCTAATTAAACACAACACTGGGAAGCTACTTTACTTTACTTTATTTGACAGGGCCACAGTTTCTGTACTGGCCTTAGAATATAGTTTCCCAGCATTAAAGCTTTATTAAGACCACTGCAGCCTTGCATGTGTGCTGTGACGCAGACGTGTAGATTTGGTTGCTGATTCCACAGATTTATTAGAGCATGTCAACTCTTTTATAGACTAACCAGTCCTTCAATTACTGCATTTGCTTAGACTAAAACTGTAGTGACCGACTATCATAACATTACTCCAACCTCATTTGAGATTTAAGCCTCTTTGTTAACACTCCGGCTGAAATGTCTGGATTCTCAAAACAAAGAAGTTTGAGACATTTCCCCCCTGAGTGGTGGTCCTCTCTGTGGGTGGTTTGGTGAGTGATATTCATATGAGTGAAACCCTCTTGAGATTTTACTGAGCACCACTCAGCTGGACCCGGCTCAGACAGGGTAGGCAGCCAAATGAAGTAAGGGCAGGGAGGAGGGTGGCCTGCAGGCGAAGCTCGCTCTCCTGTATCTCATTACGTCTGACAAACTGCCAGATAACTCTTCATGAATTCTTTTAAGACAAACTTCTTCCTGAAAAGTTGCTTTTTGTTTGACATTAAAAACATTTGACTTTAATCATAACCACAATCAGATTGAAAGTCATAAATTACAGTCATAATTATAATCATGGAAAAGTGAGAGTAGGCCTTTTGGCTTGTGACCATACTTATACTTGTTAAAACATGTTAGCTAAGTACTTGCACAACTCAGTAAGGAAGCAAAGTCAGACCTGTAAAAATACAGTTACCCTCATTGAACATAACCTTTCTAGACAAAACAGGACGCCTGACTGACAAAGCATTCAGCCTCTGCATTTGTTGCATTTAAGAACTTATCGATAACTGAGTTACTTCATTTTCTCTCCTCCTGATTTTGACTTCTCTAGTTATTCTGCATCATTGTTGATTAATCTTAAAGTTATTTATCTATTAAATTAAAATAGTTTCCTCTGAGTATCA
Organism: Hippoglossus stenolepis; assembly: GCF_022539355.2. Classification (NCBI taxonomy): domain Eukaryota; kingdom Metazoa; phylum Chordata; class Actinopteri; order Pleuronectiformes; family Pleuronectidae; genus Hippoglossus; species Hippoglossus stenolepis. Next base: position 19,706,606 of record NC_061485.1, read on the forward strand.
CAGTTTTCTCATTGTATAGCAGCAATAGAAACCTAATTACGGCTCTGAAAAGTTATATGAAAAAGTTATGCAAAATTATGGGCACTGTAAATGTCAGGAATACATTTAATGGTCTGGGATGTATGCTTGACTTTAGTGGTCTTTCATTATAATCCACCTAATAATTCCAGAATTCTCTCTGTCTGTCTATGGAAAGCATATTTCAAGAACCATTTCTCTTATCAGCTTCACACTTAGCACTTAACATTTTATTTGTATAGTGCTTTAAACAATGCTCCGAGACAGTTTTAGGTTAAAACAAACCAGAGCGAAAATAAAAGCAAATCACTAGAAATGTAATATAACTCATGCCTTGTCCATTTAAGTGAGGTCAAGAAAAAAATACTTTTTTTTAATAAATACTGGTGCAACAATATCTTAGTCAATATTCACACACTCCAAATGATTTTCTACAGTGTCTGGCTTTAGTGTTTAGTTGCTACTGTATTGTCTGCAGTGCAGTTCAGTGCATCAGCTTCCTATCTGTAGAATAAACTGCTGGTCAACATCAATTTGTTCAGTCCCATGGGAAAACCCAGACACAATCACATGCCTACATCACTATGATAACACATTTTCTCTTACTATATATCAGTGTGTGGAATCTAGCCCATGTTTCCTTATATTTACAGAAACATAGAGTTGCTACTTCTCTTTCCAAGCGTTTACGCCCACAATCAGCCAATGCGTTCAATGAGGGGCGTTCAATTAAGCTTAAATCCTGAAGCTTTATCTCAGTCTGCAGAGACTGTGGGGCTTGGTCGGTATCCAGCTGACTGCCTCATTCCACCACCGCCTCCTCAACACATTCAAGACAAGGGGATTCCCTCTCTGCTGACTATTGTCCAGTGTCTGTGGTTTAACTCTAGAAAGAACCTCCGTCTGTAAGAAGATAATTGTTTGACCTGAAATGTCATGCTAGTGTGGACAACAGGCATTTGTTTGAAGGTTCACTCTCTCTTTGTCTTGTCTAGCATTTAGCGAGGGCTGGGAGGTTTTTGCAAAGTTGACTATAAAGCAGGTAATTACAGCTTTTTTCTATGTTGCCTCAGGCTTTGGCTAAAAGTCAGATTTGAGCCACAGTATAAACAAAGTGTTGAGGTGTGTAACACACAATTTGAATCTGTGTCATCAGGCACAAAGCGTCAAAAGATTAGCGAAGATAAGCTGAGGAGAATGTGATTTTAAAGAAGATTAACTTCAGCTAAATGGACGCAGCTCGTGATGTGACACGCTGAAAGGATTTTTGCTGATGTCTCTTTCTTGACTGGTCATCACATTTTCTTGAAATCCTCATATTAAATGGACTGTCATGCCCCCACATGGCTAAAAAAATCAAAACTATAAACAGAAGTGACAGTTTAGTTAAGTCATTCCGGTAAATCCTGAATACTGCCTTCATTTTGGCATGTGTGAACGTGCAGATGTGTCCGAGAGCCTCAGATAACACCAACTCAACTCTTACAAACACAATCAGAGTGGACACAGAGGGCTGATGGGATATGATGCTTAACCACAAGATATATTATCACGAGAAAGAAAGGGAGAGATGTCACAACTAAGTTGTGTTCACATGTGGATTTCATCTTTCTCTTACTTGTGGTTTTAAAAAGCCACAACAAATACATTTGCAGTGTCTATGTAAACCAGTAATGGTTTTACACAGCACCCAAGGGTGGAAAGATGTTGAAATGATGATCATTATCACAATCATAGTCACTGTCTTAGTCATATAATCAAAAACGTCTCTCAGCTACTCCTCCTTCTTCTCCCCTCAGTATCTCCTGTTTGGCCATGAGACAGTGGCGTCTTTGTGAGATCCACTCTTGTTAAACTCAGCAGAGGGCCACTCCATTCAGCTGAACCATTCTAAATCCTTTTAACCAATAGAAAAAAAGCCTTTCCAAGAAAAAACTCCCACATCGCTGCTTCAAATCACTTCTGAAGGAGTTAACAGTGTGTGCTCGCTCACAGAGAATTAATGTAGCAGGGTCCCTGCTATGATACATTTACTCACTCATTTTGTAGTTCAGAACTTAATCATAATAACAATAATATAATAATGTATAAACTGACCAAAAGAAGACCCAGTATTGATCCTTGAGGTACACCAACATTACAGTTAAGATGTGTTGATTGAGTATAATTTTAATAAAAATAAACTTTATTTATATGGCACTTTTCTTAATAATGTTACAAAGTCCTGTACATGAAGAAAAACCAAACAATTAAAAACCAGACAAGGCTGTTGACTAAAAGGACATTTGCCAAATAAGAGATACAATAGTGAAAATGACCAACAAAAACATTTAAAACAGTATAAATAAATGCAACTCAAACCTACATTAAGCACTTTGCAAAGTGAAGAGGGCAGATAAGTAGGGAGTAAGGTTTCTATTTCCTTTTTTTTCACATGCTGCATGAGATGCAGTTTACACATTACTTTAAGATTTGCTCATTTGATTTTATCCAAAGTGTTTAGACGACTCTGAATCTGAGCAGAATGAACAATGAAGGTCTAACATCATAACATGTAATAATCTGCGATCTCACCTGAAACTCTCAAAACACACTGCTGTATAGACTCATCCTGGAAGTATTTGCCTTTATGAAACAATGAACCAAGTGTGTGTAAATCCAACATAAATCTCTGCTGTCATCTCTTCTGAAATCACAGACACTGACTCATTGCTGTCATTCATGGCAACCACATGTTATGAAATGTAACGTATAAAAGCAGCTTTTTAAAAACAATTCCTTTGTCGTTCTCTGCTCTGGGGATGGTGTTTGAAAGCTGCAAATTTTGACAAAACATATTTCCTGTTATGTCAGGTCAGCATTGTTTTTAAATCACCATAGGATCAGAAAAGTGTAATGTTAAAGAAATGGCGAAATGCCTGATAACGTGATTCGCAAGGAAGACAGCGCTTGTACAGGCTTCAATGCAGGTAAGCCGTAAAAACGCTTGAATGAACGATGAAATGTCTAAATGCACATAAAGAAGAAAAAGTTCACAAAGTTCAAGCTGACTTTTTTTGAACATGAAGTCTCCTGGATCCAGGTTCATTCACAAAGCTTACATCTGGCAAACTATTGGCAATACAACTCTAAATGCTTTGTTTTTGGAAAGTGCAGCTCGCCTTAATAGCTCCCACAGACAGACTCATGATGTTAAAATACCTACAAGATTGAAGAACATTAAACGTGCGAGTGAAGGAAGGCCCTGTGGAATCCATTCGTCCACAACACAAGGAAGTTGTTTGTTGGTCGGCATGTAAGTGTGTTTATAACGAGTACTCAACACTGACGTCTGCTCTGCTCCTCATTTTTCATCCATAAACATTTTATAGGAATCCAAACAAGTGCACAACTCCACACAAAGCCAGAGCAAAATGAGAGGCAGGAAATCAGAGCCTCTAACCTGCAGCATTAAAACAAACTGCAGTCGACAATATTGAAGCTGGGAGGTTTAATCCTTGTGCACCCACTGTGACAATATTGCATTTTCACGCTGGATGCCACATCACGCTCTTTTCCACAAATCTGACGGAAGTTGTTCAGCTGGTTTTAAATTAAAACAAGCAGAGGCTTATTTTTATGTCAGACTGGTGTGTCGTAACCACCGAAGCAGCGAAAAGACAACGGTTCTCACAAAAAGAGACACCAGAGGAGGCCACGACAGCAGTAACATTCACACAAATGATAATGTTGCAGTAACTGGGTCTCTTAAGACTGCACTCTGAAAACTCACAGACTGAGTGTCTATGGCTGCACGGACAAATCCTCCGAACACTTGGCAGTGCTTCTGTTTTGAAAACACTCTGCACGGCCTCTGTTGACTTTGACCCACTTTTGTGAAACATAGATAATAAACACAGTGAAAACACCGTTCACAGAGCCAGGACGACTCTCAGACCCTCCACTTCCTGACAAAAAAAAAATTGAAATAATTTGGCTCATACGGCTCCTCAAAGCACATGTCTGCAATTATTCATATTCTCTGTATAAATCACATCGCTTCAGTGTTTAGATTTTTTCCCGGTCTGGCTCTGTAGGGCTCAGGCAGAATCACAGCGAGAGAAGCAGTCGGCAGAAATGGAGCACGCATGATGTTGTAAAGATGTGATGACTTGTTACAGGCAGGGGAGGGAGCTACTGAAGACTATCCCATGACCGTCAGAGACACACACACAGAGCTGACCTTGTGTGTGAACTGTGAGACTGTCTGGATTCTCTCATGCAGCATGTCCACAGTGTTTTTACACAGTTCATACATTCAGTGATATGCATATGGTTGATAAAACAAAAACAATATAAACTTTGTCTTATGAGATGATGATCTGAAGCTTCCTGATAATATAAAACAGGTTATGTTACTGATAAAATGACTGTGTATGTAATGATGATCTCACAGAGAGGTATTCTGCAGGTTCCCTCAGTTCTGTTTGGAAGATTTAGCATCTTTCAGCTGTTGTTTTGGTTTCAGAGCCCTAATATTTCTGGTTTAGTTTAGTCTTGGCATTCATTAACAACATTTCTGGACACAGCCAGTATATACAGTTTTTAGCCCAACATTTCTAATAACAGTGGGCTGCAACGCTCAGCAAAAACAATCAATAACTACAAAAAGAACTGCAAACAGCTCAAATTTGCGACTAGCTAGAGTGAATATTGGACACAGACATGATGCCAAATGAATAGTAATGTTGCTCTGTGTCTGCTGTAAAGATGATAATAGGTTCATGTTGAATGATGTTTTAGAAAGATTTGTGCCATAAAGCATTTTTACCATTGTGCATTAACCAATGAAATACCTGCTAAGCTGATACTAAACAGGTTTTGGAAAGATGAACACAAACCCCAAGAGCACACAGCCATTAATGCTTTGCATCAACTTTGAATAAACTTTGAATTCTGCAACAGACACTTTGTCTGTGCTGCACCAGACCTCCATGTTTACTGCACACATGCTGCTGTAAGGTCTTAAGAAGAACGTGCTTGACCTTGCTGGTGAATGAATGACTCTTGGTGGCCCCTGTCACACAGTAACTAATGCAAATACAGTGCACACCAGCATGACGGGGCTCTGGGTTTTGTATTTTTTGTTGAATGTTTACTTAAGATAGAAACCCCTGGTCACGCACAGCACAGCGATCTAATAATTTTGACTCTGCCGGCTCACGACTTTAAGATGGTGGGTGGTAACGACAGCATCAGTCATGTATTAAGAAAAACAAACAGCCAAGGCTGTAAAAGCTGATCAAACAAGTGCTGCAGCGGATGTGAGGGGAGGACAAAGTGCAGAGATGTTCGTGACGAACAGCCAAGTCTGGACATCTTTAACTATCCTTCCCTCCCGCTCTCTGTAAAACCATCATTCATCTGGTGCACTTGGACACATATTATGGGTATGACTCCATTTAAAGAGGGGAACATCGGGGAGATTCACTAAATACATTCTTAGTTGTGCTTCATGCATCATTATGGTCTTTATCTGCATTTATTTGATTGTTTTCAGTTCCAAAAAGTTCAAAGAAACCACATTTTCCCACAAATCCATCGAAAAGGGTCTCACATGTTCCCATCCTGTGGTTTTCTCACTGCCATTCATTTGTTTCTGTTGTTATTGGGATTAGACGAAGCCCTGTGATTGAACTTTTACAAGAGCCGCAACCCTGATCTGAAGAATCCCATCATGTACACATGCAAAGTAGTGGACTAATTAGAACAACAAAACACTCCACTCACTGGAGGCTTGTGTGCCATCTGCATCAAATAAGCTCTAATGAAAAGACTTCAAGAAGCAAAACAAAGAGGCAATGTGCGTCTCTCCGTCACTCGCTCTTAAAACGCTTGAGATGCTGCGTGATGTGAGACAATCCCACCAACTGTGCTCAGGATGCCAAAAAGGTTTGGAGAGTGCAGTGACATTAGCCTTGTTTTGCCTTTTGTGTGTCACAAAGATAAGGTTTCATAAAAAGAGAACAAAGGGGATGCAGCAGTGCTGTGCACAGTTTCATGCAGCCGAGAAGAAATCGTTTGAAAAGGGCTTGAAATTCTATCTCGTTTGCTTTGTGTCCAAAGTAGAACATCAGCAACAGTCTGGAGAAAACTTCTGTGAAACAGTTCTGTGAAAACCACTAAAGTCATGGTCTGAGTTTAATGGGTCAGTGGAGCACCTCAACTCTTCAACCAGCAGACAAGATCTACAACCAAAAGTGAAACCTGATGATACTTTACCATCTTTGCAGGAGTTTCTCTTCTTTAGGCAGAAAGTTGTTTTCATCTTTGTCCCTGATATTCCTCTGCAGACAGCCTCCCTGGGCTTAGTGCTGACGGAAGAGCCATGTTTTAGTTTTAGTGCATCAACAACAGGAGGTGGCTGAAGTATGTCCACATGACAGTGAGGCGTCTTGACTGATAAGCAGGCAAAGTCATCTCCAGTCTTCATAGACTTTTACACAAGTCTGAAAGCGTAGCGCAGAACGCAGCTACGATTGTCAAGCCGCCTGTTGATCCGCCTCTCACTTCTCCGTCTACTCTGAGTGTTTGGGGGTGAGAGAGGGAGAGGGAGGGAGGAGGGGAGGCAAGAGTGTCTCAGAATGGGAGGAGAAAAGCTTTCTCTTTCAGAGGAGAGGAAATCCCCCTTGAGGCTTTTCAGAGTTTCTTCACTCTCTCAAACCGGCTGGCTTTATCACACACTAACTCACACATACTCACCTTAACCACACACACTTTACTCCTCAAATGGACACACAAAAACATGTCAGCCTGTGTGGAGACAATCCCTAAATGTGTAAGTGTAAGAACTGAAACATTCCCATGTCTACGTCCTGTAAACACACACAGGCACACGGATGCATTCATGCTCCTTTGGCCCAGCATCAGAGAGCTGAAGAGATCCAGCCCCTCGCCCATGGCCCCTTTCTTTCTATTTTAATCACAGGGAGCTTTCAGAAGGCTAAGTCAGTCTTTCTCCTCTCCCCTGTCCCTCATAGACGTCCACCGTCTGCTCCGTGCTTTCTCATTTCCTTTCTTTAGCAATTGTCTTCCGGCAGACTGCCCAGTCTTTGACTCGTATCAAAGCGGAAGGGCTTCCCTGCAGAGGTCCAAGCCAAGCGGCAGGCATGTGAAGAGTGGAGTGACTATACCTCAACATTAGGCCAGAGGAATGTGAGGGTTACACCCTCTGGACTGCATTTTACATCTGAAGTTGGAAGATATATAGAGAATGAAACCCAAGACTACGAGACTCATCACTGAGACATTCCTGGAGGAAAAAGATTGACAGGCCGTCGTTTATTTGTGCCGGCTGACGGCCAGAGAATCATGTGAGCGAAGCTGGTTTAGACAAGCGGCCTCAACCTCTACCCGTCTGTTTGTTCGTTCAAATTCCTGGAACTTCATCTCTTCATTAAGAAAATATGTTTTATTTTAATTAAAACCTTCTCTTTATTCAGCAGGTAGAGTTACAGCTGGATATATGAAGAGTGAGCCTCCCTCTCCAACTCTCTCAGTATCTGCGGTTTCCCCGCTCTGCAGAAACAGCCGTCTCTCGAACATTCCTCACATGTTTTTCTTTCACTGAAAGCATGCTAATTTGTCTTTCACCCTAAACCACAAAAATATGTAGGTGACATTCTTCAAATATGGCACACATATGCCGTGACTGATTTCTCCCTTTTGTTTCAAACTCACATTCTCTATTGTTTCCTTTGTTTTCCTTCCTCCTTAGTTTCTTGGCAAAGGATTGCAACTTGTTTTTTTTATGTGAACATCTGTTTTTAGAAGGGGCTGAGAGGACGGAAGGAAAATCAGCAGGTACATCAGCGTCATTCTGTGTCTGAATCACATTCCTCTAGATTATCTGCTCACAAGTATTCGGGATCTTCTTAACATATTCTCAAACATGACAAATAAAAACAAGAGAGTGCACATGAAGCCATAATTGCCAGCTCACATTAATTCAACAGTATACACAATAGGGGGAAGTGCAGACATGGACATATTATCATGGTATAAAGCAGCTTTTCTAAACGACTTGCAAGGTTTCTGCAGGTCCTCAAGAATCCAGATGTAAAACTACAAATTAAATCATTTCGAATTTAGATTTTAAACATTAATTGGATTATAAAGTCAATGTTACTTTTATAAAGTTGCATTCGCCTCAGTTTCTTTTCAAATGTTTTTGGGAAAAACTTAAATTGTATTGCGACAACGAAACCAATATAAAACCAATAACCACTAATGCAAACTGCAGCATGGTCAGATTTTGTTAGAGCACACTCAACCATTGTGTTTCAGTGTTGTGTGTGTGTGGACTAACATGGCCTCTCCTCATAAACTAAACTTTTACTTTAAGAAGCCGTTAATATTGTTTATGTTAATGTCACTTTTATCTAATATGGAAAAGTGCCAGTTCTGACATGTTCATCAAGATTTGTCTCGACAACTTAAGATTTTTTTTTAGGATTATTAAAAATAACACACTTGAAGTCGGCTGCACCTTGTGCAAGAAAACACAAAAATTAAGACCTTTGGCATTAAAGTCAAATGGGGAGTCAGAAAAACTACAGCAAACACAAAGTGCACGTATACATTGTGCGTGTACACAACAACTTAGGGACCTGACCTAATATTCACCATACTTTATGTCCAGTAAGGATAAGAAAAAGGTTTTAAATGGTTTAGAATTTTTCTTTAAAAGTCTAAAATCTTGTTGAAAACTGCAGAAAAACTTGCATCTTCGCACATCTACGTAATATTGATAAACTTTCGTTTTATTTTGGTCTTATCTGTATCTAGTCACCTCCATTAGTCATTCTCCTTTTAGCTCTGTGGACCAACATTTTCCAGCGATATTTCAGTTTTCTTCAGTGTATCACCTGCATATCTTTTGCACTGGCCCCAGCTGATTTATGAGAAATTGAGGAATCTACTTTAGTTTTTTTTCCCTCATTGTCGAGGTCCGGCCCAGTCTGGACTGTCTCCCCAGCAAAAACGTGATGGTGAAGCCGAGGCCGACCAGGATGAAAGCGCGCCACAGCTCCCTCCTTCATGAAAACCAGATGGGCTGTGCTTCTAAGCCGACAAAGAGCGAGTGGAGGCGGGTGGAGGGGGTTTGCTCTGTGCTCTGTGACTCAGTGGACGTGGAGATAGGATCCTCTTAAAATTGCAGACGTAAACACGCATAGGAAGCATTGAACAGCGAAGCAGACAAAACTAGACGGGGGGGGAAATGTACACAGAGATAGAGAGCAAGAGTTCCACTGCCAAAGCCAGGAAGTTTAGAGAACACACCCACACGGGTTCATTAAGCAGCCGTATAAACACGCACATGTACGGCAATTTCTTCAATATAGACATAAACACACATGTTCACACACACTTGCACGCAAACGCAGCAGGATGGGACCCCGAATGCTCCGTGTCTAATTCCTTCCTTGTGAGTGGGAGACCCCTACGGCAAGTGAACAGAACCCCATCAGTATTTACTTCAAACCAACACTCACCCACATAACCTCCCGTGAACACTTAGACACAGCAGCCCCCAGTCTATAAAACATGACTCACAGTGAGTCCACACAATAACTGTCGTTACGCAACTGGAAAGCACCAACTCTCCTCTTGGCAATCTACCCCCTGCAAAACGTCTTGGATCAATTACCTGACTATTTGCTCCCCGAGCCCATATTCATAAAGTTTATGTGTCGCGGCTTGTTTTCATTTAACGCAAGGGGAGAGGAACAATGTTAGCTGATTTCATTGAGTGTGTGCTGCTCTGGGATCAGACCCGAACACCTACAGCACGACTCTGTGACATTATTCTGACGTTTTCTGTCTCAGTGACGAGTGTCTGAACAGCTTTCTGCTGTAATCACCTCCGTCTTGATGGGACGAGGAAGAGAAGACAAAGGGGTGATCTGTCCCTTCTTTCACTTTCCCAGGGAGAGCGACCTTATCAGTGTCTGGAGATCTGCTGCTGTGACTGTGACATCATTTCCTGCCCCAGCCCGGGGCTTGTCAAGATTAGGGGGCCCTCAGGCTTGTGATTTAGACACTTGGTTGTTTCTTTCAACAAACAAAAGGCAAAGAACACCAGGTTTCTTCCCCCGTTGGTATCTGTCTACACCACAGATGTGTTTTTGTGTGAGGTATTTCTGGTTGTCTTTACAGAGAGGGTTTGAGGCGTGTTTTGAGTAGCATGTCAGTCTGTGGAGCACTTAAAAAAAGAGTAGGGTTTTGTGGAGAAAGGCTGTACACTCGAGGACATTCCAGCAGGGTCAGAGGGAATCTGTGCATGTGTGTGCATGTGTGAACTCGTCTTTCATTGTTCATTCAGGTGCTGTCGAGTGATGCATCGTGGCATGTTCCCCAAATGTTGCCTGCTTTTAATTGTCCATCCATCAGTGTATTGGGTTCTCTGTATCATGCTCCATTTTTATGGCTAATAAAAGACGGCATAGAGACGCCCTCAACACTTTAATTTGCTTTCCATCTGTCCCAATTTAACAGCTTTGCTCCCGCTGAGGTTTTATAATGAGACATCACGTTTTAATACTGAGAGAAGATCTTGCTGGGTACGCTCCTTTCAGTCTCGCTTCCTCTCAGAGGACTAAAACATGACAACAGATCAGATTATTACAGGTTATCATTAAGGTTTAGAAATAATGTCAAATAACATGGTTGTGGCTGAGAGGGTAGAGCGGTCGTCCTCTAACCAGAAGGTCGACAGTCCAATCCCAGTTTTCCCCAATCCACATGCTGAAATGTCCTTGGGCAGATTCTGAACCCCAGAATTGCCCCTTCTCATATTCATAGTGCTGCATATAGATGCAATGCATGAATGTGTGTGTGAATGGGGTAATGGCAAAAACTGTTCTGTAAAACGTCTTGAGTGGTCATCAAGTCTAGAAAAGCACTAAATAAATGCAGACTATTTAAATACTCATTTGTTGGGTTGGGTACTGAAATCCAGTGCCAACAGGCAGCGGTTCCTATGTGGCTGTTACCTACTGGACCGAATCCCAATGCAGTTTTCAGTGCCTCATTTTGATGTCTCATCTTTGTACTAAAATTACATTCAAATTTCACTTAAATCTCACACTATCTACGTCTCTCTGGCAGCACGTAGCCTCAGCCTACATTCAGCTAAACATGACAGCAAAAAGCCTGAAGCTAAACAGTTAAAAGCGTGGCTGTATTTCATGTGAAATGATTACGACACCCAGGACGAGCACCAAATGTTTAAAAACAGTTCTGTGTAAAAGTAGGAACATGACAAACAGCGTTACGGACACAAGGGATGCATTGTGCAGAGGGATGCAGTGACTGAATGCTTGTGTGATCCCATATCAAGCACATCAGCCCGCAGAGTGGAGACAATTGATGACGAGTTTGGAGCTGGACATTTTATTTGTAAAATGATTTAGTGTTAAATTATTGTAGTTGGGTTAGGTCTATTTATCATGTTATTTTGTTATGTAAATGTGTAAAGAGTTTTGCACTTATTAATACTGTCACAGCCCAAATGGTCTCCTCATTGGCAGTTTGCATGGCTGTCAGGCTTGAGGGGTGGGCTTACCGATTCACACACGACAGGGAGTTTTGAAAAAGAGGTGTATGTATCAGCTTCATTGGGAAGGATTGAGAACAGCTGGTAGACACACGTATCTCAGAGTTTTGTCTAAGTATTGTCTCCGTGTTAATGTCACAAATGAACTGTAATTAAGGAACCAACGCTAGGTGAAAACAAAGAGCGAGCAAGCCAGCGGGCCTGAGATTGGGTCCATGCCGGAAAGAAGACGCCGCCGGTAAGCTCGCCCGTCTTGTCCCTGGGCAGCCATGCCTTTGAAGCCCAAGACAAGGCTTAGAGCATCAAATCCCAGAGGGTTTGTTGCCATGATAATATTTGTATATTTAGTATTCTTGAAACAGAGTTAATTCAGTTTCCAATGTGCCTTATCAATACAAAAATTAAAAAATCATAATTTTTTTAAGAATAATATATCGTTCCGGCACCGTTTAAGCCCCGGAACTGTTTAAAAAGTATCGGTATTGGAAAAAACCCAAATGATACTAATCCTACTCATTTGTTGTACAGTGTAATGTATAGCGCAATTTACAAAATTTTGGTTTTAAGAAATGAGCAAACCATTCTCCCAGAGGGCAGCAATGTGTATGTGCAGTAAAGTCGGGTTCATAATCCTCAACCTTAGATATCCTCCTGGTTGTGCTCTCCACATCCCAGATAATCCTCTCATCATAATGTTATATGGTAAAAATCCTGTTTATAGCAAATCCACAATATGATCTTCAATCTCCTGTGGAAAACAATGTGCTTTGCCAATGACCCCCACTCTGCCACAATCCAGGATATAGCCTGAGTCTATATCTGTGTGAGAGCTGAGTGGATCATTTGCTGGGAATAATGGAACGTGCACGCTCTGCAGGAGAGGAATAATGCATTAAAGGCACATCTCAAACTGGAAACATCTTTACCATAACTGGAAAGAACAAAGCATATTTGTGTTGGTTTGTTTTCTGTAGGCTTTAACTGGACGATCAACTGGGTAATAATCGTATGTGAAGTAGTTTACAGATATCAGATCAACTTGCAGTGTAATAATGGGAGGCTATACTGTGATCTGAAGAGTCATCGTTTCTCCTGAGACAGTTTTGTCAAATTAAATGAAAGACGTTTCTGGCTCTGTGGAGTATGTGTCTGGCAGAAGTAGCCACTCAGATGCACTATTGATTATTATCATATGTTAAATTCTCATGGTCGACCCACTGAGTGATTCCACATGTTTTGGATAGTTGCTCTTTGTCTTGATGTGTTTTGCTGAGAGCCACAGCGCTGAGAGGCTCTAACCTCAGCTGGTCGAGTGTAGGGAGCAGGTGTTACATTCACAAGAGCAGACGAGCCAGAGGAAAAAATGGCTCTTGAGTGTGAGAAAAATGTTGTGTTTTCTTTTTCCCTTACCCGTGATTTACAAGAGTAAACGTCTAGACTCATACACACACACCTCAATGTGATGCTCATTACACACAAGCAAACAACATTTTTGTGGCGAGGATGAAAAATGAAAAGGCATTATTATCCATAGATCCTTTCTAATACTGGGTAAAAATGTATGACAAATAAATGAGCCAGGACTTCATATATCTTTTCAGGCCCAGCTCTACATTGCCATATTTCATTCATAATGCTGCAGTCGCAACAACCCTAAATGAACCAATCCAAATTTTACCAATTGCTGTCGTTTGCAGCGAATTTCACGAGTCATAGCAGTTTGCCACGCCAAACGTCGAGCCATGCACATGAACGTCACCAAACTCACTTACTTGTTTCTTGTTTTGAAGAGGCAGACATGTGTAACACTAATGTCTCACATTTACAAACAAAAATTACTTGTAAACATCCTATTAACAATTCCCAGAAAGCTCAGGTGTAAACTATTTTATGCCATGTTTAAAGTTGTGGTAATTTTTCTATTGTTTTAATTTGCTGTATATATTGTGCATGATTTTATATTAGTATTGTGTTTTTTGTGTTTTTTGTGTTTAATGGTGCTGGAATTTTCTCTTATGTATTTTTATTGTATATTTTACTTCCTCCTGGAGTATTTCCAGGAATCATGTTTGCTAGTCTGCACCTCTAGGAGATTTTACCTGTAAAAAATAAATTGACCTGTTAACCAATGAGAATGCGAGAGCAGTGGCAGCTGACCAATTGGTGGCTGCAATGAGGGACTCCTGATCTCATTGGTTGCTTTACCCTTGTTCCACCAATAAGCTTTTGTCATATCTCTGGTTAAACACTTGCTCACCATTTTATTTACACCCCCCAACCTACATTACATTAGCATTCAATGTTAGCATCAATCTGAAAGTAGCCCGTCTTACCTTTTCCTTTATTCTTGTTTTATCTTACTCTATGTGTTTAAAACTTAGTCAGTTAGAGTTTATAGAGGTAACTTATATTAATATATATTTCATGCTGAACCAACAGATCATCCAACACTGCAGAAACTGCCACCACAATAGCATGGATACAAAAATGAAGAATGAACAAGAAAAGACATGAGTTCTATTGGTTAAGATCAACTTCATCTAACAAAATGCACACAATGAAAACATACAACCTGTGCAAATTCTAGGCAACTCGTTTTACAGTAAAATCATATATATTTTTAAGTCTTTCACCCTGAGAATAGTAATTATAATAATAATAAACTTTATCTCTATAGAATAATTCATGCATTAAGTGCAACACAAAGTGCTTTACATAAAAGCAATATATAACATTTAGGAAAAAACTAAATAAAAAACAGCCATCGGGTAAAACAATTTCAAATTTAGCAGTATGAGATAAAACCAAGAAACCATAAGGTAAAAAAAACATCAGCAGATAGCTATTGTAAAAAGTGTCTCAAGATTTCTTTTTGAAACTTTTAATAAATGTAGACCTTCGGGAACACTGTTCCAGCTCTGGGACACGTTTTAAGTAATCATTAGGACGCCCATGAACACAACACTGAGACAGATTTTAATTGTTAACTCTTACTTGTGTAAGCAAAGCTATCGACACAGTGGTGTTTTGGGAAGTGTGGTATATGAAAACAATGCCTGCTGTCGGGCCATGGGAAACACAGAGACCCAAACATGCAGCTGAGTCAGAGATAGACTGCTGCACACACACTGTGTTGTTTCAGGTGAAGTGGGGGACAACAGGTGTGTGTGTGTGTGTGTGTGGGAAAGATGAGCGTAGAGAACATATCTTGATGCGTCTTACTTATATACTTAGTTATACACTGTAGTATATTGAGATTGTAATGTTTGATTATCACTAGATCCACTAATAAACAGACATAACTGAAAATGAGAGACAGTGAAAACTTTATTTAACAAGGCCACAGTGAACAGCACCAACAGCAGTTTCATGGTGTGATTCACAGACTTGACGTGTGAGTACAAAGGAGTGTTAATTCATTGTGGAAAGCCAGAGACAATAAGATAATAATTATGTGAGCTTTATTAAAATACCACTGTCACCACATGTCTGTGTGAATCTGTTCTGTCAGCTATCCCCACTCCTCTTTCCCCCTCATCTCATTCCCAGTATCTGTCTCATCAAATGTCTCCGCAGCGTCTCCTGGGACCATTTTGTTCTGACTGCCTTCCCCTGCTTTGATGTGATGCACTCATCCCTCTGTGCTCTTCTCTTTCTGCTATTTCCTTTTCCTCTGTTTCCCCCCTGAATGTGTCTTGTCTTCGTTCATTCATTCCTCCTGCTACTCTCCTCACCCTCTGTGTACTCCTCATCTCGCCTGAACCCGTTGTTTTTTGCTGTCTTGTCCCTGCTCTTCTCCTCCCTGTTGCACTGTGGGTTTAATTTTCCTACAGTGAGTCCAGGAGCAGCTGTTGGGAGGTAACTGTGTCTGAGTGGAGATAATCTGTCTGATTTATCACTTTGTAACTGGAACTTGAACTGGACAAAGTTGATAATCCTTTACTTGAAATTCTAAAGATAAAAAAAAGAAAATATACTGTATGTTTATATACAAATAATTTTTTGGTCTCTTTCTTGTCAACCTTTCTCAGATTCCTAAGATCATTTCTATTTTCTCCAACTTCCACATCATTTTAACGTCAACTTTGAAGTATTTATGGTAGCAAACACGGTGTTTAGGGCAGTTGTGTTCCGTTTCTCCAAGTCTCAGCTGCGTCTGCCTCCCTTGCCTTCCTTGAAATGTGGTTGCGGGCGCAGCAGATGTTTTGGTTAAACCATAAAAGCCGCAGAGTGATGGGTTGACAGTCTTAGGGACCGGCCCAGTGCTCCACAGGAACATAATTTACTGTTCCTGTGATAGAGATCAGGGAACAAAAGCCACGCAGAGCTAAGGGACCGTATGAAAATCACTGGGAGGGAGGGAGGCCGTCAGAAATAGTTCCTTTGAAACATAGGATAGCATAAATATAGTTACACAAACAGTCACATCAAAGAAACAGCTTTTACTCTGCACTGTGGGTCGTAAACGTGCACCTTGCCATAAATCCACACTTTACTTATGTCAACATCGGACTTCACCACATAAATACTGATTTATCATTTTGTTATGTTTGTTTTTTATTTTTCTGGAGGGTTCAAAGTGAGCCCCATGGGGAGAGAACAATTTTCAGACCATCCGTAAATTGAGGCAGAGAAAAAAACACCATAATTTAAACTTGCATTTTATCAAAGCAAACAGTGACAATATACAACAGGATATGTGGACATGGACACTTTAACCCATCAGTGTGCCTGTGTCCTCTCCTTGTACGCACTCCCTTCACTGTGAGAAGCTGCAGTGTGTGTTTTAGACCACTAGGTGTCACCTTTCATCAACTGTCTCACTTGTGACTGTAACTTGAGAAGCACAGATTGTAAATTCTCTGCTTCTCCACAAGACCACAAACGAGAGAGCTCTACATCCCCCAGTGCTCTGTTCAGCATCCACATTATCTCCTGACTTCAAAGCATCTGAAATGAAAAAGAGCTGACAAGAGTGGATGAGCGACCTCTCCTAAAAAGGACACAATGAATCGAAACAAGACGAAACCAAACAAGGACTTATGTTAAGTGTGTATTTCCTGCTGCCAGGTGAAGGCAGTCATTTCCGCCAGCGGGATAAATTGACCCAGATGTGACGTGGACGAGCAGCTAACAGCCTCATGACCTGCTCCTCACCTGCCTCCTTCTAAGGTATCATCATCACAAGACCAGAAAACATCTGGCTGACCTCGAGGTCTTCACATCTGTCCTCATACAAAGATGTTCCAAGTTTGATAGGAGTGGCGGACTAAAGTGGAACTCAGGGTGTCACGTGGTGGTACATATGGTAAAGAAAGTGATACAGTGTCGGAGCTTCACAGTATTTCAACCAAACCAGGAAAAAGTGAAATCAAACGGATTAAGTTCTGAAGTTTTAAAAACATCACACACACAGAAGTTGTCTCACGTCGTGTGTGTGTGTGTGTGTGTGTGTGTGTAGACACTCAAGTAGGCAGCTGTGTAAGCAATCGCCCTGACAGAAAGACATTAGTGGCAAGGAGCCCAGTCTTAAAACATGTGTTTACATACTTGCAGGCACACACACACACACACACACACAGATGCATTCGCAGCATAGATCTTCTAATCTGTTAACATGATGATTGAAAACTAATTTCTCAAAATGTCAGGAAGTGAATAGCAACCTGATGAGAGGTGTTAAAGAAAAGCTGATATAAAATAATAAGTAAACACGATTGGCACTCATCAGAGCACATACCCTCACCAAGTCGCCTTAACTTCAACTCATAGACATCAGTTCCATAAATGTGCCAGATTTTTTATTTTTATCAAGATCCATGAATGATTTCTTGGGAATTTGACGCCCCAACTCGCAATGTTGAAGACAAAGTGGATCCACCCCTCAGTGCGGATCAGGCGCAAGAGGTTCTTTCTTGGCCCATGTCCCTCCACCAAGTTTCAATAAATCAGTTCAGTAGTTTTTGCAAATGCCAAACAGCAATGAACACATAACCTCCTTAGTGGAGGTAAAACTGTGAATAAATGAATAAAGAATCATTTCTCACAGAGATTTTTTATTACTTATTTTATACAAGAAATGTCACATCCCTAGTGGAAATAATTTGGAATTTAAGTTGACTTGTCATTTGTCATCACACTGTCAATCTTTCTGGCTTGTTTATGTCTGCAAATCTGAAATCTGACACACAAAACTAGTTTCAAACAACTACACATGTGTTTCTTCCCTTTTTGTTGTTTCTTTGATGGGTTTACTGACACACCTGTCCGCCTGCGCCTGTGTTTGTGCAGGATTGCGAGGCTTTCCACTCAAGATGGCGTTAAATGCTTTTACGTTTGAAATGTGAAACATGCATCTGCTTGAAATGAAAAAAATAATAGACTAATAATAGAAAATCCAAGATTAATATAGTTCCTGCATCAGAAGTAAGGCAAACACAGAGGGTTATATAAATCCAAGGTACAGGCTGAGGTTTGGCTTTGGTAACTCAGAATTTTTGTAGCTTGAGTTAAAATCTGTTTGTTTTTTTTGTCAATATACTGTTCTGAATATTCTACTTATTAAAAGAAGGTTAGTTTCAGAACAGAAAAGGAAACAATTTCCAAGTAAATTATTTTTCTCTCACTGATTAAGTTCACAAATGTAAATAATTAGGAGACACAAAGCAGCTCAATTGCAAAAGCGACACTGTTCTTATGGGTCATATTGCTCAGGTTGTAAAAGGCTAATGACAGCTCAGCTCATCACAGAATACCCAAGTAAAGACTCAGGCACCAGGCAGAGGCAGCTGACCCCCACACTGGCCACGGGAAGCTATTAAAAGGTCACGACCTTTACTCTCCAGGGCTCGACATATCCCACAGCTGGAGAGAGGAAACAACAGGTACACATACTCACACGCTCATCAATGTCAGCGGCCAAACGTCAGTGAGACAGCTTGGTTTGTTTGTAGGTTGACAGGCCTACAGGTAGGAAATGTGACCTCTGAGATCAAATGAATGGATTTTAAAATACGTTGCCCTACATTGTCCGACTGGCTTTGTCTAACAGTCCAACAGAAACAGCTCAATGTCATATCTTACTTCTAAGCCTCTAAGATATCAGCGAGTATCACATTTCTAGCACATTATTTCTCACACAATATTTAAATGTATTTTTCTAAGATGACGCAAAATGTTTTAATGGACATTCAGGGATGTAGCCAAAAGAAAAACTTGCTCGCTGTAATTCTTTCATGGGACGCTGAGAATAACTAAAGCCTGCACACAGACGGCTTCAAAGCAAATCCTTGGAAAGAGCTTGTCACAGACAGAACATGCTCTAACTGGAGCCACTCTGTAAAATGAAAGATTTAAAATGTAAAAAGTCAAAATGTGACATAAAGAAAATAAATGCAAGTGTTTGATGACGTCTCTTTAGTTAAAGGTTTTGTCTGAAAACTAAAACTCAAGTAAAATCTAATATTTCAAGCTTCACAAATTCTGATAATATTTTGACTAACTTCAATTCTAGAAAGAAAAACCCTTGCATGGCACTTGGCTGAATTCCCTGGAGATGTGATGTCATCAGTGGTAATTTAAATGCTGTATATTATAAATATTGTATATTATATGAACTTTAGAGAACATGTTGCTTTTCAGGACACTTTTACAAAATAATAGCAATGTGGTAGCAACAAAATTTATATATATCCTACAGCTACAAGATGTTACAGACACGGTTAAAGGCTTCATCTGCTTGTATGTTTACTGTTTGCAAAACTTTATTGTGCCCATAACACCTCACAACCGAGATGTGCTTCAAATATTAAGTCTCTGCTCTCGGCTGAAGCACAGGAAGGTGTGAGCCTAGTCGTGCAGACTGGCCTTCAGGAACTCACACATTATTGTTTTACACACCTGGAGGCCAAAATAAAGTTGTCGTAGTTTATTCAAACTGGGTTAGAAAACCCCAAATTACCTCCTTAGTTGGTCTCTAAGAAGTAGAATTAAAAACATTGTTGGAACATACCTTGTGCTGTCACTTGATACTGTTTTCCATCTGCGCGTCCAACCACCAGAGGAGAATCATCCCTGTACTGTGTGAAATCTGCTGCAACAACGCGCCATGTCCTGTGCAACAGGTGTAGCCTCGGAGGAAGGGTGGAGGAAGAAAAGGAGGAGGGCTGGATGGTTATTTGGGGCGGAGGCAGAGCAGAGGCCTGTGGTCATGCTACAGCAAGTTTTCATCATCCATTTATTTACAGGCTTTTATTCTGTGTGGAGCTGTAAATAGGACACACTGCACAGTTGTTGTCACTAGAGGGTAGTATCATGTCTCAATTCACAATAAAGAATGTGGTGAGTATTTATGAGGCAGACTGTGCAGGTCAGGATGGATCAACACTTGATTTTGCTCTGATAATAATTCCATATTAAGGTCTTTTTTATACAAAGAAAGAAGATTATTGTAATTGACACTTTTCCAATTAGTCAAAACTATTACCTTGGTTGTGGACCTCTAAATCACCACCTATTTAGATTTAAATAATTTAGATAATTATAATTAAGATTTTAGAAAAAATTCATAATTTTGACTTATATAGCTGAATTTTGACATTGTCAGCGAAAGATTCAACTCAGTGTCTCATGTGTTTGACTGAGACTGTCATAATTTTGACTCACCATAAGATATATATTCGCTCTTTAAATCTTTAATTATTGACAGTGGTTCAGAGGCAGAGCTACAGACCTGATGTTCTCTTACACAGGATGAACCCAGGGGTCAAACTGAGCAGCCCAGGGGGCTCAGCCTCCACACTCAGGCTCCTATGTGTCCTGGTGAGGTGCAGATAACTCAAGTTAACGACAAGAACGCTCATTACCGTCAGTGCAGTAAAAAGTAAGAGGCCAATATACCACTTTTACCAAACCACCTGTTCATCCAAAATGTAAAATAACAATGATTTCAACAGTTTTCACAGTCTTGTGTTTGCACGTTTTACAGAACCACAAAAGAACAACATCACAAACTAATATAGAGAAGCTGAAATGAAATCGATCTGTATAGTCTGGTGATTATCTTGGTTTTTCTGAGTGGGATTCAGAAAAAACTTTAATGACAGATTAAGAAACTTCATGAAAATCACTTTGTCGCAAGTTAATCATTCAGAGAGGGAACAACACATCTGTGAAGAAACTAAAATAATATGCAGCTTCACATAATAATAAAAATGTGTTCTAATTTTATCTCAAGTCCCAGGTTTAGCACTTATCGATCCCACATGACTTTATAACCCCCAACATCCTCTCTCCTGAAAGAGGGAGCCCCTCAGGAACAGCAGCAGATGAGGGGCCCCTCTTTCAGAATCAGAGTAAACTGAAACAATTGTGAAATTACAAAATATACGTGTGAGTCATGACTCTGTCCTGGATCTTTTGAACGACTTCTGGACTTTTACCTTGTTTCTCTTGTGTTTGATTTTGTGGATTTGTGTCTCTGTTGTTTGCACCTTGAGTGAAGTTGTGTTTTCTTCTGTTACACATTCAGTCATTTCCTGTTTTATTTTGTTACTTACCCTTGAGTGAAATTCCTGTCTTTGACGTTTTTCCCTCCTTCACTGATCGCCTACACGTCCCCCCCAATGCTTAAATTGGTCAAATTGTCCCCCCCCAATAAACTGAATTGTAAACTAGCCGATGAATAATAATAATAAAACTGTTATACTATGACGTCAAGCCAAAAAGCATCGCAGTCCGAAATAGTCACTATGAAACTTTGAACGATTAAGGAATTATGGTGTAGTGCAGCTCATATACTGTTTGAGCATGCAGTTTGTCCAATATCTCTTTTCCACCAAGGCGAACCAGGTTCCAGTTCCTGGTTGGTGCTAGTGCTGGTTCGCAGTTGCTTTTCAACAGGCCAGTGCCATTCAAAGAGCCACGTCATGACGTCACTGTATACGGCTCCGCTCTCCCAGCTAATAATAATGCTAACTTTAAGCACAACAACAAAGTGTTGCTTGTGCCTTTGGCTTTTTGTTTTCGAGCATACACAGACATCCAAACACCGATGGTCCAGCATATTTTTGCTGCTCATCGCGATCGCTACAGACGGCAATCAACCCTCAGAAATGTTGGCAGTCATTAACATTATTTGTTTCCATGAATTATATTCGCTAGTTGCATAAGACGCTGTTCTACTACTTCCGGTTTGAGGACGGTGGGCACAACTGTTTCCCGTTCAGGACGACAGACAGTGACAAGGAAAAAAACAAAATGACAGGATGTACCAAAGTTCACAATTAAAAACACTCATGTTCCCTGCTATTGCTAACGTTATACTACCGCTATCGCAATCCAGGTCTTTCAACCGCAAACAGTTAAGCTCATGTTCATCAGTATTCGGTTTTTGACAATGTGCATCATCCACCTACTGCAGTAGACTGGGTTCCTATTCTCAGAGAGCTGGTGTCCGTGGGGCTGATGATCTTTGCCCTGTGTGTCTCCTGCTCTTTGTCTCTTCTTACCATTTGAGCAAGGTGGCTTTTTTACCGACCATTAGTGGCAGTGGCTCTGGGAGTGCTGGCACTGGTCCCAGTGTTTCTCGCCCGCTCAGGACTTCCAGCCAAGAAGAACAAATTACACTTAATAGCCTGCCTGGTGAAGCAGATCAATAACTTCCAGACTCTGAGTTTTAGGGATTTTTCCATCTTGAACTTGGACACTTTTCTCACCTTCTATGATGATTATTTCTATCACACTCAAAACCTGCGCAGGCCGGAGGTGAGTATCATGAGGTGAACCTCTTTCCATTATGCATACAGACTATGGACTCTATATTATTCTGGACTTTTGCCTTCTGAATGAAGTTTTTTCATTTTGATTATTGATTCCTGGTTTATTTTGCGTTTTCCGGTGTCTCCTAGTGTTTATGTTTGTATTTGGATACATGTTTTCTCCCTGAGTTGTGTTTCCTGTTTTATTTTGTAGTTTCTGCTCTTGGTGTGTTTTCCCACCTCTACTTCCTGTCTTTGTCCTGTTTCCCACCCTTGTGATTGTCTGCACCAGTTCCTCATGTGTTTCACCTGTGCCCAATGACCCCTGCCTCCCCTGAGTATATAACTCTCTGTGCTTCCCTTTGTCCTGGTCAGTTCGCCTTCATGCTGCTTCATGTCACCCACCTCCAGGGGTCGTAGTGGGGGGAAAAGTGGAACTGACTCCCTAGGGCCCCAAAGGGGAGGGGGGCCCTTAAAAAGCTTGAATGATTTTTTTAATTAACATTTTATGATTAATCTTATTCATTTAATTTCTAAGTACTTAATGAAACTGGCTGAATAAATCGATTGATTTATGAAATTAGTATCCTAATAGGCTTCCTGAGGTCACCTGTCTCACCCCTACAAACAAATGGTTTAGTCTTTGCCACACGCGATCTATATATAGTCTATGCACACGATCGAAGTGATTGTTGAAATGTCGGTCAGAAAAGTGCAAGTTAAGTCTGGGAGTCTGGAAAGGAAAGAGAAAGAAAGGAAATGGAGGGCAGACAACTCTTAACAGATTTATTTTCACAGAAAGGTGAGTGAGCCCAACTAGTAATGACACAGTGTATTAGGACCGGGTCACACTGGCTGCGCCGCGTTTGTGTGTCGCAGATTCTCAGTTGTCTGATGTTGTCGCCGAGGGTTTGATCCGCCGTTACTGAGAGCTCATAGTAAAATAAGAATGCGAACTTGAACCGGGACGTGCCCGTTTATTTTCCCACATCTAGTCAAATCCCTCTCAAAAACAACTACCACTTCCGTTGGCGACCCTTCACAATAAAAGTCCTATACAGATACACTGGTTATGATGACAGGAAAACACAAATAAACTGACCAACCTTTCACGATAAGGCAACTAACTAAAATAGCTTACTTGCTTTCACACTGGGTGATGATCCACCGCGGAGCTACAGCTGAGTTTATACCGGTTTATACCGAGGGTTTATATTTAAGATGGACATAAGTGTGTGATAGAGAGACAGGTCGAGCAAGAGAGGGAGACTGAGCAAGAGAGAGAGAAAGAGAGCCTATTGCCCTTAACCTGAAGTTACATTGTTTTTTAAATATAATTACAGCCTTTCTGAGGTTTCTGATGTGATCACTGTATTTCCTTGTATAAAAGTAGTCCTATACACTTAAATAAATACCAGTACTATACAGTCCTATACCGTATGAAGCCATGCCTTTTCCACTCATGCAAACATTTCACACTAAAAACATTAAAAAAACTAATGAATGGATTCAGTCAACAGAAACGCTGGAGGTGAGATTACATTCTTTCATAAATTAATACTTTAGGTTCCATATGGCAAGATTTCATATTTACCTTTACAGATGTATGTATTGTTCATTAGTGACTACCCCAACAAACACCACAGATTCATTTGTACAGCTGACTCTGTTATTTGTAGAAATTTATTTTTAAATATGCATGAGGGACATCATGAATCGAGAGAGGAAGGGGGCCCAAAGAGACTGCTTGTGTATAGGGCCCAGAATCTTGTGCTACGCCCCTGCCAAGGGCGTCGTAGTGGGGGGGAAAGTGGAACTGACTTCCCAGGGCCCCAAAGGGGAGGGGGCCCCTTAAAAACCCTGAATGATTTTTTTTTATTTAAATGTTTTAATTAATCTTATGAATTTAATTTTTAAGTACTTAATGAAAATGGCAGAAACTGGCTGAATAAGTTAAGTCTGGGAGTCTTAAAAGAAAGAGAAAAGGAAAGAGAAAGAAAGGAAACGGAGGGCAGACAACTCTTAACAGATTTATTTTCACAGAAAGGTGAGTGAGCCCTTTAAGTAACACTTGGTATATCATATACCAAGTGTTACTTAAAATGTATTGCAACTTTCAAACATCTGGTTATGAAAACAATGTCATATTGCCTTCTACAAATTCAACCCAATGGATCTGGTATTGTGGAGTAATGGTAGTAATCTAAAGCATTCATAAATGTCACACCATGTTAAAGCCCTATGAGACAAATTGTGATTTGTGAATATGGGCTATCTAAGTTCAATCGTAAACCATCCTTAATTTTAGAAAACAAAATCAAACTACGTAACACACTCCAAAAATAAGGAAGCTCTCAAAACATAGAATTTCTCTCACTGAAAGACACAATGCATGGACGATGATTCGATGCTAGACCATAGACTGTATATATAGATGGACGTAGGGCCTGTGACGTCACCCGTTGGTTTCTGAAGAGTGAAAATGAATTTGAAGTCTTTAAAAATAGATCTAAAAACAGGGCTCATCAAAAAGTTACTTCAGGTTTCTGCACAGATCTATATCAAATTACGAAAGAGATAAATAAATGTCTTTCTACGACTGGGATAAATCACATTAGACTAGAGTATGATCCTGGCAAAAAACGAGTCTCTGTGCTACTAATAGGAGACGTATTAGTATTTCACGGAAACTTGCTCAGATTTCAATCGGTTGTATCCTTTCAAACTCCAGAAGCTGGCATAATAAATTATCAAACTGAGGGTGATTTACTCAGTTTAAAGTTGCAAAAGTCTGCGGGAAAGGGGTATGTATCCTTTGATACTCCAGACGAGTCCATCTTGAGTGGAGCCAAAACATCTTCTAGAAGATCACAGGCTCCATATCCGGCTGATATAAATAAGGTGATATACAATATGTTTGTCTATACCGACATTATAGATTATCAAACTGTGAGTGACAGCTATGCTCCCCTCTTAAGATTGGTGCATATTTCAGATTCAAACAATCAGTGGATAGCAAACAACTTACTACCGCCCACACTACCTTGGACTCTGTAAAACGCACATCGACAGCATTGAGATATCGCTGAAGTCGGACCAGAATCATCACATTACTTTTACCTACAGGAAAGTAAAATATCAATTTAAAAGAAATGGCCATGTATCAGCCATATGTACACAATACAGACAAATACATTGCATACTAAACAGCACAAGTGGGTGGAGATTTACCGGGATACAGCGGTCTTGGTTCACAAAATGGCACCGTTCTTGGCAGTATTTTTCGTAGATTGTTTAGAATGGCATTTCCCTTTTTTGGAAAAAGGACTTACAGTTGCACTCCCGCATTTAAAGACAGCTGCTAAAAACATAATTTTTTTCTGATGTTATTACCAATGCTGTGAACAGCAACAGGGGCAACAAGAGGGCTCTGGAATAATATCAATGTCGACCAATAAAACGCCCACCAGGACAAAGGGGGGAGTATCCAACAAGCTAAGCACAGACAAAGAACAAATAGAAAGAGCATCACTAAGACAAGAAAAAATTGCAGGATTACGTCATGTACTCCTGTACTCTTATCTCAGCCCCACCCAGCCGGTACCAGTGAAGTCTGCGAAGACCCCCTCCTACCTACAATTTTTTGGGTTTGCTCAGTTCATTTTAACACCGAATACTTCCTCAACTTACAGCAATACAACTCCGGTTTCTGCAAGAGATTAATCATAAAGGATACAGCAGTCCCCACACTCCTCACCCCGGTTCAAGATTCACAAATCGTAACTAAACGGATTAATGATTGATAGTATTTCACAAGGAATGAAGCAGTGGGCGACACACTCCTTGCTCTTGTTTTGGTTTTTAAATGCTAATGCTAGTGCGTTGCTAAGTGTTCGCAGAGTAAGCACAGAGCAGCTTCACTCTGAACATGTTGTGAACCATAGAAACAACACACGTAACGCTATGTACCGTCACCGTTTTGTTCCTCACTGTGGTTCTTAAAGTTCTACTTCGCTGCTGTTTGTACGACTATTGTCTTTCCAAGCTTTGTTTTCGTCACATGTGCTGCTGCTGCACCAGCTGCCTCGTGGCTAAACAAAGGACACAAAGAGCTGACAGTGTAACACAGTTCAGGAAGCTCACGTGTGTGTTATAACAGCATTTACATTGATACTGACTTGAATCACATAGCCAACACACTGTTAATGTGCTTTCAGCGTGTTTGTGGTTGTTAAAAAGTGTATGTAGGTAGCGTCATAAAGGATACAGAAACGGTAGCTCATATCTTACCAGAGACAGTCTTTCAATGTGCTTGTTAGAATAACAATGATCCCATCCACAGACGTGTTAGATAGAACAGCACATACAAGATTTGTTTTCTAGCAGAGGCTGCTGTGTCTTTGTATTGACTTTACACAGCAGGTATAAATCCCCTATAAACACGTGGGGATGCAAACAGACCCTCCAGCTACAAGACCAGTTTTAACAGAACTTTCTCTGGGGACTCTGAAGGAACATGTGAGAAGCAAAGGTAAGTAAAACTCATTGTTGGTAAACAAAATTTGTATTATGTTCAATGATTATATTCATTTCTTTCTCAAATTCCTCTGTTTTTACATTGGTCTTATTAGGCACACAGGCCACAGTGACTTGCAGAAAGATAGGGGTTGGCTCGAGTACCTTTCTCCACACATTTGGGGAGTCTCCAATGTCTTCAACACCAGTCAGAGAGAATGTAAGCTTTATCCAAGGCAAAAGACCACGCGTAGACACTGGAGGGAAGAGGATGTATCTTTCGACATTCCTGAGCCTCACGACTCGACATTCAACCCAAGACTCTGTGACCGCTGTTAGAGAGACATCACAAATTTCGTAAGGGTGCTATAATTTCTGTTTTGTTTGGGGAGGTAAAAAAAATGGTCATTCACATTTCATAGTTGAACATGTGTCAGATTGTATTTTCAGAAGAGAATTTGATTTGAAGATGTAATGTAAACAAATGTAACTATGTACTAGAGTCCTTCCTATGGGGAAGAAAAATACATTGTCTACGAAACCTGCCTCCTTGAGCTTTGAGAGCTGCCCAGTGTGCCAACGGGTGTGTGAAATCACCCCAAGAAGTCGAGGAACTTCCTTGACCAATGATCAACTCTGCCAATACTGCAGCTTCTTTAGACAATGGAAGAGCCAGCCAGTTTGTGGAAGCACCCCTGCAGGGAACATTCACCTGTCTGCTGCAATTTACTTCTTTGGTGCGTCTTTCTTCAAGCTGGAGAAGGTACTTTTATATTATATATTAACATGCAAAGAAAGAGTAATTATTGTTATATCTTTATATTTATATTAGATATTCAAGGCAATGCACATCCGTGTCTTCCAATACAACACATTCCGAAGACATGCACGCATGTACAGTACCTGGAAGCCAGCATATTCCATAAATTGAAGATGGCCCAGGAGGTACTTCCACAACAGCTTAGCCAAAAAGACAGCATCGTCATTGGAGGTGACATGAGGGCGGACTCACCAGGTAAGATATATAGACATGTCCCTGATGTTTCTTCATATATATGAAAGGCAAAGACTGGAGAATGTCTGGACCAAAATATCGGGACACTTCATGACTCAAAAGGTTTTTTCTTTTGTTTGTTTTTTTCAGGTCAGCATCGTGGCCATGCAGAGAGGGAAGCAGCTGATGCTTTTTAAAACCAAGTCAGGAGACACTCTGGAGATCCTGTACCAGAAGGATCTCTGTGCAGAGGTCACTGTGGACTCTATTTCCCTTCTTCATTGCAGTTGTTCTGGGAAATTTTCGCGAAAGAGCACCAGCACAAGCGTTTGATGACATGGGGTCTCACGGCTGCAGGATGGGTCCTCATTTTCATCAGTATTCGGTTGTTGACCATGCGCATCATCTACATACTGCAGTGGACTGGGTTCCTGTTTTCAGAGAGCTGGTGTCCGTGGGGCTACGGATCTGTGTGTGTATATATATATATATATATATATATCCCCAGGGCAGCTACAGTGTGATGCACCTTGAGAGCAACACAATAAGTGACATCCAACTGGGGCAGGTGAGTGTCAGATAAAGTCGACCAGTTTCCACAGAAAATATTATTTGGTTGGTATATATATATAAAGCGCATAACACAGCGAACATTATACATTTAGCAAGGACAGGTAATGTTGCGTGATGCAATGACTCTTTTTTTACATTACTGTTCATGATGCATGTTCATAACATGTAGGACAAACACTGTTTGTGTCTTTTTTGTTGATGTAACAAAGCTGTGCAAAAGACAACAACAAAAATATATTTCCTCAACCCTTAGATATGATACTCTAATGTGTTGTCTCCACCATCAGAGCAACAAAGTTGGCGGGAGTTACCAAATGGAGCTTGAGGGCCTAAAAAGATCCTAGAACACCTCACAGAAAAGGGTATAACACTGGAATACATAGTCACAAGTCCAGAAATACCTAAAGGACAATGACATCAAGCAGTTTTATGAAATCTGGCATTTAAAAAAAGTTGAGGTTGTGTGTACTGTTTTTATCGAAATAGGATTTGTTTTGTATGGTTATTTGTGAGTTCAAGTGTCATTATATTTATCTATTTATCCCTTTCTCAACCTTTACAATTTAACAAGGCTTATCAAGGAAGCTTGACAAGATAGCCAGGTACAAAGACTGGAAGTGACAGCGAAGTATCAAGACCCATGTGTACTGGACTGCTACATCTTCAAGCTCTTGTCCAGAGAATGTGGCTTAGTGGATGTCTCTTGTAAACCACCTTCAAGATGTCCACACACATGAAGACCCCATCTTCCCCAGGTGTGAACATCTAGTGACGCCAACAACTGAGTCAACAAATTGTGTGCATTTAATAAGAATCAGAGGAACAAAAAGTACAAAGATAGACCTATGAAGATGAACAACCAGCTTCACACACACACACACAACATTGTTTCAAAGCGTTTAAACTTCTATTTAAATGGTGATTTAGGTGTTGCAGGATAAATGACATTGAATGTGTGCTGTCACCAACACCATAATGAAAGAAAAGTCACATACTATATGTTTATTGAGAGGTAAAGTAATGATTTAAGTGGAATAGGTGCAGAGGAGTTTATTTCTTAGACAGAAAATTGTTGGAGGAACAAGCAAAAGAGAGGAACACATCAGAGTGTGACATTCACAAGGAGTACGAAGCCAGAATAATGACACGTTTGTGCACATCATTTCAGAACCTAATCTGCTGAGTGTAGCGGTGCATTGTCATTAGCGCTTAAATTGATAATGAATCATCTGGGAACAAGTCAGTTCCTCGGGCCCATCAGCCATTGGTGCCCGTGTGGTACTCGCCCTAACCGCTCTGCCCAGGTCGCACCCTGATCCCCATGCAATCCTTTCTCTGCCACGCAACTTCAACGTGCATGATGCACAAAGCAAATGATAAACCTGCTGTGTCAGATAAGAACAAAGGTGCAGTACATTCATGCTACCATAATGGAAGGCTCCTTTTGCAGCCATGTTGAATGATTTAAGTGGTAGCATAATAGCTTCTTGTTGCCATGTAATGTTTTCGTCTTTTTTTGCTTTTGAGGAAATTATTTTAGGTCAAGGCGACGCCAGGTCAGAGGCAGCTTTCTGCTGCTCTTCAACAATTCATTTGAACGCTTTAAAATTGCCATTTATCCCTCTTGTAGTTTTGTGGTTGTTTCCAAGCTAGCCACCCATCACAGCTCAGTCAGATTGATCTTTTCCCAGTCAAACACAGGCTCCGGTAATCTGTCCGCCCCAATAAGTCAGTGATTGTGAATCTTTAAAACAGTGTGCTTCAATAATTGCAATCACAATCAATGGAGTATTTCACACTGGGCAACCTCTTATACAAAGTCTAATTTTGGGAGGAAATGTTTGTGTGTTAATGTGAAAAATCCACAAAGTAGCTGTTGGGATGCTTTCAATCAGCAGATGGATTATTCACGTGTAAATTTCCTTTTTGTCTCAATTTCTTTCCTTTGACTATTGAGTGTTTGTTTTCAACTTCAGAATTAACTCTCAACCCTCAATTTTCTTATTTTGATACTGTTTTGTTCAGGACGTGTTTTCTTTTCTGTTATTGGGTATTAACAAAATATATTCAGGTCCCTTATTTGACTTTAAACTCCAAGAATAATGAGGCAAAGACTGTCTTTGACACGTTTCCTCTGCTGCAGCCGAGTTCCACACAGACTGTTGGTATTGGAATAGTTTCATTTTTTTTCGCTGTTGCAAAGTGTTACTCAGGTGCTAAGGATCTACTTTGGTATTCTTATTTTCACTTTTGTGCATTATTATGAAATCTGTGTCTGTGTGTATGTTGTGACTTGAAAGCGACACAACTATGGAAAATAATAGCAACATTTGAAAATGGGCGTAGTCAGACTCATGAGCAGTGAGTCATGTGATAATGTAGAATAGACTGCAGAGAAGTCGTGGGTAAAAAAGTCACCGTGTTGGCGTGCGTAGCGGCTAGTGTGGTGACATCACACGAGTATCTCAAGTGTTATCAATGTTTTATTGTTTATTGTTTCCATCATTGGCATTTTAACAGTTTATGCTTCGTTTAATTGAAGTGCGCATTGAAAGCGTGTCTATCATTACACTTGCTGACTTTTCTTCTTCTTTCTCTTCTCCTCGTCTCCTTTGCCCGCCCTGTCTCCTCATTGTCTCCTCATTTCCTTCAGTACGTCCATGTCTGAGATTCAACTACTCTCTGACCTGAGAGTCACTCATCTGTGGTTTTCTGACTGGAGGCTGAGCGGGTCTGAAATCAGACACATGAAAATTAAGAAACATGAACTGAAATAAAGGAATAAACAACATGCAGTAAAATATATGAGGTAGGAGAATGTAAGGTGTGGGTGAAGAAAGGGAAAGCAGTTTTTACTCTGACAGCCCTGCATTTTTTTTCATTTTATAAAACGTAATTTGAAAGGAAGTCATACATGGAATGTAATTCCGTAAAAAACACCCTTATTTAGAAATATACTTAACAACTCTGTATTATTCTGTCGTATATTATTATGACAAGACAAATGACAGCGTGGTTAAAAAACTTTGATAATTATTCCAACCTCATAGAGAAGCTTCTCCAGTTTGTCCTCCAGCTCCAAGAAGTTGTTGGTGCTGACCATACCGCTCTGGAGTGTAGAGTCACATTCTCTGGCCAGCTCAAGCAGCTGTAGGTGAATGAACCTCATGGTGGAACACTCGTAACTGTTTTTTGTTGTTGTTGTTTGTTGTACAATGTACTTTTCTGCGGCTGCTGTAGCTTCATGGGGCAGGATTTCAGCATCCTCCTTGCTATCTTCTTCTTCAGAGGTCATGTCTTCCTCCTCATCAAGGATTACAGCAGCCTCCTAAACATTATCTTCACTGCAGGTCCAGAATTCCTCCTCATCAAGGCTTTCAGCAGCCTCCTCAACATTGTCTTCACTGCAGGTCCAGAATTCCTCCTTATCAAGGCTTTCAGCAGCCTCCTCAACATTGTCTTCACTGCAGGTCCAGAATTCCTCATCATCAAGGCTTTCAGCAGCCTCCTCAACATTGTCTTCACTGCAGGTCCAGAATTCCTCCTCATCAAGGCTTTCAGCAGCCTCCTCAACATTATCTTCACTGCAGGTCCAGAATTCCTCCTCATCAAGGCTTTCAGCAGCCTCCTCAACATCGTCTTCACTGCAGGTCATGAATTCCTCCTCATCAAGGTATTCAGCATCTTCTTCCTCGCTATCTTCTTCATCAGAGGTCATGTCTTCCTCATCATCAAGGCTTTCAGCAGCCTCGTTGACATTTTCTTCACTGGAGGCCATGACGTCCTCCTCATCAAGTCTTTCAGCACACTCCAGGATATTTCCTTCATTGAGGTGTAGCTTTGAGGACGAGTGGCTCTGCTTGAGCGGTGTAGGTCTGTCATACGCCTGAAAGTTTAAAAGTAAAACAGTTAGACTAAACACTACACTCAACAGTTACATTTTTCTCAGTCATTTTTAATCAGTGAGTATCTAATATTAAGAGATAGTTTCAACTTCTCTCAAACAGCAGTGGATAAAAACCTCACCTTTCGGAAGCGGAAGGCCACATAGGTGAAAGATTCATAGTTTTCTTCATCTTCAGGTTTTTCATCAAGAGCAGATTCTTCTCCTTCATTTGATTCTCTATCGTTCTCAGAGCAGGTATCCCCATACTCCAACTCGGGGATGTACAGAGGAACCTCACTCAGGAGGTTGTTCATGTCGAGTTTCTGAAAAAATGGATGGTCCATCACCTCATATGCTCCTCCTGGATAAGAAGAACAACAATCAAACATTTTGTTTGTATTTCAACACGTTAGGCCTAGCTTAAGATGTCACCTCCTTAGCCCCACTAATATCTTCCTTTGTTCTAAGAACACACATTCTTAGGTCTAGATTTTTCTTTCTCCAGACCTCGTCCATCTGTTCATGACCTTTTCTTTGAGGTCCACCAGACTAGTCTCATTCCTGTGAGATGTAGTGCATCCCAAACCATGAGGTATTCATCCACATGTGAATCATTTGTGAAAGCTGCCACTTACTTGTACCCAGGCGCTCCGCAGGGTTCTTCTTCAGGAGAGAGGTTAAGAGGTCCTTGGCATCATCCGTCAGATCATATTTTTCTTCTGGCCAAGTGAGCTTATCTAAAGATGATACAAATATTAGTCATGTGATCAAGTAATGAAATGATCTCTGAAGCTGCAGGGACTGGAAAATGCTCGAAGTAGATTTCCTTAAAAAAATTATTTAAAATTTAATATCGATAATCTAATCACAATAGCTGAAAGCTGCGTGTCAAGAGTTTTATGGACAAGTTAAATCATAAAATAAGGGGGATATTTTTTAATTGTCTTTAAGACACAGAAATGTTGAATGAGAACAGCTAGAATTGTAAATGTACAGCGGATGAATATGACAAGATGCTTAATTAGGGCCCGAGCACCTCCGGTGGGAGGCCCTATTTGCAGTCGTTGAGATCAGATTTTAAATCATATAGATTGCTGTCTTTGATTTGAAATGTTATCTTATTATTAGGGCCCGAGCACCGAACGGTGGGAGGCCCTATTGTATTTCGAAGGATTTGTATTTCCCTTTTGGGGCTTTTTCAGGGCCTAGACATGCTCAAATTGTTACCAAAGTTTGCAGGGATTTCAAAACCCCAAAAAGTAATTGTATTCTGGAATAATTTGAAATGGGCAAGGAAAAATGGCTCAACAGCGCCATCTAAGGAAAAGACCCTCAGTTAGCTTTCACCGATCTTCACAAATATCATAGCCCAGGTGTATCATGACCAGACAAACAAAAAAGGTCAGAGGTGCAATGGGAAAAAAGCAACAGGAAGCCCGCCATTTTGACTTTAGTGGCCATATTGGCCATTTTCCAAATTTTTACTTTGATGTACTTGTCCCAGGGCTTTCATCAGATCAACTTCATATGGAGATGCCTGTCATCACAACAAGATGGAGATGAAAACTACCTCAAAGATCGATTTTTCGTCACACGGTGTGACCGTGGCGTGGCGTCAAAGTTTGATTACACGCCATCAAAACACGAGGTTCTGTATCTCGGACATACATGGACCAATCGAGTCCAAACTAGACATGTAAGACAAGAGTCCTGGCCTGATGATATCTATACAGAAATTATGACTTCAAATCACAGCGCGCCCTGGTGGAAACAGGAAATGTCATGTTTTTTGCATGTCTTACACTTGGATGTATTCCTCCTCATCCACTGACCGCAACCATGTCAAACTGTATCAAACGGGTCTCAAGACATTGAAAATGTAGGCATAAGATTACTGGGACTTTTCGTCAAACGCCATTGATGGGGGAACAATAGTCTGTATGGGGGAGAAGAGGAAAGAAGGGGAAGAGGGGGGAAGGAAAAAGAGAGGAAATGGAAAGAATAGAGAATTGAAACTGATCCTGGTGCCTGTCAGATGTTGTAGGATGCATTTGTTATTGTATTAATTAGAGTAATATGACCAAAATGACACTTTGCTGGAGTATGGCATAAGCAGCTGTGGATCCGAAGGTTGCTGGATCAATTCCCGTCAGCAACATGTGTCTATTTACCCAAACTGTTACCAAGTATTATGAATCTCGTAAATGTCACTTAGTTACTTTATATTGGTCAAATGGTCAAACATTGTGTTTGTAATGCTTGCATAGAGATGTGATTGTTGTTAATGAAATAATATTAATAAATCTTGTTTTTATAGCAATGTAACTCACATTATTAACAATCAGTAGTTGCATCAACACATATTTTATTATTATTTTCACTTGAATGGTCTTTTCTTATTGAATAGATTAAGCTAATGTTAACTGTATATATATATATATATATATATATATATATATATATATATATACATACACACAGTTAATAGCTAAAATATGCTATATCTTTGGGAGAAATAAACAAGATAGTGCTGTAGAAAAAGTATACACATTTATTATAAAATACACTGGAAATCTTGACACAAAGAACCCCAAACAACAGTAACAACGAAGAAATGAATGAAATAAATGGACCAACAAACAGACTGGAGTGAAAAAATGACCTCTTTGTTGGAGGTAATAACAAAATAAATACAAAGAATGAAAGAAATCCTCATGTATTGGCCAATAAACATACAAAAAAACTAAAACCACCAAACATTAGAAGATAAAAAATACTGAACTATTGCAACAACACTTTCTTTTAAAACTATATACATACATTATTTACACTCCAGAAGAATGAAATCATTTCTTTGCTGCCCTCTTCCTCCGCATGTCCTCCATCCACTGGTCATGTGGCATGTCAGTGTTAAAAGGACAGTATACATAGCCATAATATTGACGATGGCCATTTTCAAGATTCTGGGGCTGCTGACACTGACTGCATTTGTTTTTTTCTGTTGTCCGAATGTACCGTCTTTGGGCAGAAGATGGGGAGGGGAGGGGGCCAGCAGGAGCAAGCAATTTGACTGCAGGGACTTGTGGGGGCAAAACAACAATTGGGCCACTGACAGGGCTGGATTGGGGGACAATAGGCAAAGGGGGCAAAAAAACAAATGGGCCACTGAAAGGGCTGGGTGGGGGGACAACGGGCATAGGGGCAGAGGTATGTGGACGTGTCTGCTGTGTGACCAACTGCCTCAGAGAAGGCAATCCTGGGCAGACAGCCTTTGGAGGATGAAGGTGTTGGGCTGGAAGAACAGACTTCCTCTTGTACACGGCCTTTCCTGCTGTACTCTGTGGCAAGTGGTATTGATGTTGGGGGCCAAGCTGTGGGGGTGCAGCAGTGGGACGTGACTGCATTGGTGGGAGAGGCACAGGAGCAACAGGAATAGAGGGAGGCAAGTTGACCCCTTGCAGCAGAATACCACATTCCTGCCTCTTCAGGCACTTGTTGTGCCACTGGATGAGGGTTGTTTGATTGACTCAAACAACTGTAATGTAGTGCTCTGCATGACCACACCATTACCCAGGACCAGCTGCCTGATTTTGCTGTAGTCTTTGAGGATGAGAGTCCATCTTGTCAGAGCATAATTGCCCTGGTTTTTAGGGCTCTTATAGAGGTTGCACAGTTTTACAAAGATGGACTCTGTCAGGCGACAACAGTCTGGCCACTGTGCAGGGGATCCTGTTGATCCTAAGACACAGCGTGTCATGCTCTCCACACCTGGTGTAAATTCTGCTCTCTTTTTGGAAACCCTGTAGCGTCCTGTTGTCAGGCGACTCTGGTTATTATTATTATTATTTTATTTTTTCAGGCAAATGAATTGGCTTTTTGAGGGCTTTAATTTACATTACAACTTCTAACCTGAATGTAAATCAGTTAATTCTGGAATATTGTTCAACTTTTATCATTTTCACTATTGT
Source organism: Hippoglossus stenolepis (assembly GCF_022539355.2). Lineage (NCBI taxonomy): Eukaryota > Metazoa > Chordata > Actinopteri > Pleuronectiformes > Pleuronectidae > Hippoglossus > Hippoglossus stenolepis. The sequence goes on from NC_061485.1 coordinate 19,742,913, forward strand.
CAATATTATCATTGTTATAATTATTGTTGCTGTTGTGCGTCTCTGTGGCTATAAATAGATGCAAATAGACAAAGGTTTATATCAGACAAATATTGACTACACAACATTTTTCATTGATATTGAAACATTTATTTTGATTGAATCCTGTGAACCACAGAAGCAACATACATTCAGAAACACTGAAAAACAATTACTAAGTTCTTACTTTACTAAATTACTAAATTCTTTTCATTCCTCTTCTATGGTTTGAGGTTTGGAACAAATGTTGTCTCCTGGAGGTTCAGACTGGAGGTCGGCACCAGTGGGTTTTTATCCTCTTCAGTTGAGCTTCAAACCAGAGATGTCTGGGACCTCGGGTTCAGGTTCTGGGACCTTGGGTTCAGGGTCAGAGACGTCCAATTCAGGGTCCTGGACCTCGGGTTCAGGGTCACCGACGTCCACTTCTGGGTCTGGGACCTCGGGTTCAGGGTCCCCGACGTCCACTTCAGGGTCTGGGACCTCGGGTTCAAGGTCTGGGACCTTGGGTTCAGGGTCTGGGACCTCGGGTTCAGGGTCACCGACGTCCACTTCAGGGTCTGGGACCTCGGGTTCAGGGTCTGGGACCTCGGGTTCAGGGTCACCGACGTCCACTTCAGGGTCACCGGCGTCCACTTCAGGGTCTGGGATGTGGTGGTTGCATTCGTACATCTCTGTAAATGCAGCCTTGAGCTACAGAATAAACAATGTAAAAAACCTGCGTTTATGTTTACATAAAGAAATTTGGTTTGATTTATATTTAAACTGTAACATATCATGCCACTATATATTTCTTTGCCACCAAAATGAAACTACACTGTTGCGCGGTTGCGATAGTTAGGTTAAGTTCAGTTAAGGATATCAGAAAGATATCCTGGGTATTTTGAACTCGCTTGTAGTACAGGCCCCTGGAGAGGAGTGAGAAAAAGAGATGTTCAACACCACTTTGGCCATAAACAGATAGTGAAGTAGGGAGAGAGGAGGGGTATGACACTAAATGACAAACAGGAGAGCTGCTGCTTGAGAGCATGTATGTCTATGTGGTGCCTTCACCATCAGGTTGCCCCACGAAATAATGTATTTAAAGACCAAATGATCTGATTCATAAATTAATCTACGGATGCAGTAAACATGTCATTGTTAATATTCTTATAAGCAGCCATTTGTTGGTGTGAATAAAAATCAGTTATCAGTTGACTGGATCTTAGCACCTTGAAATTGTTAGTGTTCAGGAACTCGTCGATGATGGACTTGGACTTCCTCTCGATCTGCTCCTCAGACCAAGCAGGTTTCTCTATCGTCGGGACAACAGGCTCAGGTTTCACTGTCAAGGCAAATAAACAACAGTGTGTGTAATGGCAGAGAGTGAACGTGTCAGTATTATCGCCATGTCTGTCCGGTGTTGGGCAGCACCGTGCGTCTCACCAGGCTCTCGGACTCTGCTGAGCTCTGGCTCAGGTTTGTCCTCGGTGACCCTCGGTCTCCGGGGCTTGGCTCCCTCTCGCTCCCAGTCTCTTCACGGCTCCTCCGGGGTTTGACTCTCCCGCAGCTCCTCTGAACTGCTTACCCTGGTTAACGGACCAGGCCGAGACGATGGCGGCGCAGCGAGAAGCTGCTGATCTCTGCCTGTACTGCTGCGACTGACGGGGGACTGAGGTGGGGGGTGGGCCAAGACCATGTAGGGAGACTTCCAGTGCCTTGTTACGACACAAAACCCAGGAAGCTCAATCGAGTCGCTCAAGCATGACGTTTCTGACTTAGAGGAACCATAACAAAACACGCAAGTGTTTTTTCCCCAGAGTTTTTGGGTTGGTAGACATGCCAGATACCCACATTAACGTGTAGAAGCACTAACAAAGTGGAATTTGCATGCTATGTCCCCTTTAAATCATATAGATTGCTGTCTTTGATTTGAAATGTTATCTTATTATTAGGGCCCGAGCACCGAACGGTGGGAAGCCCTATTGTATTTCAAAGGATTTCTATTTCCCTTTTGGGGCTTTTTCAGGGCCTAGACATGCTCAAATTTTTACCAAAGTGTGCAGGGAATTCAAAACCCCAAAAAGTAATTGTATTCTGGAGTAATTTGAAATGGGCGTGGAAAAATGGCTCAACAGCGCCATCTAAGGAAAAGCCCCTCAGTTAGCTTTCACCGATCTTCACAAAACTCGTAGCCCAGGTGTATCATGACCAGACAAACAAAAAAGGTCAGAGGTGCAATGGGAAAAAAGCAACAGGAAGCCCGCCATTTTGGATTTAGTGGCCATTTTCTACATTTTTACTTTGTACTTGTCCCAGGGCTTTCATCAGATCAACTTCATATGGAGATGAGTGTCATCACAACAAGATGGAGATAAAAACTACCTCAAAGATCGATTTTTCGTCACACGGTGTGACCGTGGCGTGGCGTCAAAGTTTGATTACACGCCATCAAAACACAAGGTTCTGTATCTCGGACATATTTGGTCCAATCGAGTTCCAAACTAGACATGTAAGACAAGAGTCCCGGCCTGATGACATCTACACAGAAATCATGACTTAAAATAACAGCGCCACCTGCTGGCTAAAGGAAGTGACATGTTTTATACTTTGATGAACTGCTCCTGGCTGCTTTACAATATACAGTTCAAATGAGCTGAGACAAGTCATAGGATCATGGTCAGAATTGTGACATTTCCTCAAACCGTGTAAACATTGAGGTGCGGCGAAGGTTCATCCTTCGCCAAAGGAGACGATGTTGTCATAACTCCAGTGTGCATCGTCCTATCACTGCCAAACTGATGTCTCATGATCAGAGACCAAGCCTGAACAGCTCTATGTGTCAATATTTCCTCAGTGTCATAGCGCCACCTACTGATTCGCCATGAAACAGGAAGTACTTTGTAAATCCACTCTGCATTATCCAACCGGCTCCGAACTACTGACCTATGATCACAATCCTGACCTGAACACATCCATATATTAATATTAGTTCAGGGTCATAGCGCCACCTACGTTACGTTACTTTACGTAACTTTTCGTTACTTTTAGTTACTTTTCGTTACTTTGTAACTTTTCGTTACTGTTAGTTACTTGTCGTTACTTTTAGTTACTTTTTGTTACTTTTCGTTACTTTCGTACTTTTCGTTACTTTGTTACTTTTGTTACATTCATACTTTTCGTTACTTTCGTACTTTTAGTTACTTTCGTACTTTTAGTTACTTTTAAGTTACTTTTGTACTTTTAGTTACTTTTGTACTTTTAGTTACTTTCGTACTTTTAGTTACTTTTGTACTTTTAGTTACTTTTGTACTTTTAGTTACTTTCGTACTTTTAGTTACTTTTTAGTTACTTTCGTACTTTTAGTTACTTTCGTACTTTTAGTTACTTCCGTCTGTCCGTATTTTATTATTTTTTTTGGACAGACAGACGGACGGATTTTATTTAATTTTTTTAATTTTATTTAATTTTTTTTTTTTTCGTCCGTCTGTCGTATTTTTTTTTTCGGACGGACACTTCATATATTAATATTAGTGCAGGGTCATAGCGCCACCTACTGATCAGTGTGATAATTATGTTGTTGTAACATTGTCCAATTGACACAAAATTGCTCACGCTACATCAGAGCCCCTACTTGAACAGATCTATTAGTCTGGCAACAGGATGTAAGCTTTGTTTTACAACTATCATTCGATTTACATAAAATGTTCACAGTGTGATGTGCAATTGATAGCGTGGACTGTAATGAGCAATTAGCAGGCAAGGATCGACATCGCGTGACGGACGCAGGAAGTGAAGCGTTTATCCTTGCTGCAGTGCGCAAAACGCACGTAACGCGGAGACGTGCACTTGGTCATTGATCACTCTCTCCACTAACCGCAACAGGCTTCAAAATGCGTGTGCTCGGGCCCGTTAGTGCTACAACGTAGCCCTAGTTGTGCATTATTTTTTGAATTTGAAATAAGTTGTTCTTCTCATTTGATCTGTTCTCAGCTTGGATGTACATCAGTGAACGTGAAAAAGACAATAAAAAACAGATGTCTCTCCGCTTCCAGGGTGACAACCATTTCTACAGCCCAGAGGTGGCAGGGGGGGAATTGAAGGTAAATTGTACTAGAAGCAATGTTTACTATATTTTCTTTTTTGTATTAAGAATGTACAAATGAGTTAAAAGGACCTCTGGACCAGGAGACCCACACAGGCACGGGAGAACATGCAAACACAAGACCCAACCAAACGGGTTCGAACCCAAATCCTTCCTGCTGTGAGGCAACAGTGCAAACCACTTCTTACCACTTCCGCTTCATCAAATTCCTACCAGTTTATAACCCGGATTCAGACCTGGATTTATTGTTTAAAGATTAAATTTCACGTTTTCTTCATCTGTAGTGAGAATGCACTTTCATCGTGTCATGACGGAGGTCGAGGAGTTAAAAGCTCATTCAGTTTCATAAGATCTCATATATAATCAGGAGCTGGGTCATGAACAGCTTTAAAGCTTTAAAATCAAACATTGAGTCAGTGTGACGTGGCTGAAATGAGTTTCAGATGATTCTGGAATTAATTCAAGATAAGACACAATTAGATAAAAGTTTATTGATCCACACAACAGGGAAATTCAGTTGTTGTCAGTCATGATATGGAAGACAAGTTAATATAAAAAGGCAACTTGACTTAGACCATCTTCTTAAGGCCCAATCGCATTTCACCCCTTAGCCCTTCCCCTTTGTTTTCCCGTGTTCATGTGTAGGGGTAGGTGTCCCCAATACCTGTTGGGACTGAGGCGTAGGAACTGAGATTTTTGTGACCCTCACTTCAAACCTAGGGGTACCCACAATGCCTTGCGAATCACCGGCAAGCTGGGACCTGCATTAGCACAGATGTTATTTGGATATTATAGGTTTGTCACTTTAGTAACTGCAAACAATAGCATTGGTTTATATAAGATCTCAACATTTTTATTACAATGACATCCCCGGCAAAACTTTTGACTCGTCTGTTTACATTGACCACTACTGATGACGTGGCAGGTTTCTTGAAGGGCAGTCCCAATTCGTAGGGGAAGATTTCAACCACTACCCCTTGTGACTCTGTTTCAAGGGATAGGGCCAAGGATTGAAATGGGATTGGGCCGAACCAAGGTGTAGTCGGAAGAGATGTGTTTTCAGCCTGCGGCAGAAGATGTGTAGACTTTCTGGTGTCCTGATGTTAATGGGGACAATGAGATCAACGGACTTCTGGCCCTCGGCTGCGCCTGCTGTTTGGGTGGGTGCCGAGATTTGGAAGCATCTCGCGGAAAGTAGAATGAAAGTCTCCATGTTTCTTTTGCAGGTTGTCAGAGGTTGTGGAGGGATGGACTCAAATGCTGCCGCTCCGGCAATTTTACTTGATTGATCTTGGCTTCCGTGAGCTCAAAACTGTATCTCTTACTTGTGGCCCTTTCTTTTTTAACAGCATAGGCAAAATGAACGGTTTTCTTCTTTTGTTTTTCAAGAGTGGAGGCAGTGTTACTAACTCTCTCCTCCAAGACGGCCCTTTGTATCTGCTCCTGATGTAGGGTGTCTTCAAGTTGGGCCTGTTTCCTCTTGCTCTCTGACTGTTGTGCCCTGAGCTCATCGACTATATGTTGGAGCTTAGCATTGATGGCTTGATTCTTCAAGATGGCATCATCTTTCTGTGGCAGGACTTCTTCATTCCGCCGATGGTGAGCTCTGTCTCTCTGAACTATTAGGTCATATTTGGCCTCCATGGCCTCTAACTTACACGTGATATACTTGTTCTCCATCCTGCGTGTTTCCTTATCATACATCAGTTCCTCTGTGTCTGCTGGGCCTCTCTTTAGCCTCTGTAATTTCTTATATGCTCGAAAGAACCAGGCTTTCGCCTTCTTCGCTTGTTCCTCCATTTCACCTTGTAGCCTCTTGTTCTCAGAAGCCAGCTGTTGGTTTTCATGGGTCAGATTGTCCAGTTTATCTGCATCCTTCTGCTGATGGTTTAGGGAATCTTCAATGTGGGCCTTTTTTCTTTCTCTGTTTGACCGATGTGCTGTTAACTCATCGAGCGTATGTCGGAGCTCAACAATGATGGCTTGATTCTTAAAGATAATATCATCTTTCTGTGACACGGTTTCTATAAATTTTGCTTCCATGGCCTCTAATTTACCTGTGATATCATTGTTCTGCAGGCTTAGTGTTTCCTTGTCATACATCAGTGCCTTTATGTCCGCTGGGGCTTTCTTTAGCCTCTCTAATTTCTTATATACTCGTAAGAACCTGGCTTTCTCCTTCTTCACTTGTTCCTCAAGTCTGCTGCAAGCTTCTCTTTCCTCCTGGTGCTGCCGTACAGCATCCTCCAGTTCACCTTGTAGCCTCATGTTCTCAGAGGCAACTTGGTCATTTTCACTGGTCAGATTGTCCAGTTTAGCTCTGTATTCCTGCTGCTGGGACATGGCAGCCTCACGAGCAACGTATATCTCAGTTTGAGCATCTTTCAGTTCACCTTGTAGCCTCTTGTTCTCAGAGGCAACTTGTTGATTTCTCCTCGTCAATTTGTCCAGTTTAGCTCTGTATTCCTGCTGCTCGAACATGGCAGCATCACGAGCAAGGCATATATCATTTAGAGCATCCTCAAGTTCACCTTGTACCCTCTCGTTCTTGGAAGCCAGTTGGTGATTTTCCTCAGTCAGATTGTTCAGTTTACGCTGCTTAGAGATGTCTGCCGCATGAGCACGCTGTCTCTCACGTACAGCATCATCAAGTTTACTTTTTAGCTTATTGTTCACAGAGGCAACTTGTTGATTTTCACGAGTCAGAAAGTCTAGTTTATCTCTGTCCTCCCATTGCTTGGAGACGGCGGCGTCACGAGCAAGCTGCATCTCACTTAAAGCATCCTTCAGGTCGCCTTGTAGCCTCTTGTTCTTTAGCCTCTCTAATTTCTTATTTACTCGCAAGAACCTGGCTTTCTCCTTCTTCACTTGATCCTCAAGTCTGCTGCAAGCTTCTCTGTCCTCCTGGTGCTGCTTTCGGGCAAGCTCTGTCTCGTGAAGGGCATCTTCAAGTCTACTTCTTAGCATCTTGTTCTCAGAAGCCAGCTGGTGATCTTCATGATGCTGGTGGTCTTCCCCTGACCTGTTATCAGCCATTTCTACCTTCATGTGCTCAAGTGTTGCTTGCAGACCGGATGTTTGAGCTTGCTCTTGCTTCAAAGAGAGAGTTTTTGCGAGAGCTTCTTTTTCTTTTCGCTCCTTCTTCAGGTCTTCTTCCATTCGAGCTCGATCTCTTTTTACACTGTTCACGTTCACTTCAAGAGCAGTTCTGGCTCCTCTTTCTTTCAGGAGGTCTTTTTGGAGATCAATTTCACTTGACAGTTCCAATTCACTGAAATGTGAACTGTCAATTTCTTCTTCAATTTCCTTCTTAATGTCCCGAAGAGAAGAGTCTGACGAGCTCAGCGAAGCCTGAAACATAAAATAATTAAATTAGTGTATTTATCAAACCATTAACATGTAATTTTACTACTATTATTGAATTTGAGTAAATAATACATTGAATTTAATGAGATCAGTTACACGTCTAAAGAAAACTGAATGTTATTAACCAAAGATAATAATTTACTAATTAATTATTTGTTTTATAAATTAATTCATAATTTATACATTTTCTAATTGTTGTCATTTCAAGTCTAAAGTATGCAGCTGTGTTTTAGTCAAAATAAATAATTATTCTTGTGTATGAATTGTTTATATCTTTTAGTATCTGAAGACACACACTTACCTCGTCAAAGTCAATTTCCTCTTCAATTTCCTTCTTAATGTCCCGAAGAGAAGAGTCTGACGAGCTCAGCGAAGCCTGAAACATAAAATAATTAAATTTGAGTATTTATCAAACCATTAACATGTAATTTTACTACTATTATTGAATTTGAGTAAATAATACATTGAATTTAATGGGATCAGTTACACGTCTAAAGAAAACTGAATGTTATTAACAAAAGATAATAATTTACTAATTAATTGTTTGTTAAATAAATTAATAAATAATTTACATTTACATTTTCTTAATGTAAATGTTGTCATTTATAATCTAAAGTCTGCAGCTGTGTCTTAGTTGAATTAAGTAATTATTCTTGTGTTACCTCATCGAAGTCAGAGGGATAGTCAAATTCCTGCAAAGTTTCCTTTTCAATGTCCTCTTCAATCTCCTCAATATCCGTTTCATGCTCCTCTTCGATCTCCTCCTCAAGTTCATCTTTAGTCTCCTCATCAAGTTCATCTTTAGTCTCCTCAAGTTCATCTTTAGTCTCCTCCTCAAGTTCATCTTTAGTCTCCTCCTCAAGTTCCTCATCAATCTCCTCCTCAAGTTCACCTTCAGTCTCCTCCTCAAGTTCATCTTTAGTCTCCTCCTCAAGTTCACCTTCAGTCTCCTCCTCAAGTTCATCTTTAGTCTCCTCCTCAAGTTCCTCATCAGTCTCCTCCTCAAATTCATCTTTAGTCTCCTCCTCAGGTTCCTCATCAATCTCCTCCTCAAATTCATCTTTAGTCTCCTCAAGTTCCTCATCAGTCTCCTCCTCAAATTCATCTTTAGTCTCCTCCTCAAGTTCACCTTCAGTCTCCTCCTCAAGTTCATCTTTAGTCTCCTCCTCAAGTTCCTCATCAGTCTCCTCCTCAAATTCATCTTTAGTCTCCTCCTCAAGTTCCTCATCAATCTCCTCCTCAAGTTCCTCATCAATCTCCTCCTCAAATTCATCTTTAGTCTCCTCCTCAGGTTCCTCATCAATCTCCTCCTCAAATTCATCTTTAGTCTCCTCCTGAAGTTCCTCATCAGTCTCCTCCTCAAATTCATCTTTAGTCTCCTCCTCAAGTTCACCTTCAGTCTCCTCCTCAAGTTCATCTTTAGTCTCCTCCTCAAGTTCCTCATCAGTCTCCTCCTCAAATTCATCTTTAGTCTCCTCCTCAAGTTCCTCATCAATCTCCTCCTCAAGTTCCTCATCAATCTCCTCCTCAAGTTCACCTTCAGTCTCCTCCTCAAGTTCCTCTTTAATCTCCTTTTCACTTGACAGCTCCGATTCACTGAACTGTGAAACATAAGATAATTATAAGTTTGTTGTTCATTCCTGTTCATTCTTAAACAATATTTGTAAATTAGCATATTTATCAAACCATTAACATGTTTACTTTACTTGTCTGCTTGTGTAGCTGAACAAACTAGACAAAATTACCAGTAAATAATACAGACAACACAGAGTTATTGAATTTGAGTTATTAATACATTGGATGCAATGAGATGAGTTACACGTCTAAAGAAAACTGAATGCTATTAACAAAAGATAATAATTTAATAATTAATTATTTGTTTTACAAATGAATTCATAATTTATAAGTTTTCTGATTGTTGTCATTTTAATTTTAAAGTCTGTAGGTGTGTCTTGTACGAGTTGTTTATATCTTTTTCTATCTGAATACACTCATTTACCTCTGCGTCCGACTGATAGTCAGATTCCTGCAAAGTTTCCTTTTTAATTTCCTCTTCAATTTCCTTCTTAGTGTCCTGAAGACTGGAGCTTCGGAAATTATGCGTAGCCATCACTGTTGATTTGTTTTTGTCTTCTGTTGATTTGTCTTGTTTTAGTGTTGACAAAACTGTTTTTATTCGCCAACTAGTGCATTTGATTAATGTCAGAATGGCTCTTCTTCTTCTTATCGTGGGTGGCACCAAGTCAGGGTGCTTTAAACATCTACAGTGTGTTCCTTTGATGCTGTTGGCCCTTTGACGTCTTTTCAATAACATAGACTAAAATAACATAGACTATCTTAACATAGACTATCTATATCTATCTATGTCTATGTCATTTAAAAGACGTCAAAGGGCCAATAGTCATTCTATTAACGTGTGTGTGTCTTTGTATACGCGTGTCTTCGGTGCGTGTGTGCGGGCGCGCGCGTGCGTGTATTTGTGTGTGCACGTGTGTGTGTCTGGCCGTTGTGTCTGACCTGCTGGTAGAATATGGCGAATTGGCTACGGAGTTTGCCTTTCACATATGTCGTCATCTTCGTCGGTGTGTTCAACGTGTGTGTCGCCACTTTTTCACCGGGAGATATTTGTTTTGTTTAGTTGTTTGCGTCTGTCACGTGTTAGTAGCGCCATCAACCCCGCCCCCCACTCGCTCTCGGTGAATCCAGCCTGCAGCATCCAGCATGCAAACACCTGCGTGTTTGCATGCGTGTGTGTGTTTCTGTATGTTTGTATGGAGGACGATACATGACTTAAGTATAAATAAATAAATGTATAAATAAATACCTAAATAAATGCATAAATAAAAAAGGAAATAAATACAGAAATTAATAAATAAATACAGAAATGTATAAATAAATGTCTTAAATATATTTCCACATTTATTTATTTCCACATTTATTTATTTCTGTATTTCTGTGTCTGTATGCTAATGAGAAAGACGGGCCTAACCTCAGTCTCATGCAGGATTGGTCACAGGAGTGTGATGATCCAGTCCTACTACTTCTGCCTTTCAATGCTGACTGGTGTCCAGTAGCTCTTTTGCAGTGTTGAGCCAGTTCACACTTAAAATGAACTAGTTCAAGTTCAGAGGGTTAGGGTTAGTTACGCTTATTTTTTATTGGGTTGTTGACGAGTCATTTTTCATGATGTTTAAATGCAGCCTCGTAAACTCTGGAGCGAATCAAACAAACACTAAGTGACTTCATGTGCTGATCAGGTCCTGATAACTAGTGATGAGTGTTTATTAGTTGTAGTGAGAGCAGAGAGGAGGAGGACACAGAAACTCCAGCTCGGTACAAACCACCTGCAGCTTCTGCTCTGATCATTGAGCAGCTGAGACCAGAGAAACTCAGTGTTTTCACTGTTTCCACTGTTCTACAAAGTCACTGAGCGGCTGCTTCACGGATCTCACTGCGTGTGTCCCTGGCTGGCCGGATTGATTTGTCCCAGCTGCCATTGTCCTTTTATTTAACTCATTATTGATTTTAATTGTGGCTTCCCTCCCTGCAGGCCAGATGAACAGGCATCGTGATGCAAGCTGCACCTTTTGCACCTGGATCACTTGTTCTCTGCTGCTCCCATGTGGCCTTACTCTAGTGCTGCCTCTCCGGCTAATGTTTAATTCAAGATAATAACTGTATTTTCAGCAGGTACAATAAAAAGAGAGATTTCCTGCTGGGGATTTGTAAAAAATCAAAGGTTATTTTAATGTTTAGAATTTGCACTAAAGTGGCATTCAAAATTACATTTTTGAGCTGGATGCCATATAATTTCATTCCACTGTGCACTTGTCTTGCGTGTGAATGACAATCAAGTGAATCTTGTCATTGTTTTCATTTTTGTTTTAAGGCTTCTTCCCATTTGTGTGTTGTGACGTTTGCTTGATTTAAAAAATGTAAATAGAGCAATTTTATTGGAGGAGAATTGCTTATATTGCTAAACCCAATGACCTCAGCAACCCAGCATCTGTTATGCTGAATGAACTGTATTTGTTTCCAGTCACAAAGCGCTTTATGGTACAAATCAGACACACTTCCATGCACAGCTCTATAGGCAGAGCTGTTTTTTCTATCACACCAGCCATCAGGGGAAATTAGGGGTTCAGCATCTTGCCCAAGGACACACTGGAATGGTTGGTGTAGAACCCTCTGTGCCCCCCTGAGCCACAGGAAGAAAAGAAACAGATGGAGAGAGAGAGAGAAAGTCTTCCTTTGGAGAAAGACTTTGTCCTCAGCTGTCATGTCAGTAAATCAACGTGAATTGAAGGAATGTTGAGATGCAGGGAGAGAAAGAGGCGACAGTGATACTAAAGTGTGTGCGTGTGTCTACATTTTAAGCATAGACCATTTTGATCAGTCGTCACCTTTTCCAAGACTTGTTTGAGGGTTAATACTTGGTTTTGGGGTTAGAATTGGGTTTGGGTCAGGGTAAGGGTGAGGGGCTCGGGAACGCTTTTATGCCAATGAGTGTGCTCCCTAAGAATAAGAAGCACAAGAAAGTGTGTGTGTGTGTGTGCATCTCTCAGCAGTTCAGCTCTGTGGAATCGAGCTGATCATTTGCTCCATTCATGCATGGGATTATGATGACGCTGTGTCATGCGCGTAGAAATTGTACAGTTTGCCTGAACACACAGTGGAGAGCATTCCTTACACATGGCAACATGGCTAAAAATAGCTCAGGGGCGACTCATTCACACACTATAGGATATTTCGCTGGGATCCCTGGACTCTCTGCTCCAGACTCTCTGCCCCCCCCCGTTACCTGACACATCTACATGCATCAACAACCCTCCTCTCATCAACACCTCTGTCTTCTTTGACCTGTTTCCTTGCCTCCTCCCTGTCTTCTTCTTTGTTTAGGTCTTGCAAACCAGCGACTGGTGGATTTTTATCGGACAGGCTGAGCAGGAAACCAGGCAGGAGGGAAAACCCTTTCACCAGCACAGAGACTCGCAGTCTCTCCTCTTCCTCATGCTTATACTCACTCTACACAGACACTGGAGTATTTCCCTGTTCACTCATTCTCACTGCATCTCAGAAAGGTTTTCACAAATATAAGCATGAGCCTCTTTATTGTATCTGGCTCTCACACGTGATGTTCTGATGATTATTTCTCTTCTTGTGTCTTCAGAGACTGAAGACGATAAAACATAAAACCCAAAGACTTGATAAAGTCAGAGCAGAAGTCAAATTTTACAAAGGTTCTCAAAATGCCAAATTAATAAAAATCAATAAAGGCTGCTTGACCAAACTATCTCCGCAAATTCTAACACCTGATGCTTTTATCTAATGAGAAACTGCACCGAGACGATACTGAGGTGGCTCTTAATATAAAACAAGTCATACAAAATGTAAAGGCCATCCCAGGTTTACCCCACCTACAGTCCTACCTCGCAACACATTTCTACGTTTTTTAAATACTTAACAGGTTCTTTTTGAGCTGTGTGGAGGTGCAGTGGACAGCTGTCACCTCACAGTAAGAAGGTTCCTGGTTCCTCCCACAGTTCAAAGACATGCAGGCCTGGGTTATAGGGTAATTGAAGACTCTAAATATGTGTGAGAGTGAATGGTTGTTTGTTTCTATGTGTTGGTCCTGCGATACACTGGCAACCTGTCCGGGGTTTACTCCAGCCCCCCACAACCCTCAAAGGATAAGCAGGATGGATGCCTGGATGGATGGATGGATGGACAGAGACATGTTCTGTAACGTCTCAGGCAGGAAACATGATAACTTTTCTACAAAGAAATCCTCCTTTCAGGTTTTCCTCGTTTATTCACGGGTCCTGGATGGTGATTGGCCAACTCAGTCGGAGGGAACTAATGAGCAGGCATGACTGGAACGCTGAGGTGGAGGACAATCAGTCCGCTGTTATTGAGAAGACAGGAGGGACAAACAAAGAAATGCAGAGGAGGAAATAAAAACAAGCAAGAACTCAGCCCCTTCCTGACATTAAACATTTCCTTAATAGTGAGGCTCTACAGATCACAGATGCATCCTGGGTAAGTTTGACTAAACCTTAGATGCACAACCTGTGATGTGAACGATCACAATAGATTAATGTCGGGTTTGGGTCACACGAGATGGAGAGAAGAGTTGGCTGTGTTTTTAAATTACTGTGCAATGAGTTCTGAAGTTCTGAACCCTCCAGCAGACGGTTGTGTTTCCTGTGCTGCGACTCACTGTACACAAGAAAACCCGAGAGATAACTGGTTTTTTCTCACGCCCGTCAGTTCCCTAAATCTGGCATATTTAGGGAACTGATTCTACGAGTGTGTGAAATTTGTGACAACTCGATTTAATTCAACTTTACTCTGAGTTTTAATGACGATCTAAAGGAGGATGTAAATCAGGCTAATGCAGCAGCTTGGTCATGGTGGCGTTAATAACTATATTCCACACTCAGTCAAAGTCAAAGGTTAAATTTCTTTTAATGGAACTATATCTTTTTTTTTTGTTTATATCGAAAACAGAATATAGAATTGGCAGAATCTTTATTTACTCCTAAATTGTTAGATTTTGTGGCTACAGCGCTATAGGCCCACTCATTTATTCTGCAATACCTCAAGAGCACCCCTACACAACCCAGAAGTCGTGAGAGAGGAAGTTCTCCCTGTATTAGAAATGAATCGTGGATATGTGTGTGTGTGTGTGTTTGTCTGTGTGTGTGTGTTGCTGTGGGGGGCAGGTGTTTTCAGCACCTCACCACCTCATAGAGATCCAACCCTCGGCCTCCACTGGCTCTCGCCTGCTCTACATGATGGATGGGCAGCTTAGCCTGGCTCATATCTCTGGAGCGGGCCATCAGGACACCAGGGCCATGAGAAGTAATCCTGTCTTTCACTGGCACCCGGCTCAGTGTGGTATTACGTGCACTTGAGCTGCCCTCTCACACACACGCACACACACCCTGCATTATTTTCCCTCACACACTCGCACATCACTGGGCACTCGGAGAGGTCACAGAGGCCACGTGTGACACAGAGTGCAGGGGGCGGTGCTTGTGTGTGTGCCTGTGGATGAAATGCGTGCAAGTGCACTTGAGGGTAATGAGCGGCGTTTGTTCGCCTGAGGATAAACAGATTGTGACAGCAGTGGGTTTAGCATTGCTCACAGGGGCAGCGTGGATCACAGATTGTAGCTGCTGACGAGACTGTGGCGAAACAGGTAACAAGAAAACATGCAACACTTTCATTTACGTCAACAGAACGATTTGGTGGTGTGCGGTTTACGTGGGAGAGGGCGTTGCATCAGTCAATAAAGATTGCTTAATGCGTTAATCCTGCTTGTGGTTAATGACAGATCCTGATGTTTGGAAACAGTACGGTCAGTTTCATTTGCTGTTTCTATTTAACTCTATATTGCAAAACAATGCGTGATGTCATCGCATCAGTCGGTTTGCACGTTGAGGCAAGCTCAGCATTTCTCCGGCCATGGAGTTAGCCTTCTTTTTTTCTCAGTTGTGCTGCATAAGCGTCACGTTAACTGATGTATTTACTGTCATGACGTGAAAAGTGAAGCCAAACCTATCGTGATCGCCCCCTGGTGGCTGGCTGCAGAACCTCCATGTTCGAGGGTCATACATGGCCACTAAAAAGTCTAAATTATTATTTATCCCAGTTTAAAAAGTTCTCATCACACGGATGTTTGTCCAAGTGTTCATGTTTCTGATATGTTTGGTTTTAATTAGTTAATTGATGCTATAGCAACGGGGTGTATCAGCGGGAACTCTATACCCTCACCCCCCGATCACTCAAGCTTCAAATGACGTCAAAAACACAAGCTGGACTTGTGTCCCTGATATTTTAGCCAAATTTTTGTCCAATGGAAGGAAGAGAAGATGCGTCGTCCATTTTTATTTTTATTTACATTCATCATGCATTAGTGTGAAGCTCCAACAGCAGGTTGTGTTCTCATTGCACACAGATTTAGTTTGAATAGATTTTCACTGCAAATTGCTGTCACGTGTTTATAAAAGCTTTATACTATTGTATTGAACACTAAATGTCGATATTGGACGATTCTCCCCCTTGTTCCTTACGTCCTCTGCCTTTGTCTCAAAAATCAGGCAACATGAAGAGGTCACCTTCATTTTTGTTTAGCATTTCTTAGCCAAAATGATTCACCAATTGATTCTGAAAATAATCTGAAGGTTGATGAATACATGAATAACATGAGCGGATCCTAAAAAACGTAACGAAAACTGCGACCTCCAGCTGGACGGATTATAAAAGACACCACACTTCTCCTGAGCAAAAAACTTTTTTTTTCTCGTTGAAAGGAACTTGGTAGAATATTACAGCAGAACACACATGACTGAAACAGCTGCCATTTCACGTAACACAGTACAGGAAGAAGGATGTAGTTCAATCTCATGTGTAATATTATATATAGTATATTTATATCAATAGAAAAGAAAGAAAAAAAAAAACTATTGCTCCCAGATATTGAGTATTTTTTTTTTTTTCATATGGCATTTCTCTGCTGTGTTGAAGTGGGTAAAGTAAAATTCAACGAGAGATTTACACACCAAAGGAAGTGGGACAATGAAGGTGACATTCCCCAAAGCACGGGAAGTCTGTGGCTTTTTTTTAATTATTAGGCTGAGAAGTAAACTTTAAACCTTGCAGGCATGCAAAAATGATCATATTTTAAAAAGGAGCACTAAAGACAAAAGGTTGATGACTGCGGGTGTTTATGTTTGCGTCGTATGGCAACTGATGGAAAGCCAGTTTATGACAAACATGGTAAAAACGTGTGGACTGAAACGAGGGGACAACTCGATGCTCTGTAAAGTGAACTGGAGTGCTGAGTGTTTGCTGACAAACCACTTCAATGAAGTTGTTTCTAGAAATTGCTATAACATACTGTGTTATCAATTTGTTGTACTCTCTTTTTTTGTTTTTTTTTTGTTATTTCCTCTAAGGAATAAAAGAAATGTTAGGAAAAAAGCAGGTACGAAATATCACCCTGGACAGTTGCATCCAAGTTTAGTGTTTTAAATAAGCCACTTTAGGCAGCGTTATCTTATAAATGTCTCATGTTTCTAAGACATATTTCAATATATCTCTTTTGAAAAATAATTCTATCTATACTTGATCTTTTTAGTAAGTAAATCTCTTCCAGTAAATATTTTTCTATAAGTACAGCACCCCACTGTGGGTTGTGTGTTTACCACATTTTTCTTACAATCAGACTGAATGTTACTTCAGTCATTAATGGTCTGAGTTCAGGATTAAAAGGATCCAAATAGCGCATCCTAAATAAGTCAACAAGGTCAGTTCGCCTTGAGACTGTAGCTCAAGCCCGGCAATATTAAGCTTTAACTCGGAAAAATCGTGACCAGTGCTAAGAGGCCCGAGCTCGCTGCATCCCTGTCGACCAAAGGGTCACAGGGGTCAAACGAGGCCCTGCATCATCTGAAACATCATCAGTTGCCACAGACGTCTCAAACGCAGCGACTGGCAGAACCAGATCTGCACCCAGGACCTCTAGAAAATGCTGATACACCCCCCAGAAATACAGACGGGCTTGCCACGTGTGAGCAGGCCTCACCACACTTCAGCTATTGGAGCAGGAGGTCAGCACCTGAGGGAGGGAGCGAGGGAAGGAATGAAGGAGGGAGGGACATCATTTGGACTCATCTGGAGTGTCCATCGGTCTTTCACTGTTTGACCGATGTGCTGTTAGTGTAATAGGTTGAAAATGCTATGCATTTAGTTTTCATTTTAACAGATACCCCCCCTATTTTTTGAAAGACAACTGAACTATTCTAACAGTTTCCCATGAGAATTCTACTCCACGTCAGTAGGTGGTGCTGTTGTTACAGCGGTGGATCCTGAAGGGAGACCGTAAGCACAGGCTCAGCGCATGCGCAGCTCATAATAAATGAGTTCAGTCTGAGCAAGACGCTGAATTTAGTCTCCTCCCTTCTTAAATCCACAGGTAATACAAAACTCAGTTTTATAACTTAATTTAGTTTCAGAGTCAAGTGTGGATGTTATGTTGGTTGTTAGATGAGTGTTGATGATAGCGAGAAGTGTGGTTAAAGTACAAAAATATATAGTTTGGTGACTCGTCGTCCTGACGTGCTTCGTCATGGCGGGTACACGTACTTTTTCTTTGAACTTAAGTTTCAACCACTGGTGTAATAAGTCCGTGTAACAGATATTCCGGTTCTGTAATGTAGCATTTGTTCTAAAATGTGCTAAAAGTATTTGTAGCCAGCTCTTGGCGCATGTTCACAAGTGAAATGTTATATGCTAACTAGCTTCACTTTACCGGTCATAGCGGGTCACGCCATTTGTTAGATGCCGCTGATGAGTGAAGTGTGTGTGTGTAGAGTGTAAAATGGTGATAGGTATGATTGAAAGAAGTGCTAAAAACGGGATTGGTTTATGTTATGCGTGTGTATGAGAGATTAATTGTGTGTGTGTGTCTATGTGTGTAATCAGAGTAGTGTGTGTATGAGCCAGTGTAGGAATTGATGTTAAGTGAATGTGTTTCAGTCTTGTTAATTAGTATTTATGTATTTGTCATTTCATTTTTGTATTATTTTGGGTATAATGATAACAGAAAGCACTTTAACAAGATAGTGAAACCGAATGGAGAATTGAGATGAATGATGTGTGAAGATCTATAAGTTGTGATATTTGATAATAAATGAGTTCAGTCTGAGCAAGACGCTGAATTTAGTCTCCTCCTTCTTAAATCCACAGAGACTACATCTATGTATCTATTGGTTACGCAGCGCTCCCTAGCCTGTGTAACCCTTGCTGCCGGTCCAGATTTCCCCTAGGTCTGGCGCCGGTAACAATTGGGGGCTCGTCCGGGATGATCTAGCGACAACGCCTGGTGAAGTGAGTGCCAAGACAGCGTGAACCTGTGTCCAGTGCTTCAGGGAAGGCTGCAGTCAAGTGCGTCATCCAGAGAGCAGAGGCCACCTGTGTAACGTCATCATGGCCACTGTCACCCCCCGGCGGACGCTGGTCTTCGAGATCCAGAAGAGACTGTCTGATTTGAGTGTAAGCCAGTTACGGAGAGTTGTAAGTTACATCGATACAACTAGCAGAGTTGATGAGCTGAGTGAACCAGAACTGTATGACCTGATTGTTGACTATATAAGAGGTGAAGAATTGACCGCCCTGGAGGATGAAGGCATGGCCCAACTCCTTGCCTTCGACGACATGTTGAGTGACCTGCTGGCCACGGACCCCAGCGTGGGTGAAGTTCAGATCGGAGATTCAACAAGCCACCAGCAGGGGAGCTCCACTCCCCCTCATCCTGACCACAACCATCTAGACGGTTATCCATCTCCACCGACCACAGACAGTTCCACACATCCACCACACATGGACAGAGACATTCACCGACGTACATCGCCCACGAGAAGAGACACTGGTATGCCAGCTGAGAACCTCACCACTTCAATGCCGGCCAAGTCACTCTCCACCGGTGTTGGTGGTGCTCTTCCTGGTAGAGTGAGTCTATCCACTAGTATGGGAGATCAGGTACTAAGGGTTAATGATGTTGCAGCTCTGCTTCCTCGCAGAGAGTTTAAGTTACATGGTGGACAAATTTCTGATGTTGGTTCTGACATGTCATATAGTAGTCTTTGTAAACAAGTGGATGAAGGTGTACAAGAAGGTTTTACAGAGTCAGAGGTCATCCGCACTGTGATTAAGATCATAAAACCGGGTTCATTCAGAGATATGTTAACTAACAAAAATGATTTAACTGTTGATGAGTTAAAGCGGTTTCTCCGCGCCCACATCAGGGACAAAAACAGTACTGAGCTTTTCCAAGAGTTAAGTAATACTAAACAGCAAGACAGGGAGAGTCCACAGCAGTTTTTGTACAAAATTATGGGTTTAAAGCAACGTGTTCTATTTGAGTCACAACAGCCTGGTGCAGAGTTTAGCTATGACAAAAGGCTGGTTCAGGGTACCTTTCTGCACACACTATACCAGGGGTTAAATGAGAAAAACAGCCATGTTCGACATGACCTCAAACCCTTTCTCACGGACCTACAGGTTAGTGACGACTTCCTCTTAGATCAAATCACTAAGTCTACGAGTGAAGAGGCAGAAAGACTAAAGCGCCTGGGCACAGTAGCAAAACCTCGACCAGTGACTGTAAGTACAGCTCAGCTTGACAGTAGTGACTCAGACAAACAAGCGAAAGTTGACACTGAGTTACAGGCTAACCGTGCTGCTATTAGAGAACTGACTGCACAAGTGTCCTCACTGACAAAACATCTCGCCCAGATTGCAAAACCACCTGACAGTGTGACACCTGCGGACCCCTGCGAACCCCTGCCCACCAGCAGCCCGTCCTCAGCTTCCATCATCTGAGACCAGGGGCAGATGCAGTAACTGTATACAGCAGAGCAAGGTGAGCTGCCCTCACTGTTTTTGTTGTGGCCAAGCTGGTCATCGTGCCATCGGCTGTCTGCAGAGAAAGGTGTCGGGAAACGGGGTGAGGTCACTGGAGAGGGGCAGCCAGTGACCGTGACAGCTGAGGAGCCCACAGCACAAGCCAGTAATTCTAAAACAGCCAGCCGTAGGGAAGTGCCAACACCGTCCCAACCACCACTAAGAAAGCGCCTAGCACATCTCATAGGAAAGCGATGTATGGTCTCATGTGCTATCAATGGAGTCCCTCTAGAAATGTTGCTTGACTCAGGGTCCCAAGTGACTATGGTAGAGAGAGCATGGATAGACAAAGCACTCCCCAATGTTCGAATCCAGCCACTTGAATCCCTCTTTTCCGAGCAGCCTTTGGAGATCACTGCAGCTAATGGCACAGACGTTCCTTTTGATGGCTGGGTAGATGTTGAACTTCAGGTCTGTAGTGAGAATTATGGACAGGTCAAAATACAAGTGCCACTGTTAATCAGCAGCAACAGCCTGAACTGTCCTCTGTTAGGCAGTAATGTTATAGCTGAGATAATCAAAACAAATCAAGATGAGACAGATATTTCCGCTTTGCTTAAGGAAGCTTTAAGTATCAGTGATAGTGCAGTGGAAGCGCTAGTTTCTAACCTCCAGATTCTTACTCCTGATGCAATAGCCTATGAGTACTGCGTGAGAACAGGGAAGAGAGGTCTAAACATTCCTGCAGGGCAGATTTGTGAGCTTAAGTGTAGAGTCAGAGAGTGGCCAAGGGGCGGGACTATGTTCTTTCAACCTAACCTAGTGAGTAACTGTCCTGAAGGGTTAGAGCTGTTGCCAGCTTTGGTAGATGTTCCAAGTGGGTCCACAAAAGCTGTTAAAATCTCCATTCAGAACCCCACTAAACATGATATTTACCTCACAAAGAGAACAGTTCTAGGCACATTGGAGGAAGTTACTGCAGTGACACCAGTTAACCGTTTTTTAGGTGGTTCAAAGCCACATCCAACTGTTAATGTCTACTCAGCTCAGCTAAAAACAGATGAGCAGCGAGAAGCGAGTGAGAGACATGAAACACCGGACATGACAAAACAGAGATGGCACCCTCAGGTAGATGTGTCACATCTTGAAGAGGATGAGCAAAAGATGGTCAGAGACATGTTGTATGAAGAGTCCGATGTGTTTGCTAAAGATGACTCCGACATTGGTTGCATCCCAAACTTACGACTGAAAATTCACCTGAAGGACGAAACACCAGTCCAAGCGTCCTACAACTCAGTTCCCAAACCCTTGTACAAAGAGGTAAAGGACTATGTCCAAAACCTGCTCGACCATGGCTGGATCAGAAAGTCCACCTCACCCTACTCATCTCCTGTGGTCTGTGTCAGAAAAAAGGACAAAAGTTTACGTCTGTGTGTTGACTTTCGGGGCTTGAACCGCAAAACTGTCGCAGACCGCCACCCTCTTCCACGCATCCAAGATCTGTTAGATAACCTGGGGGGCTACTCCTGGTTCTCAATACTCGACCAAGGCAGTGCTTACCATCAAGGTTTTGTTGATGAGAGCTCCAGACATCTGACTGCCTTCAGCACGCCTTGGGGCCTGTACGAGTGGATCCGCCTTCCATTTGGCCTTACCAACGCTCCAGCCGCATTTCAAAGGTGCATGGAGGGAGTGCTCGATGGTCTAAGAGATGAGTGCTGCTCTCCATACTTGGATGACGTTCTTTGCTTTTCTAAGACCTTTGTGACCACGTTGATGACCTGAGGCAGGTGCTGTGCCGCCTGCGAGAACATGGTGTTAAACTACGCCCAAACAAATGTGAGCTGTTTAAAAGTCAGGTCAGGTATTTAGGGCGCCTAGTGACCAGTGAAGGTATCAAGATAGACCCTAAAGATCTTGAGGCAGTTCAACATTTGAAGGATAGAGAGCCAAAGAATGTAGGCGAGGTCAGAGCTCTTCTAGGTTTTCTAGGCTATTATCGAACCTTCATACAGGACTTTTCCCGGATAGCAAGGCCACTGTTTAAACTCCTAGACAGTACAAGTGAGTCTAGCCAGACAGCTAGCTCAGTTAGATCTAACAAGACCAAGCAAAAGGTGTTACAAAGTGGTCAGTTATCATCCAAGACCCCTGTCCAGTGGACACCAGAACACAGTGCTGTGGTGTCGCGCCTTGTTGACATGCTCATCAGTCCACCCATATTGGCCTACCCAGACTTTAATTTGCCCTTTGTCCTCCACACTGACGCATCAAATGAAGGTCTGGGAGCTGTGCTCTATCAACAACAGGAAAAAAAACTCTGTGTCATTGCTTACGGGTCCAGGACCCTCACGCCGGCTGAAAAGAACTATCACTTTCACTCAGGCAAGCTCGAGTTCCTGGCGCTGAAGTGGGCAATTTGTGATAAATTTAGAGATTATCTTTATTATGCCCCCACCTTCACCGTATATACGGATAATAACCCCCTTACTTACATCCTGAGCACCGCCAAGTTGAACGCTGTAGGACACCGCTGGGTGGGTGAGTTAGCCGACTTCCATTTCACCATTAGATATCGGCCAGGCAAGTCAAACGCAGACGCTGACACCCTGTCAAGATATCCCGTGCCACTTCACGACCACCTTAAAGAGTACACAGAGACAATGCCCCCAGATGTAATCTCTGCCATCTGGCAGGGGGACAAAGCTGCCGAAGACAGTGATGTACCCTGGGTGGCCGCACTGCAGATGAATCCGGTTGAGGATGAACCACCTCATGAAGGCATTCCAGTTATCACTCCTGAAAGCATCAAAGCTGCTCAGAAGGAAGATGCTCCCATCTGTGAGGTGATAAACCTGAAAAAAAGAGGATGGAATCCTAACGACAAAGACAAGCGACAAATGGGTAGAGAGACACGCAGGCTAGTCCACGAGTGGAACAGACTTACACTTGACAAGGGAATATTGTACAGGCAGATAGGGCAAAGGAAACAGTTGGTTCTCCCCAGTAAGCTTAAATCTACTGTACTAAAACATCTTCATGATGATATGGGACATGTTGGCGCAGATAAAGTCATCCACTTGGTGAGGGAGAGATTTTATTGGCCCTTTATGCAACGTGAAATCGAAGATTACGTCATTCGCCAGTGCCAGTGTATTAAACAGAAGCAGCCAGGCATTCCAGAGAGAGCACCTATGGGTTCAATAACAACCAGTGCCCCCTTTGAGCTCATCTCTGTTGACTATCTCCATCTTGAAAAGAGTAAAGGTGGTTATGAGTACATTTTAGTCCTAGTAGATCATTTTACTCGCTTTGCACAAGCCTACCCAACCAAGAACAAGTCAGGCAGGACAGCAGCTGAGAAAATCTTCTTTGACTTTATCCCACGCTTCGGGTATCCTGAAAAGTTGCATCATGATCAAGGCCGAGAGTTTGAGAACAATCTTTTCCAGAGACTCCAACAACTGGCAGGAATATCTCATTCTCGAACTACGCCCTATCATCCACAGGGGAATCCGGTCGAGCGTCTAAATAGGACACTACTGCAGATGCTTCGCACTCTGCAGGAAGAGAAAAAGGCTGAGTGGAAAACCCATCTACCTCATATAGTTCACGCGTATAACTGTACCAGACATGAGGGAACGGGCTATTCACCATTCTTTCTATTGTATGGCAGAACCCCACGCTTGCCTGTTGATTTACTCTTTGATTTAAAACCTGAACAAGAGTCCCAGTCTAGACAGGAGTATGCACAGAAATGGGCATCTCGCATGCAAGAGGCATATAAGATTGCTTCAGAGAACAGTGGAAAGAGCTCAGCTAAAGGGAAGAGGTACTATGATCGGCATGTTAAAGGCATGGTGCTGCAGCCTGGAGACAGGGTGCTTGTCAGAAATCTGTCAGAGAGGGTGGGCCAGGTAAACTTCGCTCTTACTGGGAAAGAAAATTCATCGGGTTGTTGAAAAGATTGGAGATGGACCTGTGTATAGAGTTCAGCCAGAAACAGGAGAGCGAACGCTCCGTGTCCTGCATCGCAACCTTCTGTTACCTGTTAATGACTTACCCTTGGAACAGAGTCAGCATGCTCCCGAGAAAAACGGAAACAGAGAAACAGTCAGGTTCATCCCAGTGAAACAGTTGACAGGAGTCTGAACATTCAGATGATGAGGAAGAGTACACTTATTGTCTGAGGTCAATACCTGCGTATGAAATGAGAAAAGTCAGTGCCCGGTCCGAACTAGGGAATGAACTCAGAGCTGTAGCTCCTGAATTTCAGCCAGTGAGACGAGTTACTGAGACAGCTCAAATGCAACAGCCACATGAACTTGATCCGGTTCCAGTGCCAGGGTCAGTACAGATAGCAATACCGGCCACTACACCACCAGCTGAGGGACAAGTGAGGGATGATATAATGGAGGCAGTGGTAGAGGAGCAAGGAGACTGTGAACTTGTCACAGAGCTGCTAGAGGAGGAAATGCCATCGGTGAGGAGGTCAACCCGAGCAATGAAACCTTGTGAGATGCTCACATACAACCATTTTGGACAACCTTCATACCAGCCCTGGAGGCCAGGAGTAAACATGATGGTTGCCTGCGTCTGCACCCCATGTCATGTTACCCAGCTATCCCTGAACCCTGTTACTACCCTGCACCAATATGGACATACTAGTCAGGTGACGACATACTTTGACTTAATTGACATTTTGACACTGCGACAGACTGACCATTGACAATCAGACTTTCTAGACTTTTGACAGGTGCACCTTACTTCTGTTAGTTTGGTTCTAGATGCCGGAGACATCTCTTAAAGCAGGGAGAGTGTAATAGGTTGAAAATGCTATGCATTTAGTTTTCATTTAACAGATACCCCCTTTTTTGAAAGACAACTGAACTATTCTAACAGTTTCCCATGAGAATTCTACTCCACGTCAGTAGGTGGTGCTGTTGTTACAGCGGTGGATCCTGAAGGAGACCGTAAGCACAGGCTCAGCGCATGCGCAGCTCATAATAAATGAGTTCAGTCTGAGCAAGACGCTGAATTTAGTCTCCTCCTTCTTAAATCCACAGGTAATACAAAACTCAGTTTTATAACTTAATTTAGTTTCAGAGTCAAGTGTGGATGTTATGTTGGTTGTTAGATGAGTGTTGATGATAGCGAGAAGTGTGGTTAAAGTACAAAAATATATAGTTTGGTGACTCGTCAGTCCTGACGTGCTTCGTCATGGCGGGTACACGTACTTTTTCTTTTGAACTTAAGTTTCAACCACTGGTGTAATAAGTCTGTGTAACAGATATTCGGTTCTGTAATGTAGCATTTGTTCTAAAATGTGCTAAAAGTATTTGTAGCCAGCTCTTGGCGCATGTTCACAAGTGAAATGTTATATGCTAACTAGCTTCACTTTACCGGTCATAGCTGTCACGCCATTTTGTTAGATGCCGCTGATGAGTGAAGTGTGTGTGTGTAGAGTGTAAAATGGTGATAGGTATGATTGAAAGAAGTGCTAAAAACGGGAATTGGTTTATGTTATGCGTGTGTATGAGAGAGATTCATTGTGTGTGTGTGTCTATGTGTGTAATCAGAGTAGTGTGTGTATGAGCCAGTGTAGGAATTGATGTTAAGTGAATGTGTTTCAGTCTTGTTAATTAGTATTTATGTATTTGTCATTTCATTTTTGTATTATTTTGGGTATAATGATAACAGAAAGCACTTTAACAAGATAGTGAAACCGAATGGAGAATTGAGATGAATGATGTGTGAAGATCTATAAGTTGTGATATTTGATAATAAATGAGTTCAGTCTGAGCAAGACGCTGAATTTAGTCTCCTCCCTTCTTAAATCCACAGAGACTACATCTATGTATCTATTGGTTACGCAGCGCTCCCTAGCCTGTGTAACCCTTGCTGCCGGTCCAGATTTCCCCTAGGTCTGGCGCCGGTAACATTAACTCATTGACCGTATGTTGGAGTTCAACAATGATGGCTTGATTCTTAAAGATAATATCATCTTTCTGTGACACGGTTTCTATAAATTTTGCTTCCATGGCCTCTAATTTACCTGTGATATCATTGTTCTGCAGGTTTAGTGTTTCCTTGTCATACATCAGTGCCTCTATGTCCGCTGGGGCTTTCTTTAGCCTCTCTAATTTCTTATTTACTCGCAAGAACCTGGCTTTCTCCTTCTTCACTTGTTCCTCAAGTCTGCTGCAAGCTTCTCTGTCCTCCTGGTGCTGCTTTCGGGCAAGCTCTGTCTCGTGAAGGGCATCTTCAAGTCTACTTCTTAACAGGAGGACGGGGGAACCAGCCCATCTGTTAATGACGCACCGATGTTTATCTACAGACAGAACGAAGCACTTAAAGACAAGGTGCTCGTCCAGCTCGTCTGTGATGAAGGTGTTTAGCCTTCACCAGTTTGTCGCTGTTCAAATATCAGTGAGAAAAAAGAAAAGTGTTATCCTGGTAAATCTCCATCCAGGCATTTTAAGAAATGAGCTGGTCAAGTGTGAGGGTTTCTCACACACAGGACATCTGTATTATTTTATCAATTCAACTATTGTGTACATAGTAATGTCAAATAAATGTCTTTTTTTAATACCTATCTATAATATGCTTTAATGATCCTTATCTAACGTCACTACACCACAGGGTGTCACTGTTACGTTGCATTTAGCTGACGCTTTTATCCAAGGCATTCCACAACAAGTGCATTCAACCATGAGGGAACAAACCCAGATCAGCAAGAATCAATTACATTAGCTTCAAAAAGCCAAACTACAAATGCAACACATAAGTGCAACTAAACTTACGTTTTTGGTTGTTAGACATCATCTTCTTAACCAAGGTGTAGTCGGAACAGATGTGTCTTTAGTCTGCGGTGGAAGATGTGCAGACTTTCTGCTGTCCTGATGTCAATGGGGAGCTCGATCCACCATTTAGGAGCCAGGACAGCAAACATAGTTAGCTCTAGTGAGGAGCAGCAAAGAGGACAGTTCAAAAATACAGTGAAAAATATCAGTAAAAGTAATAAGTAAACATGCAATATCAATGTTTATGCAGTACGGTAGTGGTGACTAATGTACGATGATCATCCTTTTCCTGTGAGTAACACGACGGTGTTGTTGTGTCTGTAGGTTCACACATCGTTTCACAGAAATAATACACTGTCAATCATCTTTCATGTGTCTTTATTCCTCATGAAATCATGCAGTCGCGCTGAGATTATGTCTTTTCTAAGAGAGACATAAGTACAAGAAACATTTACAAAAACAGATTTCCCTAAAACAACATGGTTTAGACACTTCCCCCGGGGGTGATGACGGTGCCTACAGGTGGATGTGGGGGGGCTGAAGCAATACTGCGCAACTGGCATCGATACTGACGTCAGCAAATGGGAAAATTGTCTCTGCTGAAATAGATAGTGCCTGATAGTGTGGGTGAGTATTGTAGATGACTGGAGAGTGAGCCATGTCACAGGATGTATGTGACATTGATTCACATTGAGTGACTCCTGTATCGCGTTCATGAAAATGAATCAGTCCGTCTCCAGTGAATTTTCTAAAGATTTGGCCAAAATGGTCCCTGGGACTCAAAGACGAACTGGTTCGATTCTGGTCACTGTAACCTCTTAAAGGGATAGTTCAGCCAAAAATAAAAATACCTTCACGTCACCCACACCTCCAGTGACATGGTGGTGAGGAGATAATGAAGTAGTTTCCCTTTCTATTAAAACATGATTTGACTTGTGTGAATTCTGCTGCTCGAGGGAATTCTTTCATTGTTGGCACACGTGGTCACTTGCTCACAAATGTATGCAGACAAGACTGTTCTGGTTAGAGAGAGGTACAGTAAACACCGGCTGTACCGTATTTCTAGTTTTATGTGTGAATTACTTACTTTCCTTTTTTTGTCCTCACTGACACATGTAAAGTGTCCTTAGGTCTCTTAAGAGGCGCTAGTTATTATTATCATTATTATTATTATAAGAATAAGAATAAGAAGTCCTTTATTTGTCCCGCAATGGGGAAATTTGCAATATTACAGCAGCAAAAAGACATCAGCAGTAATAAGTCGAAATATAATATATATTGTGGACGATGGTGGCATCCTATCGTGATGGTGGATCCTGATGGTGGTGGCTGCTGACCGTGGACTATGATTACAACAAGACTGCTTGATGTACAACATGTCTACTCAGATACTTTACCATTACTGACAATAATCCATCAATTAATTTACCTTCCATTATGCTGCAAAGTGTTTATTCTCATTAATGCTGCAAACACTCTTATCTTTCTGATGTTCTCCGTCACACGTGGCATCTAGTGCACGTCTGTCCGTCCTGGGAGACGGATCCTCACATGTGGCTCTCTGAGGTTTCTACCTTCTTTACCCTGTTAAAAGGTTTTTTAGTAGTTGTTCCTTTCTCTTGTTGAGGGTTAAGGACAGAGGAGGTCACACCTTGTTAAAGCCCTATGAGACAAATTGTGATTTGTGAATATGGGCTATACGAATAAAATTTGATTGATTGATATAAGAGAAGTACATAGAAATATAGAAAAATATGAATGGAGTTAAACTAGAGAAGAGAATATGCACAGTGAATGGATCGCACATGAACCGTTTATATTGCACAGACATATGATTATGGCACAGTGAATATTGCACAGTTGAGTGTTAGCGGGGATCAAGCTGGGCCGGATAGGAGAGAATTCGTCTTGTTCTCCTTGGCGAAAGTTTCTTGCCCTTCTGCAGGGATGAACAGCTGAGGAGCAGCTGTGGTTATGGATCTGGGAAAAGTCTGTGGAACTCGGCCTGCGAGTGAAAGACTTTTGCCGCGGTCTTTTCAAAATAAAAATCATGTGAAAGAGGAAGTTCACAAAAAGAAAAACAGAAACTTAAGGTAAAAATAAAAATACAAACGTCTGGATGGTTGCTCCCTTTTAGCGGCTGGATCGTCTGGAGTAACCGGGAGAGGTTGTGGTCAAATCTTCAGCGCCGGGAAGAAGCAATGAGTTGCAGGGATTCTCCGTATTTATTACCTGAGAGGTGTCCGGCCTCCCTCCAGGGGGGGCCGTGGGGTCTGTTGGCTCTCAGCCAATGGAAGGCCCGAGTTTAAACTTGGGCGGTGGTTAAAACCATGGGGGTCCCCAGAGGCATTCTATAATAATATTATTATTTTTTTATAATTATTATTATGTGCACTAAAATGTTGAGGAGACAGGAGTTATTGTGTAACTCTCACTTGCTCACCAGCTCATCATGAACTTTAGCTGTAAATTTCCGGACTTGCCAAATTTCTAGAGAAAACCACAGACTCATAACTTTGCATTCACATTTTTTCATCACCTCATTTCAATATTATTTTGGAATCCTGTCTTTCGTGTCTGGTGCGCATGCGTCTTCTGTGCAGCTCTGGGATACTTAAGGAGTCTCCCTCGGCTCCTCTGCAGCGAGCACGGACTTCAGCTCTTGAGTTCATCGACACTTTCACTGAAGGTAAGTGGCAACTGCATCATTTTCAATGTGTTTCATACACAGGTAGATTCAAGGTGCTGTGCAGCAGGGACATTAAAAACAACACAGAGACAAAAGAAAACGTTGTGTTTCTGAATCATTGAGTGTTTACTTCCTCTTTCCTCGTGTCAGAACGTCACTGAGGAGACAACATGGTCCACGTCTTCACCAAATCCACCATGTCCACAGGAAATGGGCAGTTTATCCTCTTCAAGAATTTAAACAATTCATGGAAGATGTGCACTGATGACCAACAAACTTCTGAGGAGAAAGGTACAGCTCTTCTCTCATGACCTTTCAAAGTTCAAAATTGATCCTGCTAATGAATTTATACAAAGATTCTTGTGACTAAAAGAAACCAGAGTGGATCAAGTCCAATGTTTTCATTGATCCACGTCTGACACAAGCAGAAAGAATGTTCTTTACTGTGACAACTTTATTCATTTATCCTCAAACAAAACGATGGAAGTGATTTACTTAATGAAAAGTCATCACAATTACACTTCATCCCGATTGTGTCTTTATCTATAGGCCCATTTGATCATTTGAATAATTGTGCATTATTTTTTGAATTTGAAATAAGTTGTTCTTGTCATTTGATCTGTTCTCAGCTTGGATGTACATCAGTGAACGTGAAAAAGACAATAAAAAACAGATGGCTCTCCGCTTCCAGGGTAACAACCATTTCTACAGCCCAGAGGTGGCAGGGGGGGAATTGAAGGTAAATTGTACTAGCAGCAATGTTTACCATATTTTCTTTTTGTATTAAGAATGTACAAATAAGTTAAAAGGACCTCTGGACCAGGAGACCCACACAGGCACGGGAGAACATGCAAACACAAGACCCAACCAAACCCATCCTTCCTGCTGTGAGGCAACAGTGCAAACCACTTCTTACTTGGCAGTGTGTGGAGCTCTCTCGGCCTCTGTAGTTCTCTCTATTGGCAGCTGATTTCTACAAGACGAAACAAACTACAGACATTTCTTGTTCAAAATATATCAACTGAAATCAACTTATGATTAAGTTAGGTTATTAGGTTAGGGCAAACTACAGAAGTGGTTGAAAAATGAATGTTGTTGTATGAGCTCATTCCTATGAATGAAACTGTTCCTGAACATTGTGTGTTTGTGTTCACAGATGGAAGAAACCTCATCCAAACCAGCCAGCTTGGGTGATAGCTACTGGTTTGAGAAGGTGGACCTCGGAGCCGGTGAATTTTACGGCCTGCAAACTGTGAGCAAACCAGTGCTTTACCTCTGCCTTTTAGGAACGAAGATTTCCACCAGCGGTAAACGTGAGGATTCTTTACATGTCACAGCGAAAGAGATCTGATTTATAAAGGCTTAATTCTTGTACAATAGGAAAAAGTCTGAAAGCAGCTTTATATGACCTAAGTTTAGTTTGAGAACATTATCATTAGACCTGATTTCTCTTCCTCAGAGTGAGTAGTAACTATACAAGTGTTTTTAAATGCTGAGAAGTACTCCACATACTAGTATACTGATATTGGGTTTTATCTATGGGTTTCCATAGATAATTTTGATGTGTTGGAATTTAACTGGGGCGGGGGGGGTTTCTTTTATTTAAGACTTCTGTATGTACTGTGAACATGTGCATTCATTTTTACAATTTATTTATTTTCTAAAAATAATTATATATTTTTATTTATTGAATTTTTATTTATTTATATTGTTGATTTAACTTAAATGTCTTTGCTTGTATGTGAGTTATATTTTATTTATAGTTATTTAAAATAAAGTTTATGTGTAACTGAACACTTTCATCTTCGGAATCTTTGCCTTTTTTTTAAACAAATATATCGTATTGGAAATTCTTTACTAATATATGTCAAAAATAAAATCCGGCTGTTCAGGCTCTTATGCAGATTTGTGACTTTTCTCTCAAACAAATTGTTTATTTTGACAATAAGTTAGATGATTGATGCTTCAAACCATCGGTTCTCTGACTTCAATGCAGCGATATTCTTTGTAGTGACCCAGCTTCATCAAATTCCTACCAGTTTATAACCCGGATTCAGACCTGGATTTATTGTTTAAAGAGTAAATATCACGTTTTCTTCATCAGTAGTGAGAATGCACTTTCATCGTGTCATGACGGAGGTCGAGGAGTTAAAAGCTCATTCAGTTTCATAAGATCTCATATATAATCAGGAGCTGGGTCTTGAAGAGCTTTAAAGCTTTAAAATCAAACATTGAGTCAGTGTGACGTGGCTGAAATGAGTTTCAGATGATTCTGGAATTAATTCAAGATAAAACACGATTAGATAAAACTTTATTGATCAACACAACAGGGAAATTCAGTTGTTGTCAGTCATGATATGGAAGACAAGTTAATATAAAAAGGGAATAGAATGAAAAATAAAAAAATGCTGAGTGTGTACATTATATACAACAACGTATAAGTGTAACTTGACTTAGACCATCTTCTTAAGGCCCAAACGCATTTCACCCCTTTTCGCTCCTTCTTCAGGTTTCTTCCATTCGAGCTCGATCTCTTCAAGAGCAGTTCTGGCACCTCTTTCTTACAGGAGGGCTTTTTGTAGATTCACTGAACTGTGAAACATAAAATTATTATTATTAGTTTGTTGTTCATTCATGTTCATTCTTGAACGATGTTTGTAAATCAGCATATTTATCAAATCATTAACAGGTTTATTTTACTCGTCTGCTTGTGTAGCTGAACAAACTCGACAGATTTCTATTGATGCTGCCTGGATCATATCTTCTAAACATAATGAAGAAAGCATAAAACAAGTGGCGATGCGGTGTTTTAGTTTCATGCTTCGTGAAGCACGGGTTTCAGTCTTGGTGACTAGTGCAAGAGGAATAAAAGAAAGTCTGGTCTGTTCCCTGTGAGTGACCTTACACTATTGTTGTCATTTCTCAGCCGCCAATGCAGAAAGAGACATGAAGTAAGGAAAAAAAACTTTCGATAGCCTAAACATTTGGCCTTTGAAGCAGGGATCTCAAACACGTCTCTTACAGCCTTGATCAGCAGGAACAGTGTCTGAGTCTGAATCTTCGTCATTTTGTCGTCAAACACATTTATAATCCGCTTCAATATCGCTCCCCTCACTTAGATCCTCACTGTCTGAAACTTTACTTTAAAAACATGTCAGGCTAAGTGTGCTCACAAACAAACTACATTTCCCATAATTGCCCATAACAATGTATTTCCTCCATCACATGTCTTGCACCTCGATCACTACCGTGCAGACTCTGACTCTGTACAACTTTGCACATCTTAATTTACATTCTAAAGTACGTGGGCAGTTACGGTTGTTACACATTTCAGAAACAGTGGTAGGAACGAATTCTCATACTAATGGAAGAATTGTTTAAGAGGCTGGATAAGGTGGAAATTCAGATTTAGTTTTTATTTTCCTTCAGTGGCCCTCCAAGCCAGAAGAGAGAACCAGCATGGGTCAATGGCCAGGAGGTTTGATTTTTCACTCCGGTGAGACGCTCGGTGCGAATCCAGAGAGCCTCGCTCCGATATCCCGCCGCCCTTCAGGACCACGACCTCTGCGTGGGCTCCTACAATGACCTGATCTCCGAGGAGGATAAAGACAAGAGCGGGGAGCAGGAGGACGGGGGAACCAGCCCATCTGTTAATGACGCACCGATGTTTATCTACAGACAGAGCGAAGCACTTAAAGACAAGGTACTCTTCCAGCTCGTCTGTGATGAAGGTGTTTAGGTCAGCACCTGAGGGAGGGAGCGAGGGAAGGAATGAAGGAGGGAGGGACATCATTTGGACTCATCTGGAGTGTCCATCGGTCTTTCACTGTTTGACCGATGTGCTGTTAACTCATTGACCGTATGTTGGAGTTCAACAATGATGGCTTGATTCTTAAAGATAATATCATCTTTCTGTGACACGGTTTCTATAAATTTTGCTTCCATGGCCTCTAATTTACCTGTGATATCATTGTTTTGCAGGTTTAGTGTTTCCTTGTCATACATCAGTGCCTCTATGTCCGCTGGGGCTTTCTTTAGCCTCTCTAATTTCTTATTTACTCGCAAGAACCTGGCTTTCTCCTTCTTCACTTGTTCCTCAAGTCTGCTGCAAGCTTCTCTGTCCTCCTGGTGCTGCTTTCGGGCAAGCTCTGTCTCGTGAAGGGCATCTTCAAGTCTACTTCTTAACAGGAGGACGGGGGAACCAGCCCATCTGTTAATGACGCACCGATGTTTATCTACAGACAGAACGAAGCACTTAAAGACAAGGTGCTCGTCCAGCTCGTCTGTGATGAAGGTGTTTAGCCTTCACCAGTTTGTCGCTGTTCAAATATCAGTGAGAAAAAAGAAAAGGGTTATCCTGGTAAATCTCCATCCAGGCATTTTAAGAAATGAGCTGGTCAAGTGTGAGGGTTTCTCACACACAGGACATCTGTATTATTTTATCAATTCAACTATTGTGTACATAGTAATGTCAAATAAATGTCTTTTTTTAATACCTATCTATACTATGCTTTAATGATCCTTATCTAACGTCACTACACCACAGGGTGTCACTGTTACGTTACATTTAGCTGACGCTTTTATCCAAGGCATTCCACAACAAGTGCATTCAACCATGAGGGAACAAACCCAGATCAGCAAGAATCAATTACATTAGCTTCAAAAAGCCAAACTACAAATGCAACACATAAGTGCAACTAAACTTAAGTTTTTTTGGTTGTTAGACATCATCTTCTTAACCAAGGTGTAGTCGGAACAGATGTGTCTTTAGTCTGCGGTGGAAGATGTGCAGACTTTCTGCTGTCCTGATGTCAATGGGGAGCTCGATCCACCATTTAGGAGCCAGGACAGCAAACAGAGTGGTTAGCTCGCAGTGAGGGAGCAGCAAAGAGGACAGTTCAAAAAATATAGTGAAAAAATATCAGTAAAAGTAATAAGTAAACATGCAATATCAATGTTTGTACGGTAGTGGTGACTAATGTACGATGATCATCCATTTCCTGTGAGTAACACCAAGGTGTAGTCGGAACAGATGTGTCTTTAGTCTGCGGTGGAAGATGTGCAGACTTTCTGCTGTCCTAATGTCAATGGGGAGCTCGATCCACCATTTAGGCTATGTACCAATATTACAGTATCACAATATATTATTATTATTTTTGTTTTTTTCAGGCAAATGAATTGGCTTTTTGAGGGCTTTAATTTACATTACAACTTCTAACCTGAATGTAATTCAGTTAATTCTGGAATATTGTTCAACTTTTATCATTTTCACTATTGTCAATATTATCATTGTTATAATTATTGTTGCTGTAGTGCGTCTCTGTGGCTATAAATAGATGCAAATAGTCAATGGTTTATATCAGACAAATATTGACTACACAACATTTTTCATTGATATTGATATTTATTTTTGATTGAATCATGTGAACCACAGAAGCAACATACATTCAGAAACATGAGAAACACTGAAAAACAATTACTAAGTTCTTACTTTACTAAATTACTAAATTCTTTTCATTCCTCTTCAATAGTTTGAGGTTTGGAACAAATGTTGTCTCCTGGAGGTTCAGACTGGAGGTCGGCACCAGTGAGTTTTTATCCTCTTCAGTTGAGCTTCAAACCAGAGATGTCTGGGACCTCGGGTTCAGGGTCTGGGACCTCAGGTTGAGGGTCTGGGACCTCGGGTTCAGGGTCAGAGACGTCCACTTCAGGGTCCTGGACCTCGGGTTCAGGGTCACCGACGTCCACTTCTGGGTCTGGGACCTTGGGTTCAGGGTCTGGGACCTCGGGTTCAGGGTCAGAGATGTCCACTTCAGGGTCCTGGACCTCGGGTTCAGGGTCACCGACGTCCACTTCTGGGTCTGGGACCTCGGGTTCAGGGTCTGGGACCTCGGGTTCAGGGTCTGGGACCTCGGGTCCAGGGTCTGGGACCTTGGGTTCAGGGTCAGAGATGTCCACTTCAGGGTCAGAGACGTCCACTTCTGGGTCTGGGACCTCGGGTCCAGGGTCTGGGACCTCGTCTTACTATTGTGATTAAAAACTTGATCTGAATAGTTATCTTACTATTGTGATTAAAAACTTGATCTAAAGCTCAATTCTAAGGCTGTTCTGTAAATAGTTTTCTAATAAACAATAAATATAGCAACTTCTGATCAACCCATATCCATGTCAGGCTTAATTACCCACTTCCGGTTTATGTCAGAGTACGGATACAGATCATTTAGCTGGTTGAGAAGATACAGATACAGATGCAGATAATGGTGTACTTGCTCATCCCTAGTTTAAGTGTTGCTGGGGTAATGTAACAAATAATTTTTTTCCGTTCATGTTGAAAAAGACAACACGTCTTTGAATGCTTCCGAAAATCCTTACGGTAGTTGAATGAGCAGTTTATTTTTCAAAATCCAAGAATTAAATTTATCTGGCCACCCAACCCACTTGCCTAATACCATGTTTTGCCCCTGTCTTCTCTTTTTGGCTGGATAAAAGCTTTTCTACTTAGAAAGTTTTGTTTTTATCCACGATAAATTTTTGTAATCCATGTTCGGAAAATGTTCCTTAACAATATTTCACCCATCGTAATCTTTTAACCTGTAGACAATTTATCAGACTGCATGTATTTCCCATTATCCTTAATTTTCTACTTCCCACTCCAAATGTTTAGAGATTCTTGAACTACAGTGTTCTGTCTTTTGTTTCCACTAGTTAGCTGTTTAAGCCTTGCAGTGAGAAATGGTGTAGTCAGTCACTTATGCAAAACAGCCTCTGCAATCTCTCGAACATTGGAAGATGACGACGCACCAAGTCCATACAATACACATTTTTGTGCATTTGCATAATTTTCTGTAAAAATCTCTTCTTTAATTTCTTGTCCATGTCCTTCAAGACAACGCAATGTGAGTATATCAATGCAGGAGTGTCCTTGTCCTTTGTGCCGCAGAGATTTGTATAGATAATAACCTATTGTTACCTCTATAATTTCATGAACCATGGGGTCAGATGGTGTATCGCATTTAAAGTAGTCACGTTCCTCCTTATCATCCAGGTTGTCCAAACAGTCAAGATTAGACTGCGCATGTTTACAGAAATCATCTTCTGGTTTCTCTTCGGGAGTAAGGAATGTCAGATTTCTTTTCCCCAACTCTGCATCAAATTACCCATCCAGGAGCTGAGTTGAACTCAGAGTCTGGAGGTTATTGATCTGCTCCACCAGAGCTATTGCAATGTTAAAGTAAAAATAAAATCCTGGATCTGCCCCAAAATTAAAGCCATTCTTCCTTGACCTATACCACATCCTTCTAAGATACAAATCCACAGGCAGGGGTGCAATGATAACCACTTTGGCAGAGGTAATCATGTCAGTCTGTACTTCAGCTATTAGTTAGTTACTGGTTGGTACATATGCCACTGCTGATATTTTTGTGATAAGCTCGTATTGTTCAGGTTTTAATTTCTTGGACTCTGTGCTGCTGCGCTAAATGGATTGCAACACGATCAGAATCAGATTTAGTGTCTATAATATACACTCAGCATACATGGGAGCAAAATGCTTTTTGTTCAAGAAAGAAAGAAAGAAAGAAAGAAAGAAAGAAAGAAAGAAATCAAATCCTATGCAGTTTGCCACAGTACGTCATGTTTGACAGTATCAGGAAGTTCTGTGATAATCATCACCTCAAGAGTCATTTGTTCTTCTTGGCTGGAAGTCCTGAGCGGGCGAGAAACACTGGGACCAGAGCCAGCACTCCCAGAGCCACTGCTGTATGTAAATGAGCATGCTTGGTCAACAACCGAATACTGATGAACATGTCATCAAACGGTTGTGCTGGTGCTCTTTCGCAAAAAATTCCGAGAGACAACGAAAGTTGAATCTTTCCCAGAACAACAGCAGTGAAGAAGGGAGATAGAGTCCACAGTGACCTCTGCAGAGAGATCCTCCAGGTACAGGATCTCCAGAGTGTCTCCTAACTTGGTTTCAAAAGGGACCAGCTACTCCCCTCTCTGCATGGCCACGATGCTGACCTGTTTTGAGTCATGAAGTGTCCAGATACTTTGGTCCAGACATTCAGGTCATGATGCAAAATGTTTTAATGGACATTCAGGGATGTAGACACAAGAAAAACTTGCTCGCTGTAATTCTTTCATGGGACGCTGAGAATAACTAAAGCCTGCACACAGACGGCTTCAAAGCAAAGCATTGGAAAGAGTTTGTCACAGACAGAACATGCTCTAACTGGAGCCACTCTGTAAAATGAAAGTTTTAAAATGTAAAAAGTCAAAACGTGACACAAAGAAAATGCAAGTGTTTAATGGCAATTTGATGGCATAGCTTTTTGTCTGAAATTAAACTAAAACTCAAAAATATATATATTATATAACATGTTACAGACACGGTTAAAGGCTTCATCCGCTTGTATGTTTCCTTTTAGCAAAAACTTTATTGTGCCCATAACACCTCACAACCGAGATGTGCTTCAAATATTAAGTCTCTGCTCTCGGCTGAACACAGGAAGGTGTGAGCCTAGTCGTGCAGACAAAATAAAGTTGTCCTAGTTTATTCAAACTGGGTTAGAAAACCCCCAATTTCCTCCTTAATTAAAAACATTGTTGGAACATACCTTGTGCTGTCACTTGATACTGTTTTCCATCTGCTCGTCCAACCACCAGAGGAGAATCATCCCTGTACTGTGTGAAATCTGCTGCAACAACGCGCCATGTCCTGTGCAACAGGTGTAGCCTCGGAGGAAGGGTGGAGGAAGAAAAGGAGGAGGGCTGGACGGTTATTTGGGGCGGAGGCAGAGCAGAGGCCTGTGGTCATGCTACAGCAAGTTTTCATCATCCATTTATTTACAGGCTTTTATTCTGTGTGTGGAGCTGTAAATAGGGCACACTGCACAGTTGTTGTCACTAGAGGGTAGTATCATGTCTCAATTCACAATAAAGAATGTGGTGAGTATTTATGAGGCAGACTGTGCAGGTCAGGACGGATCAACACTTGATTTTGCTCTGATAATAATTCCATTTTAACATTTTTTTTCTTTAAAGTCTTCTGTGTTAACGGTCAAACACACTTCAATCTGTGCAACAAAGAAGTGAGTGTCCTTTTGAAGACTCCACAGAGATGACACTGGACTTCATAAGAGCTCAGCTGGTGGCACAGGTTGCTGAAGGTCACCTCTTTTGAATAAATATAGCTGTGTACTGTCTCATGCACGGCCCGACCCTGTTCTCGCTGCGCCCACTGTGCCTGCTTTCCTCCCAGCTCACAAAAATGGAGCTCTGAATTTGGGTCAAACGGCCCCAGGAGTTACACGGCTGTCTTGTTCAGACTGCAGCATCATTACATGGATCATAGTATGCCTTCTGCAACATGTATCCTGATCACACGCTTCTCTTCACCTCTGTGATCATGTTCTTCGATAACAATGTTACTCAGACTGAAAACTGTTGCATAGGATGAGAGAAGAACTTCACAGTGTTTTGTTAGTGCAGCTTATACAAGCAACAACTGCTCCTGACATGGAATCATACACACACAATTGAAGTGCATTTATCTAAACAAAGAAGATTGTTGTAATTGACACTTTGCCTCAACACAAGTCTCATTTTAATCCAAACTTGTGATAAATTTTCCATTAATTCACACTGAGAGCAGTATATTTTGTTTTCCTTTCCGTTAAAAATAATTATTAATATCACATTTTCCCTGGTGGAAATGTGCTTTCATACATTCACAATCTCCATCCAGTTAAAGTGCTGTGGTCTGAGAAACAGATGGTATGTTTTCAGACAATTAAATATTTGGATTTATTGGCTTCATATGCTCAACCAGTCAGTTTACTCCATACTCCATTGCTGCAGTTCACTCTTCTGAGTCAGTCTCAGCATGACTGTGCCTCCTCCTATAGAGAAGATGTTATCAGCAGCTCCCTGCTGTGTGGTTCATGCAGAGATGTAGGCTGCAGTTTAAGTCTGAGCACTAATCATTCGCTCTTTAAATCTTTAATTATTGACAGTGGTTCAGAGGCAGAGCTACAGACCTGATGTTCTCTTACACAGGATGAACCCAGGGGTCAAACTGAGCAGCCCAGGGGGCTCAGCCTCCACACTCAGGCTCCTATGTGTCCTGGTGAGGTGCAGATAACTCAAGTTAACGACAAGAACGCTCATTACCGTCAGTGCAGTAAAAAGTAAAAGGCCAATATACCACTTTTACCAAACCACCTGTTCATCCAAAATGTAAAATAACAATGATTTCAACAGTTTTCACAGTCTTGTGTTTGCACGTTTTACAGAACAACATCACAAACTATTATAGAGAAGCTGAAATGAAATCGGTCTGTATAGTCTGGTGATTATCTTTGTTTGTCTGAGTGGGATTCAGAAAAAAATGGAATGACAGATTAAGAAACTTCATGAAAATCACTTTGTGACAAGTTAATCATACAGAGAGGGAACAACAGATCTGTGAAGAAACCAAAATAATATGCGGCTTCACAAAAATGTGTTCTAATGATCAAGTTAATATTAGAAATTTTATTTCAAGTCCCAGGTTTAGCACTTACCGATCCCACAACATCCTCTCTCCTGAAAGAGGGAGC
The DNA here is from genome assembly GCF_022539355.2 of Hippoglossus stenolepis. Classification (NCBI taxonomy): domain Eukaryota; kingdom Metazoa; phylum Chordata; class Actinopteri; order Pleuronectiformes; family Pleuronectidae; genus Hippoglossus; species Hippoglossus stenolepis. The sequence goes on from NC_061485.1 coordinate 19,782,879, forward strand.
CCCTCAGGAACAGCAGCAGATGAGGGGCCCCTCTTTCAGAATGAGAGTAAACTGAAACAATTGTGAAATTACAAAATATACGTGTGAGTCATGACTCTGTCCTGTGTGGATCTTTTGAAAGACTTTACCTTTTTTCTCTTGTGTTTGATTTTGGGGATTTGTGTCTCTGTTGTTACACATTCAGTCATTTCCTGTTTTATTTTGAATTCTTGAGTGAACTTCCTGATTTTGTCTGTTTTCCCTCTTTCACTAATCGCATGCTCCGCCTTGATTCTTTCCACCTTACCTGTGTCTTGTTAGTTTCTCTGTTTAAACACTGTGTTTGTTAGTTGTCAGTTGGTGTTGTCAGTTTCCTGTCAGAGTTCCTCCTGTTTTCCCTCATGCTTTACTCATGTAAGTTCTTGGCCATGTTTTTTTTACTTTATTACAAGAATAAAGTCGCAACTGAGTAAAGACATGAGCATTTTTAGGAAATAGGCAGTTAGGAGAACCTGTGATTGCCTGAGTTCCACTGCTTCTGGGTCAAAACATTTTGACGATTCTCATTGTGAAACTAGAAAACTATGAAAACCCTTTAAAAAGTCGTAACCACCAAAGTTCAGCCGACCACGACCAAACATTTCTTCCTCCACTAAAGAGGCAATTTCGTCGAGGTAAATTTTTTTCTTTGGAATTGACAGTTTCTTCAGAGTTGTGATACTTATGATAATGTAGAGCTTTAAAGGTTCAGTGTGTAAGATTCAGGTGAAAGGGATCTATTGGCAGGGACCGAATATAAAATAATCCTGGTGATGTTTTCACTAGTAATCATCTAAATTGTATGAATTGTTTTCTTTACCCTAGAACGGACCCTTTATATTTAAATATTTTATTTTTAAAGCATTTAAATTCTACACACTGAGCCTTCAAGTGTGACGTTATTTGATCTATAGCAAAGTGCAACTTAAGATCCTCCATATTCCTTATGTTAACTCAGGGGACAGGCTCTTCTTCTCATATTCACACTCTACAATGACAAAGACATTTATTTTGCAATATTATGACTTTATTCTCAATATCTCATACTTTTTTTTATTTCAACTTGGCTCTAAAACTCCGGCGACCTGACTTCCTTCCTGTGTAACCTTTTGCCTAAAGACAGTTTTTTTTTGGGATCTTTTCTCAAGTGTGACATCTGCATTTGGGTCATGTCATGTTGTAACAGCTCTGTGTTGCCATAAACAAGTAAAAAAAATTGGTTAGTACTAAATAACTTGTTTTTCTGTTTACTGCCTCACCTTTATTCCACTTAAAGCACAGTGTACATGTAGTGGCAAACAGCTGCTGGTTATCACAGTTAATCTGACAGTTCAGCTTTCAAAGCTAAATTTACTCATGTTACCTTTTCCTCCCAAACATGGAGGAACTTGCTCGAGGCATTCAGAGATTTCCATAAAAAGAAACTACTAATGAAAGCACTTGATATTCGTGCAGAGCTGAGAGTCAGATTCAAATCTTCATGTAACACAAACAGAAACTCTAATGAGCTGGGTTTTCATCGTCCTATGAGCTGTGGGTCTGAGACCGAAGTGAAAATATTAGGAATTCAATATATGTATGTGTTGCCTTTCAGATCTTATCGATGAGATATGTGGTGTGTGCCGATACCCACACATGACTGCACTCCTCCACAGGAATACTACTCATCCAGAAGCTAACTCTGACTTCAAAGGTGTGTATTTCTGGCAGAAATTGTTTGAGGGAGAAATACTTTTGTGTGTTGTATTAATGAAAAAGAAGCCTGGGTCTTCTAGACAATTGTAGTAAAACCATACTGATGATACTATGTTTTACATTTCATTGAAATATACAGCATGAAAGCAAAGCGAGGTTAAAAAACCTTTGGTCGGCTCACATCCGGCTGCAAACCTTCATCTTAACCTTTAAACAGCATCTCATGAGAAATGTTTGTGTGTGCATGGAGTTCGACCGTCGTGCATGTTATGAAAAGCCTCACCACAGGCCCGATCAATGGAGACTGTCCTGCTGTGCAGGACAATAACTGGTGCGTATGAAGTGCTTGGTAATCAATTCGTTCAGTTGTCTCACCGATCTCCTGGTGCCAAACCAATACAAGCACAAATTACTCAAGTGAACACAGCTCAGCTGTAAGATGTTCGCCTTGACACAGTCTACAATTTAGCAATATTTAATTAAAACATCTTTAGCAGTAGTTAAGGCCCAAGTACAACAAGAGACCTAGTCAGTACCAGGATTATCTACCTAATAAATACACAAACATTTGTCTGTATGTGTTTGAAACTCACATCTCGCAAACCATTCATCTTATCAATTTCATACATGATATGTGTATTTCTAGTGGCCCAAAGAAGGGCAGTATTGAAGTTGGTGCAATTTTGATACATATGTTCAATATTAATACAAATTTAACAAACTGTAGCAGTCAGTGGAGGCAGGGCCATTTGTCTTCAGTCTGTGGACCGATTTGAACATGTCTTCGTCTATGTCCTCTGGGAAACTACAGCAGAGGTTGGCAACTGGGTCAAACTGCAGTTTAACATCGTCAATTTAGTTAACAGATTATTTGTACTTCACCACATCGGACTGACAGACAGAATCACTTCCTGTTTGTCTTCAAAGTAAAGGCACAATGTTTGTGTTGTTGCTGTAATGCCTTATATCAAGCATTTATTTTGAAATAGCCAGCATAGCAGTTCAGATCAAACATGTTACACAGGTGAACAGAAATTTCATTTTATGAAAAACATTTACAAAAAATGTGTGTAGATAAACCAGGTAGGATGAAGTTTTCTAACTTCACTCTGCAACTTAGACTGTTTATAAAAAGCTCTGCACGCAACATCCCGCACACAAACAATAAAAAAGTGACAGTATATTGTAGAACTGTATGAGGACTCACCGATGACAAGGAATAATTCTGAAGTAGCTCTGGAGCATTAACATAGGCCATTAATAGGCATAGGCAAGAAAACAGGCCATTCCAAACCAGCAGGTTGACATAGGCCACTGCACTAGTAATGTAAGTTGAAGCATTTCCTTAAACATCTTCCACTGCCACTACCCTAAAAAACGATCACAACAGGAGCAGTGACTTGCAGCCTGTGAGCGTGACTAAAACAACTTCAGCTTCATGAAAATATTGCACTCTCTCTCCTTCACCTCAAATACGCTTGCTTACCCACACAATATAATGCATCCAGACATCGAGTATCTCCTTACTTGTCAATACAAGTTTTTTTTTGTATTTATTTAACCCAAGATCTCAAATGACAGATTTAACTCAAAGGGCTTCAGATTCATACACCACATGATATCCTCTCTCCTTAGACCTTCAATTCAGATAAAGAACATCCACAGGAAAAAGTCCTAGTAGAACAAAAGGTGACTTAAGATAGAGTTGATAAGATTCATCTAAAACTAGATAAATATTTGATAATTTTTTGTTGGTAGATGATAATAATTAAGGATCCCCTTTCAAGCTATGAAAGATCTTAGGAAATACTTTTTGGATTCAATCATTAAACATTTGATTTCATTTTCTAAACAAGTTTTGATTTCCCAAATGAATCTCTTCATTCTTGATGTTGTTAAGTCAGCTAGATAAGGTATGCAAATTTAAAAGCTAATTTGTCTTTGGCATTTTGAACTAAGCAAACTGAAATGCACACTCTTTTCCAAATTGGAACAGTTGATCCAAAGCTTCCAAATATAAATGACATTCCCACTCTTACACTTCACACAATTCTCTGTCTTCCCACTCTCTCTCTGATACAACCCTAAATGACCCTGTCTGCACTATATCTGTATCACTTCATGAGCATTACCCAAACAATAACATAACATTTTTAATGGAAGCCTGTTCTTATTTCCAGAAAGTGCACGGCTGCCTCAGTTACTTTACCCACAGTAAACCGTTCTTTGTGGAAATGGCTGCTTTGCTCAAAAAGTGCTGAGCTGTTGAATGTTGTTTTTAGAAAGACCAGTCTTGAGTAATTGCAAACGGAGGGAGGTGATTTATGAAATCTGCACAGGCTAAAAGAAAAAGTAGGTGCTGAGTAAATGACAGAGGATGCAAGTTAAATCTGGGACAATGCAAAGGTGTGTAATACATGAGCAATAGCAGCCTCTAGTGGTAGTGGATCACAGGGTCTGGGTGGGTGGGCGGCCACTTGGTGGATTGTTGAATCACGTATGTGTGTGTGGGTTTGTGTGTGTGTGTGGGTTTGTGTGTGTGTGTGTGTGTGTGTGTGTGTGTGTGTGTGTGTGTGTGTGTGTGTGTGTGTGCGTCATGCATATACTGTAAAAGTGTGGGTGTGAACCTCCACAGCTCAGAAAATGTAACCTAGAAATGAGGCTCCACGCACCATGTGCATGTACACACACACGTGTGCCGGCTGGAGGTGGAGAGTATTACATTTTTGAGTCTGAATAAAATTTGAAAGCATTTGATTTAATTTGCACTCAGTACTGTACTCAGTAGGTTCAGTACTTTGGTTGCACAGTATGTGGAACTGTCATCACTTTCTCTGGGATGGAACTTTTTTAAGCCCTTCTCAGCAGATTCAGTGTTAATTGCTGTCCCTGACATTTACAAATGCAGATTTCAGAGGTTTCATCAGAAGACGACTCTCAGCACGCTAATGACTTCCAAAATGTTAACGTGTTAATTTATTGTATGTCACATGTATGTGACTCATATCTCTGCAGCAGAGACAGTGGAGTATTGAATGAGCACATATACACACTGCCAGCTGCAAGGCTGTGAGGAGACATGACTGATGCACTGAGATTTCATTTCTATCAGACGTCTGCTCCTTTTTTCCTCTGAAAATGTAATATTTCTCCAGACAGGTGGAAAGTAGAAAAGGAGACACAAAAGAAGATGTGGGGCCTGGAAAGGTAAGGCAATCCTATTTATATGGGCAATTTAATATTTTATATTAAAAGCCATATAGCAACAAGTAATAAGTCAAAATTTTGTGCTAACGTAAATGTAACAATAACAAACCAACACATTACAACCACTGATCTGCCCAAGGCAAACTGAACATGCACAAATAAAGAGACACATACATGTGGAGAAACTAATTATGAAAGAGCAGAACAGTTTTCAGTTGACAAAGATGTAACAGAGATCAAAGTGAGAGGGAAAGATTGTGTGGGAAAAAATGTTCATAAAAAATAACAAATTCTCACTGGGATTCTTGTCTAAGATTTGAAGTTGCTGTCTGGGATAGTTGTAATGTCTTTTGTACATTGTCCAGGCCACCACTATGGCAGCAAACCATGTATATACCTAAATCCAGAAAAACACAAATCATGTATTTTTGTCAAACTCAAACAAGGCAAAATATTATTTTGTAAAACCCCACCCAGTAAAATTCCAGATAAAAGTGTTTTCTCTGATCAAATCAGAAAATCATACACACAGGATTAGGTAACATCAATTTGCATATAATCACAGGTTATCATTTTGAAATGAAGACCTGGATATCACTGAATGAAAAGGAAAAACAAAACAGATGGAATGACATAATCAAATAACTGAATCCCTGGGTAGCTACCAGCTAAATGCAGACATCTCATTTTCGCTGAAGAGAAGTGTTCTTTTTATTACCTGCCAAATCGCAAGCAAACCTGGCTTTTACAAGTAATGAAAGATGACACTCTGATTGGTTTATTGCATGCTGCACGCAAGACACACTCACTACTAATTAAGAGAAAAACCCTTTTGAAACCAACGTCTGGTGCAGCGACCTTTTTCCCCGCTGTTATACTAGCGAAAGCAGTTTGGACGGTCGCTGTGTGCTCTCGATCGATATGAGCCTCTTTAAACTCTACCAGAGATGGTCACAAGTTAATTGTCAGAAATAATCTTCACAGACTGTGACACTCACCTACCTGCATTTCAAGAGCTCCTCCAAGGTTGTTATTTTTCCTACTATGCAAATCCCCTGTATAATTTGAGCTCTGCCAAAATGTTTCTTCATTTTAATGTATTATCTATTTAGATTCACAAATTCCCCCAACACACACAGGATTAAACAAACATAGATGAGTGTTTCAAGATATTATTAAATGCCGTTCACCTGCGGATGATTGGTGACAGTGTAAAACTCTGAATATGCACATCATGGCGAGGGAAAGTGATGAATTATCGCTTCATACTGAACACACTGTCCATAAACGTCGCTTGAGTTGACATGTTAACATTTTGAATGTAAATAGTGTGTTTTCATCAGTGGTCAGGTCCAAATTTAAAAGGGAACCTCTTCATTAAAAACCAGTAAAGCAATATATGAACAAGGTTCCTCTAAATGTCTCAAATGGGAGCTGAAACGTTAAGTTCATGGACACATAGCTTATTAATGCTGGAAAACAAATTAGGATTTTCATATTGAAATAACATTATTTGTTGTGCCTCATGAATGCTGTAAACACCAGACTGTTCTCCTCAACACAGCTGTCAAATGGACAGTTTCCTGTAAAACAACACACAGAGGCTTATTTAACACTCACAAAATAGACTAGACAATCCAAACAATGACTAAGCCAAAAATATAATTCCCTAAATTGTCTTCTCTTTAATAAATATCTATGATAAATGTCTGATTAACACATTTTTTATAACAAAAACATTACCAGTCACTTCCATTCAGCTAATAGTGTCTTGGAAAGTGTATTGCTCTTGATAAATCACAGATTTTTGACTTAAAACAACTTCCTGGTGTCTGAAGCCCAATTCATGCCTCTGTGTCAAACGCGTAGACGTGTACCCTACGCAGAATTCTACACCCTACCCTGATGTGCTCCCCCCCCAGAAATGTAGCAGCGTGTCGAGGCAACGCAGACCGAAAAAGCTGTGATTGGTCCGCTTGGTAGCATTGCATTTGCGGCAGACAGTATTTCCGGATTCTCCTGTTTTGCATCAATTGGTTTAATGGTCTTACATACCATCTTCTCTGATGTTGTCTTGTCTTAGTTGCAGTTCTTTAAGAAAAAGTAATGGCTCTTCAACATCTATTAACTCCAACATGATAACACTCGCCATTGTTCTGATACGTCAGAGAATTTGTAAATAAGCGGACTGGAAACACAGTAGCATAGAAACTCTATGGCCACAAGCGTCTCAGCTCCATGACCACTCGCGTTTCGGCTGTGTAATTAAAGAGCGACGCACACACCTACGCACAACTATGAATGCTCACAATGGCGTAGGCCCCCTGCATAGCTACGTGCGTATACCTACGTGTGTAGCGTAGCTTAGAAGCAGAACCATGAATCGGCCTTAACCCTAACTGTGTCTCAATTAAGGGGCCACATCCTTGATGAAAAAGAAAATCCAGATTTATCCACAGGACTGGAAAGAATTATTGGTATTAGCATTAAATAAACTTTAGAAGAGAAAGTGAATATAACATGTACAAAACAAAAGTAACTCTCTCTATAGAGTTTTTTTTGTTGTTGCTGTTAATGGTGTTATTTTATCTGGATTTAGTCCATTTGCATTCGATGCACAGTTGGGAACCCCTTAGGAATACAGCAGTTTTCAACATGGTGTCAAAACAGGGGGGAGGACGCCTGAGAAGAGATGGGAAGATAAAGACACAAGCCTACATGAATGCATCTACACACATGCACACAATGTATACACAAAAACTTATGACAGAGTCGGACTCCACTTTGCACTGACATGAACAGATACTGAATTGGCACAAACCCTTGAAACCAATCCAAAACAGACATGTTACATAAGAACTTGACTTGTCAGGATTCCACACACGCTCAAAGAAGCAGTTTCACCAAGTTGATATTTTATCATCTAATGGACCGAATCTACAACTAGTCACTAAAACAAGATTCTGATGATGATGATAGTTCAGTATCAGTAGAAAACTGTGCTTTCATTTTCCTGAGTCACATACAGTTTATAGACAGACTTTATACTAGCTTATAACTAGTCCATGTTTTACAGTACACTTAGTATTTTTACTCAAACAATCCTTCATACAGATGTAAACTCCTATTGCAGTTAAAACCTATGCTTGAAAGTGCGTTATGTGTTATATGTTTACTGTGGGTTAAAAGTTGAGGAATGTAGTATTTAGATTTCAGGCAAGAATTAAACCAGATTTATTTGGCAAATGCTGTTGGCCAAGGAAATTGTTTCCTTGACCTCTCCGATGTTTCTTAAGACCACATAGACACATAGCGGGCAGGAGGAGACAGTTGAGTTATCAACCATACATTTACGACCACCTCAGTTACAGCCTGTCTGTAAATCAACACCATGTCCTCTGAAGTACAGTAACACAAGCTTGTTTGTGTGAGTGGGTGAGTGAGCATGTCTGAACATGGCATATGTCCAAGCTTATTAACACAAGCAAGGTCATGCACAAGATCAGTGACACGATAACCAACACGTCAAATCATACCATGACACTCATTTAACCTTTGAATGAATCATTAGCAATACCATACTGAGAGCCGCATAGATTACAATGACTCTAATGGCCAGGTACAATAAATATATTGTACTCTACAGTGTGAGTAGTTCAGATTATGAAGGCGTAAAGAGGCAGTGAAGACAAAGAGACCAACACGTTCTGTCGTATTTCCACAAAGGCATAGAAACACGAGCATGAAGTGCTTCCAATGGCTTGTAGGCCTGAATAATGCATTAATGCACCAGTGCAGAACAGATGCATAGTAGCCCATGTATTTATAATACATAACAGACCATTCAGAGAATGAACTGGCAGCTGGTGTTGGTTCTCCCAGCTGAATCCTGCTTGGCAATCCCACATTCCTGTGGATTTCCCCCTGAGTCAGATTGTGTATTCCATATGATCCTATAGGTATTTCAATCCAACTTAAAAGGCTTTCTTAGTGATTTGATATTGTGTGTTGGAGAGTTTTTTTAATCTAGTTGCAAACTGCTGTCGAAGAGCATTTGTAGGGTTGCCAGGCCCTCAGGAAAAGGCCAGTCACTGTTTGGACCAGAATTTTTATCACAGAAAACAAACACATGGCCACAAAGGCCTCAGTCTGTTACTGGATAAACATTTCACATATGATCTTTGCGTTGATATTTTCCATTGACACAGTTAGTTAATGGTGCAAAGGCCTTTTAGTAATTTATTCTATTGCAAAGCTAATCCTGCAGTTTCCGATAGGCTCCATCTACAAACAACCTTGACAACAGAGTTGAAGAGGAGGACTTTGTTGTCACTTTCTTTACAGGATGACAAAAGCATTCAGTACCGTCTATTGTTGCAATTTATCAGCTACGCTCATCTGTCAAGTCTCAACGTTGGTTGTAAAGCTGTTTAATTTTCTCCCAACCACCCTGCCCCATCTGGAAATGTCCATATTAGCATTAAGGAACCATCTGTGGCTGCGTGTCATTGGCCAGTGGCTCAAGGCTTTGGTTTTCAAATAGAAGCAATGCAAGGATGGTCAGGCTTTGGAAAGGTTTGTGTGGATATACACACAAAAAAAAGAGTAAAATAACTAGGATGTGATTAAAAAAAACAAGAGCGGTTCACTTGGGACCAGTTACTGCTCAATTATCTCAACAAACAGCCCAAGTCATCTCATGCTTTATCTGTGCACCCCACAGTATGGTCATGGTATTTGCATTATTTGTGTAGCTCAAGGCAAGGTGGTCTATTCATTACATATAGAGATACATCCAAACATTTATATTTCTTCTGCCATTCAGGTCATATATTTACATTCTTTTAATCTGAGATTTTAAATGGAGATTTGGGTTTTGCCATGGACAGAACCTTGCCAAATGCTGCTTATGCAGGGTGAGGCGGCAGTGGCAGCAGGTCAGCCACAGTAAGCCACATGTACCTTTCCCCATCACCTTTTTCCTGATCCTCCTCAGAGCTCCTGAGACATTCCCAAGCTAAAGGAGATAAATGATCCTCCTCAGCATGTTCTGGGTCAATCACCAGAGCTTCCTACCAGTGCCTGGAAGGTGACCTCACTACCTCCACAGACTCCTTTCAACGCAAAGGAGCAGCAGCTCCCACCGGCACCGTAGCTCCTTACCCTATAGTACCTTCTGATACTGTATCCATCCCCTCATTAGCCACTAGCCAAACTAATAAATAAAGGGTTTTGGTTCCAATCAGCCCCCCCCTCTTCACCACACTAGGCAAGTACACCATTTTCTTTACTGCCAATGCCACAACAATCCGCTCCATATACTCTCAATAATCAACAAGGTCCTGAGAAACTTAAACCACTTAACTTGGGGCAGAATCTCTGCCCCAACCTTAACAGAGTAATCCACAGAATTTTGGCAGAGAATCATGGCCTCAGACCTCCATCTCCACTGTGGGGGGGCAGACTGTAGGAAAAAACACGAGCAGCATGGGCTGACATCCACAGTCCTTGCAGTCTCCTTGTGGTATCTCGACATCCAATGTATTACGCATATGGTGTATAAGAATTTTGTGATGCTCTGATGCTCTGATTTTGATGGGGAAATATTAAATATTAGTGTTAATTCACATTTGGAATCATTCATCCAGTGAGACAATTCATATTAGATATGTATATAATGCTCCATATTACAGGCGTAAACAAGAGATGTCAGTTGGAATTATGATTGTTATTCATTTTAATGTTTTTTTATGGAAGCAAGTCTAATAAACAAAAATGTTGTTTCGAGAGGTACAGATCTTTGAAAGCTAAGTGACTGAAATGCCCAAGGGAGCACAGGGACACATATTACTAATACTAACATGATCGAGTGTGTGTGTGTGTGTGTGTGTGTGTTTGAGAGAGAGCTGAAGATGTAAATGGTCTGTATTTATAAAGCACTTTTCTTGTCTTGATGACCACATTTAAAGCGCTCATGTAGAGTATGAGGAATAATGTGGGGCAGGAAGATATCTAGGACAGTAGAGGAAAAAAGACCTTCAACATAAAATAACTCATCATTACCACATAAGATTATTGTTTTACATTTAAATATGGTCTTTATGGGTAAGAGTTAACTCTTACCAACTCTTTCTCTCCCACACATTTAAGTCCTTAAATGTATGTGTGCATGTGTATTCTAACAGTGTATGTTTCAGGACCTTTAATTTGCCTGTTAAGTATATATGTGTACATTCCAGTTCATGTCAGTGTCTCTCTGGTCTTGAGTCACAGATCATGTGACTGGGCAGATGTTGACGTCTTCAGTATGATGATAGAGACACGAGCTTGAGAAGCGTAAAGTGAAATAAACCAGTTTGCTTTGAAGTGAGTGAGAGGCAGGCAGGACATTTCTCTGACATTTCCTCTGGTGACATTTCCAGTCTGATGGAGGAAAAATGCAAAATAAAGAGAAAAGGAAACGTAGAAACAAAAGAGTGCAGCATTTCGGCTCCATTTCTCCTGACTGATTTTGGAAGCCGGTCCTCCTTTGCTCTTTTTTCACAGGAAAAATAATTGGTGCGACCTCTGGGAGTCTAACTCAGAACAATTAACTGTGTTTTTGTGTCAGAGCCGTCTTGTTACAGCCTGACTGAGGCAAAGGTCAGAGAGGCAGGTGGAATCCACCCAGCGGCGTAGTATGGGCGAGGCGGTGGTACGTCTGAGCAGCAGGTGAAAGTAAGAAGGCCTTACAACATGAGATTTAATTTTTTTGCTCAGAATGGGCTTGTAACATTGTCACTTTAAACACAGCACGTCTTTGGTTTCATTTCAAAAGACATAGGGAGTTCTCTGATTGTGGTGGCATGGAGAGAAACTTACAGAAGTACAGATACAGCAGGAGGATGAATATGTTGCTGTAACAAGTAGAAAAGGGAGTTTGAAGGCTACAGTGTGGCCTCGTTTGTGGATTTTTTATTTATTTATCTGGGGAGTGGGATCAAATTGGTTGAGAATGTGGCTTAATAGAAAAAAATATATATTTATCAACTGATCTCCATTTGCTCTGATTCAAAAAGCAAATGGCTGCTCAGTAGCAGCTGAGACATTCATTCATTTAATTCGTAATCTTCATGGATTTCATTCATTATCATGTAATGTATCATTTCTATTATATTAAGCGTAAATCCTACACATTCACGTAGTTTTAAGACATGAATGCCATATAATAATACCCTGGGTGCTTTCATCTGATTGCACAAAGATAAAACATTGTTCTCGTTTCCCTCTCATGTGACATTTCTGCACTACAATGCAGTTCTGATTGCTAAAAGCCGAGGTTTAGTCTGAGGCAGCAGCCTCCTCTGGACATCATCAGCCAGCGGCTTCTCCCAGCAGCTTGTAAACTCCACTGTGTTCCTGTCACTGGCCTCAAGCCTCATTTGTCTACATTCAGTGCAGGGTTCAGAGTCGGTGCAAGAAGAACCAGAATCCATGTCCTCACAGTCCTGCAGTGGCCCCTGAAACTCTGCTCTGAAAAGCTCAGACATCTGTCTGATAATCTGTTTGTCTGTGGAGCACATATCTTCTACCAGCACAGTTTGCAATTGTACTGGTAGTAACCCAAGGAAGTGCAGTGTTGAATTTGCTGCAATTCGGACATGTGATGCATTAAATGTTAATAAACTGAATAAACAGACGACCAGCGCTCTGTAGCCGCAGCGGCTGGGACTATGTAAGTGACATGGTTGATCATGGCGACAGCAACAACTAATTCAGACTCGAGCTTCACTGAACTTTGAATAGACAAATGAACAGCAGCAGGTCTCTATTTGACACGGCTTAATTACTGCAGGTCACTTTCAATGTTACAGAAAGAAATCTGCATTCAGCATCACCACAGGCCAAGCAAACTCATTCCAAACAGAGATATTCAGAACAGGCACTGCAGTAATTCTATCAATTGGGGGATTCAACTGCTTGTATTAACATCTGTATGATTAATGATTAAAGTATCTGTTTTTCTTTCATATGCATGCTGTCGAACTATACTGTGTGTGAGTGGCTGGATTTGATGAGCACCATTTGAACAGACCTGACTGGCGGCACAGGAGGTTAAATAGCTACAAAGGCTCAGAAATCATCACCTGAGTGACCACACAGAGATTTCTTTTGAATACTCTGCTCGCTGGATTCCCTTATCCTTGTTCAGTCATTAATCACAATGTTTGTTTCTTTATGTGCATAAAAAACCCACTCAGTCAGCCTCCTGCTCTTCGGGGCGCCAATACCTGTTTTCTTGAGAAGTCATGTTTTCAGTCACAGCATGGCTCGGCTCTACGGATGGCAGTGCAGGTCTTTCTGTCTATCAGTGGGTCAGTCAGCCTATTTATGAGCAAATCAGACACAACATAATATGCTAAACATTATCATGTTATCTTGTCATTATCACTGTTCAATAAACAATAGCATGCTGATGAAGCACCACTGTATTGTAGAGTGGTAATTTATTTGCAATAAGCTCTATAATACACCAGTTCACATTTATTTTTATAATCTTATTTTGTGTCATGGCCATGAGCTACATCAGGAATGTACAGCTATTTCTATTTTATTTTCATAATGCCCAAATCTGAAGATGTTCTCCAGCTCCTTTGTGTGGGAGTCGGCAGCGCCTGTATGAGTCAGTGAGTCCTGGAGGATAAATAAATAAATAATAAAACAAATAAAGACATTTCATGATAGCAGAGGTTATATGAGGTGATATGAACTTACACTTTCTGATATTCTAAGTCAGCAACAGATTTGAACCCATATACTAAGATAGAATCATATTAAATTGTGGTTTGCAAAGATGTTAGTCTAAAACTGGTCCAAACTAATTGAAGACTACACACACACACATACACCCTGGGTATTTTCTGTCACGTAATTGCCATCCTTTACAACTACAGCAAGTGATAATGAATCAAATGAGCAGAGATACATTTCGAGACCTCGTTTGTATCACATTTGAGAGGCGTTGACAGGGCAATATATAGCACGGAAGTCCCCAATAGATGTGTTAGATGTGAAACTGTGTTGTGCGCTAATGATACTTAATGTATGCCCTGAGAAATACACTAACATGATTATTTTTCTGAAAGACCACTCTGGCTGTGCAGGAGGGGGTCTTTGTGTGTTTTGTGTTGTTTGCTCTGGAGTCAGTGAAGTATAAAAGATTGTGATTGAATGGAAACAAGAAAACATACATTTGACAGCTAATGCTAGACTTTTATAGAATTACCACTGATGTCCTTCCCCCAGAACCAAATCAAATGAAAGGTGGTTTCATTCCCACCTGTTAAGATGGCCCAAGTACTCGATGTGTGTTGTAAATTGGCACCTCTTCATTCAGCGGGGTCTGCATCAAAATGAGTGATCTGAAAGGGGGACGGGTGTTTGGCAGGGAGAGATGACCAAAAGAGGTTGGTCGTAACGTTATTAGCGTGCAGGCTGGTAGGACACATTTAGAAATGGAGGCATGTGCCATGGTTTATGTTTTCTACATCATAGGCAGCGACATGATACCAAGCTTTTTTCTTTATAAAGTTGCTGTATTCCAGGGGGAAATGGTAAAAAAAATAATCATTCAATATTTTCACCAAAATGGCATTTGCCCCAGCTTGTCCTACGTAAATATCTTTCCTTCCTTAACCTTGTGCTTTTTTCTGTTGATTGGACAAAACATTTGAAGACATCACTTTGGGCTCTGGGAAACTGAGATGGTCAACAACTAAAATAAGCAACAGATAATTATCAGAAGCAAAATATGTGCGATGCAGCCCTAGTTCAGACACACCAAATCAAAGATAAAAGCTACAGTATTAAGAGTAGTAAGTCGGTTCGAACTATTGTCTACTACTTACTATCTAAAGCCAGATAGAAACAACTATCAGGCTCAGGACATAATAATAATATAATGATGGCATGTCTCCTCCCTGTACCCTTTCGTCTTTGTCATCCAGTGCCATAAAATGTACGACAAAGTAAACTGGCTGTACATTTTTGGAACAAATAAATGTGAAGTAAATCATGTTCCCCATTGTGTTTTTCTTCAGGAGTCAAAGCTCAACATACAGAGACATACAGCTCTGATTTGCATAAGATAACTGCCCTCCAACCTTTGTTTCTATGGATATAGAGCTGCCAACCATCGTCTTACTCTGCGCACAGTTAATGAGTGTTGTCAGGGTCTTTGATGAGCAGGTGCAGACGTGATGCACCAACAGGATCATCTCCTTAATTGGTCCAGGACACAGTTGGACCCGCATTCATGGAACAGAGTGAAACGCTGCGACTGATTCTGACACGCTGTTTTAACTGGTAACCTCCTGATTTTATAGTGTGTGTGTGTGTGTGTGTCTGAGAGATAGATAGGAAAAGAGAGGAAATAAGAAAGAGAGCATCTGTTGAACCTTCACTTATTGTTATGCCACAGTCATTCTCTGCGTCCTTCATTTTAAAACCCATTTTTGAATTGCGATCAAATATATTCAAAACTTTCAGCCTGATTCCAAGTTATCACTCATTTGCAAAGCATTACAGTCATGTTGACTCCCCTTTAAGAGACACTCAGGAATGATAATATGTTTGAGAAATTCTAGAGAAGATTTAGTAAGTCACTCACAACAGAAACAGCTCTCCTTTATTTGAATTTTAATTTCTCCACAGACAACAAAACTAAGTTGTATCTCCATCCAGGGTTTTAAATCCAAAACTGCAATAAGCTTTACCTGTGGACTGCTCTAATTAGTGTATTATGGGATGGATTTAATTCTCACTCTACATGCATACATTTCCCTGAAGTCTTATATGTAATTATCTTGTGGGAACAAGTTACTATCTTTTGCACACAAGATATTTATTTTAAGAAGGTGTTTGTGTTTTAATCACTCAGCTTATCAAGTTTTATTTTCACCTGAGAATGTCAAACAATGAAATTCTTGTTGCTCTTGCACAGACACACTGAATTGTCAGGAATCATTTGAAATTTGAAATGGAAATGAACAAACTCTTAAAAGCTATAAAGGCAACTTAGTGTTGACTTCAGAGCATCGGCCAGTCATATCATGCTTGCACAGCCAATTGCCTATGTATGGGCTTAGTGCAGTTTGAGAGATATATACATATATATATATATATATATATACAGTATATATGTATTTTTGGTCATGTTCAAAATTTTGTATGCCCTACAAGGAGGGTTTCAATGGGTTTCTGAGTGCTATGGGAATAAAATGTCATATCATCATCATTGAATTCATATTAACCATTAACCATTGATTTTAGCACAAGCTAAATTATCAGATATTTTATATACGTATAACAAGGTGTAATGGTGCGATTACTCACTATCTTGTAAACCAAATGCTTTGGGAAAGCTGAAATAGACGCCTATTAAGGTGTTTGATTACTTGTGATTACACTCTCTCTCATGTGTGCTGTGCACATAACGCCCTCGCATACACCCAAAACTCACCTCCCCTTCTAATTAAGCAAGTAATCCTATCTTATATTCCCTCCTCACACGGCACAGATGCTGCTGAAAGACATGCTCAGAGAGGGAGAGAGCAGCAGAGAGCCGCTTTGATTCAAATGCACAAGAGTTGTGCTTATCTGCAGTTTCATATTGCAAAGGACATGATCAGAATACACGTTGAAGTGTCTGCCGCCATTAATCTTGAGAGCTTTTACCATCCGGTCAGTGTTGGATGATAAAATGTTGCTTGCACTGTGTCATGCTATTTTTGCATTAGTCTAGAATGTTAACTTACATCCACAAGGTTGTGATTGGCCCATGAGCCCAGTCACAGATCATGCATGCTCTAATGTGCACCCTGAATGACAGGCACATAACAAGTGCTGATAAATAGGCTGAAGGGTCAGTATACATTTCATAGATTTTTAGACAGCCTAACAATATGGCAGCCCAATGGGATTTGTCCCAGTTTTCCTGATGCCATGTGTACCACTGAATGTACACACTGTTTGCCCTCTTACATTTTTTTCCTTCCCACAGGTAACTAAGAGCAGTCTTGAAAACACAGACAGTGTGGAGCTACATACCTGTAACCTACATGAATATCTGCATCTGTTTACTAGTCAAATAACGTTCTAAAACAGTTCTCACAGTGTCACGACCTACATCCCTCGCTTTTGTCACTTCGAATCTACACTGATCTCATGCAGGGCCTCGCTGCAAGACGGTCTGCCTGTGGGGCTCCTCTGTGGGGTCGCCTCTAGTGCAGGTCTGCTACACTGCCAGGACAGAAAAGAAACCCAGCAGACAGACCCTCTCCCCATACTTTGAATCCACCTGGAAATCTGTCGTAAGGACTGAGAACTTTAATCCCTGTTAACGGTTCAGTTCACATATTTTGACTCAGAGCCCTTGAAAGGACGTCTGATGTGATCGATAAGCAACAACTTTGCCCTGCTTTAGGGAGAGGTGGTAACTGTCGTCTGCAGAAATTGATTGAGTGTGCAATGAATCCGCACTGTACATCCCCCACTAGCAGCCCTCAAACCTAATACTGATTTTTTTTTTTTAGTCTGACATCTGTTTAGAACTGAACAAATTCAAAGTTCACTCAAAATGTCTGTGGCCAAAATGATTCTGTCACAGGAAGCATTGTGTAGCGGCAGTGCTAATGAGAATCGGGAATGGGGTTAGCCTCACTAACAGTGTGTGTGAGAGAGAAAGAGCTCTTTAGTTTGACCCAGCTTTATGGGTAAATGTCGACCTTTTAAGAAATACTTGTATTTTCCCCTCGACCTTCACCTCCTGGCAATGAGAGTGATGGGATGTGACAGGTGGAAGCAGGCCTATTATAAAGCAATAACCCTGTAGTCTTGTGGCATTTGCTTGACTAAATCTTGTTTGGTGTCTCACCACACTTCATATGCCTCACTGTCTTTTTCTGTCCACAGACAATGGTGTATGTTTCCTGTTTTCCTTCTAGTTTGCAGGATGTGATGAATTAGTTATAATACTAATCTCAGCTTATTTTCATTTTCTTCCAAGGTCACGTTAGACAGACTGACATAGTAAAAGAGGCGGTAGAAAGAACAAAGTGCTTGGCCTAGTTAGGACACACAGTGAGCTGTCCATGGTGCTGAATCCATTTAATAGCTCCGTCTATTCCTCTCTCTCCATTCACCTCAGTCTGAGCTTTGTTGACATGACGTGCACGCTCCATACAGATCTAAACAGAGGGTGACAAAATGAATTACATTCCGTGCACAGAAAGAGCAGTCTGATAAGAACAGATGGGCAGATCTGCAGTGCTATTTTGTATCCATTACAGTCGCCTGTTTCCCGGAACATGAGACAAATATCAGCACATCTTGTAGAAAGAAAACCAGGACTCAGTACATTTTTCTCTCTCTCTGTTCAGTTTATTCCATGCATGACTTATTTCTTATTGCCTTAAGAGGAAATAAGCTTTGGGTTGCCAAAGCAATACTGTTGTGTTGATAGTGAACTAAAATATGTAAGTTTTTTATTTTTTTAAACCGTCTGTATCAACTAATTTGTTTTTAAATTATTTTGTTTCATTTTCCTCTTTAACTCTTAAAACTAGGTAATTTGTAATCCATCACTGCATGTATACATCAAGTCATACATCCCTTGTATTTTATTTATTTTATATTTTCTTTCACATTTTCAGTAATGTGTGCAGTAAATTTAATGTGTAGATTTGTAATCACAATGCAAATATGTAATCGCTTCAGTGCAGGGTTTCTACAAGTTGACTTTAAGACTTAAAGACAACAAATATGAAAGAATATCAGATTTAATTGAAGATAAGGTGAAGTAACTACAGGCAGAGACAGTAGGTATCCATAGTCTTTACCGCAGCTAGGTTGAGTGTACTGAGATCAATTCTTTCAAGGGTGTTTATACACAGTTATCAGTTCCACATGGGACAGTTTGTAGTATTTATATAAAGAACTACAACTTCAAGACATTCCCATCAATGCATGGCACCAAAAGATTTCTCGAAAAATATCGTAATTTCAGAATTTGATGGAAGCTGCGCTAAATGAATGTTAACATAATTAACGTCTACTTGGACATATTTAAAGGGTTAGTTCACTCAGTTCATTCAGTGAATGAAAATTCACTCGTCATCTACTCACCACTATTCCGATGGAGGGGTGGGTGAAGTCCACAAAACACTTCTGGAGTTTCAGGGGTAAACTGTTGCAGCCAAATCCAATACAATTGAAGTAACTAGTGACCACTTCTTAAATTGGCCATGATTTTAGCCTAAATGTTCGGTGTGATCCACGCGCGAATGGCTCCAGAGGAGGATATCAGAGGACATTAAGGCTGAAAACATGTTGTAAATGTATTTGTTTAGAGTCGAATTTGAATGTCGGGGCTTTCAGACACTTGGAAGGCACCACAGGAGCAGTATGGAGGCATTTTCTGTTTTTGTTTTTTAAGTTTGAAAAATTGGTCACCATTTACTTCTATTGTATTGGAATTGGCTGCAACGCTGTTCAACCCTGAAACCCCAAAAGTGTTTTTGTGGACTCAAACACTTCACTCACCCCTCCATCGGCATAGTAGTGAGTAGATAATGAGTGAACTTTCATTTTTGGGTGAACTATCCCTTTAAGATCTAGTACGTAATATTCTCATGCATTTAATATTTTTTTAAGGCCTTGATGATGGTTATTTGATGATGATGTCATCAGTGTGATTTTCTCAGCTTGAGCTTGGAAACCAAATATGTCCAAAATAACTATAGAGTAGAGTGTACAACATTTATCATCTTCCATGTTGTTGATTAGTTCTCTTATATATTCTACCAGGCTCAGTGAAGATGTAAAAAATTCCAAGTAACTGCTCACTAGAGTAAAGCAGAGGTGAAGGAGTGATGGGACTGATCTCGTGCACAGCCGTGATCATATTTACCAGCAGGAGTTACATTCACTCTCGTTACTGTAGCACATTAGAAATTCTAAATAAGTAATTTCATTTTTATTTTTATTTTTACTTTGCACGTTCTTTTAATGTTAAAATACAAATCTTCGAACCACAGCCACACTGTGTGTTGTGCTCAAACTGAACTCATGTGAGGAGGCAAGTGAACACAAACATCTAACAGTGAATGACTGGTAGCCTAAATACACTGAAGCCTTTCACTTGTGATTTACCATCTCTCTCGACCAACCCCCCTCCACTCTCTCTCCCTCTCTGACTCTCTCTCTCCACTCTCTCTCTCCTTCTGACTCTCTCTCTCTCTCTCTCTCTCTCTCTCTCTCTCTCTCTCTCTCTCTCTCTCTCTCTTCTCTCTCTGACTCTCTATCTCTCTCTCTCCTTCTGACTCTCCCTCCCTCTCTGACTCTCTCTCTCCTTCTCTCTCTCTCTCTCTCTCTCTCTGACACACTCTCTCTCTCTCTCTCTCTCTGACACTCTCTCTCCTTCTGACTCTCCCTCTCTCTCTCTCTCTCTCTCTCTCTCTCTCTCTCTCTCTCTCTCTCTCTCCCCCTCTCTCTCTCTCTCTCCCTCCCTCTCTCTGGAGTTAGTTGGTGGGTTGCAGCAGTGTCTCAGTGTCTATCCTGGCTCTCCTGACTGACGGACAGAGGCAGTCCTCCTCTCTGCCTGTCTGCCTCTCTGCCTCACCGCCTGTCTGTCTGTCTGGCAGTGTGTCTGCCTCTGCGTGTATCTGTCTCTCGTCTCAGATGGAGAACGGAGCTCGGTAATGGAGACTGTCGTGGACCGGGTCTGTCGCTTCCTCCCGCCACCGGAGACCCGCCAACTCGCCGGACACATGATGCGTTAAAGGACGATACATCGTTTACCTCTTCCCCACGGAGATCCCACAGTGACGCTCGTTGGTGTCTTTTTCTTCACCTCCTCTTCCTTCCTTCCTCGTCCTCCTCTTCCTCGTCTGCTCGGGGAAGTTACGCACCAAACACGGATAAATCCTCCAAGTCTCCTGTTTCCAAGCGGCGCGCTCCGCCGGAGGTAAAAAACAAACAAACAAACAAACAGCAGGGGGTGGGAGGCTGGAACTGGTGAATTGCTTCGAGATGTTTATGCACAGGATGTATTGTGTGTCTGTTTTATTATTTACATGAAAAGTCAAATGTGTGAGGAGTGAACATTTCGTCCAAAGTGGGAGGAAGGTGACTCATGCTGACTCAAACGGAGGAGTCAGTGTTTGCGCTGCGTCTCTGCAGGGTTTAAACACACACACGACAGACTATTCCTCTTTAACATGTCACTGTCACAGGACGTGTGTGTGTGTGTGTCTGTGTCTGTGTGTGTATGTATGTATGTGTGTGTGTGCAGCTCCCCCCCTCCACGCTCCTCTCAGCTGTATTATGTTTGACAGGTAAAGAAATGGGGGATTGAGGTTTTGCAGTGTTTGATGACATTGGCCGGTTTGTCACATTGAGTTAAAGGTCCAGTGTGTAAGATTTAGGTGAAAGGGATCTCTTGGCAGAAATTGAATATGAAATAATCCTGGTGATGTTATCACAAGTGTGTTTAATCTAAATTGTACGAATTGTTGTTTTCTTTTCCCCGAGAATGGCCCCTTTATAGTTAAATACTTAATATTTACATCGGGAGCGGGTCCTCTCTATGGAGGCAGCCATGTTTTTTACGGTAGCCCAGACTGGACAAACTAAACACCTTCTAAGTTTTTATGACAAATGAAGGCTACCACAGGTTCACTTTCATGTTTGGAAGGAGAGGGTGAGGTGAGGGGTATTCAGCTGCAACACGAAACTTCACCACTAGATGTCACTAAATTCTACACACTGAACCTTTAAAGACATGTTAATTATACACTCTGAAGATATATAAGAATATATGAATATAGAAGTTATATTCCTATTTGCACTTACAAATATGTAAGACGGTCCTGTGTTTACTATTAAGTGCAAGTGCATAGTTAATTTTTGCAAACACATTGGACATAGTAAGCTACATTATGATTGACGTGGTCTCTTAATGATTTTTGCTTATTTTTCCTGTAGGATTAGTGTATTTCTTTTAAAGTACCTAAAGTTATGTTCATCAGTGAGCTTAAGGCTGGATGATGTAATCATTTCAGACCTGACACTCAGAGAGTCAAACAATTTTCAAATTCACTAGATCCAGAACACTGATAAATATCAGTCCCCTAAACATGCCTGATTTTCTTTCATCAAGATTCATGAATTATTCTCAGAAATCAACGAAAATGTCTCACATTGTTAAAGGAAGTGAAAAAAAAATCCTGGAGATGCCTTCTGATCTGGATCCACACCAAAATGTAGTGGTTTCTACCCTGACTCATATCAGGGAATTGTGAAACTCATGAAACCTTCCACCAAGTTAATGGTAATCCGTCCAGTAGCTTTTGTGTAATCTTGCTTAAAAACAATATACTTGTCATATACTTATAGCAATATAACGAAAGGCAATTGTATGTGTGTATATATATATATATATATATTGTGTAAGAACAGTAAGGTGGAATAACGTATAATTGATCTTCCTCATATTTGTTAAATATTTTGGTGTTCATCAAATGTTTCTGATTCTCTGTTCATAAAGAGTTCAAAACCACAACCTTCACTCAGGAGCAACAATCAGTCTTTAAACTTTAAAAAGAAATAACATGACATTTATCCTGATTAATATCTATTGACTAAACTGAACATTTTTATCTTGATATCCATCTAACCCAGCCCTAGGTGTGCTGTAGTGTGTTATATGACAGGAGGCTGTACTCAGAGTGTAATGTATTTCAAAGCAATGCATTGTGCTAAACATTGCCTAGCGAGTCTCATCTGTCAGTAAGATTTGAGAAATAGGAGATCCACCACAATATCAGGTGGCCTTGCGGAAGCTTAGAGTTTTTATGTCTCACTCTGTCCTCTGTTAAACATCAAGAGGCATAATTTCACTGGGTAAAAGCCTCCAAATCAGGAACTCTTCACAGTCCTGAATCAAGTAGACTTTTACCTCACTCTGCTGAGAATGGAACGGAAAGCATTATATTTACTGACAAGTTAGTTTTTCGTAAAGAATGATACATGTGTGACTCTTTGAAGTGATTAAAATGCTAAATCACCACTGGAGCATCCCAACAGTTAGCCTGCTGCCACAGATGATGATTTAGCTCAGACTCTCAGTCCCGTGTTTACAAGGTCAATTACTCCACAAACTCGAATGAATCACTCGTCCAGCTCCGTCCACTCAGCAGTCACTTCCCCACAGCATTGCTGAGCAGGGCCGGCTCACTGTACTGAGGATATAAGAAGACAGATTTCTGCAAATATGTTGTTGTCATGAATAATCAGAGGTAAGCGAAAAAGGACACTTTATTAATAACTGATCGAGACACGGCTGTGCTCAGCCAGAGATACCAGTCAGGATTAATCAATAGTGTTTTTCCCAACAGTTTAATCAAATCAACTCCTGCGCAGATGACATGTCGTAGTCTCTCCATGTGGCACAACATGCTTTAGTAGGTTGCAGTGTCTTTCATTCCATCAAATTAACAATGGATTTAGGTCTAGCTACCCTTTTAGCACAGCTTTTTGAGTGACCTGAAAAGCAGCCTAACTGCTGTGTTAGTGGCCTCAATTTGCTTCAACTGCAAAAAAAAAAGCTCTCTTATCCACTGTCACACACACTACCCCCCCCCTGCTAGTATGCACTCACTCAAACTGTGTCTCATCGCATCTCATCACTCTCAGCAGCTCTCTGCCCTCTCTGCTTGTCTCCCTCACACGTGCATGCGCATGCACGTGTACACGCACACACCCAAAGAGGCAAACCAGCCCACAGCCGTGTTGGATATTATTTGATAAATTATGTGCATCTTTCTGCTATCACAATTTGGTAGTTTGTGTATTCTTCGGTAGGTTTGTCGACGAACCTTCCTTCTTTTCTGCTTTCATTCTGTAAATTACAACTGAGCATTATGACCTTATTGAACTCAATACAAGGGGCTCTGTGTATTTAACTCTATTATAAATACCTGCGTGCTCATGTCATATATATTGGCAAAAAGAAAAAACTGCATAATGGAACTTCTAAACCCCATTTCAAGGGCAGGTCATTTCTATTTTCTCTGTTGGCACAGTGGCTTCCTTTTAGGAGGATGGTATATTGCAAAGGGTCATTTATAATGTATAATGTATAGAGCAGTCCTGTATTAAATATCTGCAGAGTCGGGGGTGTGTATTCCAACGCTCAGGCAGGGGGGCTTTGTTACACCATATTGCATCAATAGGGGAATGAAGGCAATATGGGGGAGATGAGAAAATATTCTCCTTCTTGTATCTCTGCAGAAAGTTTGCCCGGGTGTTGTGACAGTTCGGAGGAGTGTGTGGGGCTCGGTGATAATTAGATTTTAACTGGATTCTTTCATGTTACTGCAGTAAATATGAGTTGTAATGTCTTGGAGAAGAATCTTAAAGACAAAAACCTGAAGTTCAAAGATGAAAACAGAAATAGAAGTCTATGATCATGTATCAGCAGACTCAGATTCTGCAGAAACAGATAAAGTCGTAGAAGTCTATATTTAAATGGCCTCGCTAGAGAGATAAGATGTCGTCATCCCTCCCAGTTGGAAACTGTGTCTGCAGAAGGAACCAGATCTTTCTTATCGCTGCGTCTTTTTTAGTGCTTGTTCACTGCAGAGCCTTTATGAATGTGATCACATCATCTTGTAAATCTGTTTACAATATTGTTCCAGGTTGTGTTGGATGAAGAGTGTGTGCCTGTTTTGATGCGTAGCAGTTGACAGGTGTAACCAGGAATGTCAAAACAGAATAATTGACAGCGAAAATGTGAAACCTTTGTTGACAGTTGACTGGGAGGATATTGGACAACAAGGAATTTTTGTGCATGAAAATCAACAAGGAGACTGTAGATAAAGCTCACCATTAGTGATTTGTTTAGGAAACGGCAGTGATTGCCACGAAAGGTAATAGAAGTAAATGAAAGCATCATTTGTCATTCACATTATGTTCTGGCACATTTTCACATTCATTTGCTTGTTACCTGAAAAAATGACACGAACAGTCACAAAACAGTGTGTAATTTAAGAAAATGGTCATGTCAGTGTGTCAGCGTTGCTGTTTTCTCTAACTTTCTCTTGCTCTCACCTGTCAGACATTCACAGTTCAGCTGTCACACAACTTGCTGATTCTATCTTCACTGAGCCAGTGTTATGCTTTCGGGTCTTTGCCCTTCCTCTAGTCGGTCATTTAGCTTTTTGTTCATGTAGAAGGTCTTTTGAGCTGTAAAGGCCACAGTCCAGAGTATTTTAAAGAGTATGACGACGTTAAAATATGAAGAACGCAACAGGATATTGTCCAGTTCACACATGTTGACAAGAGCAGGAAAATGTCCAGAACATTCAGCTTTAATAGAGCAAGCAGGAGACACGACAAAAGGAGTAAATTCTGCCTGTGCAAATCACATATTTTTGTTTACAGCAAATCAACAGTGGCGTCACTTTAAAACCAGTTGGAAAGAGGTCACTCGCCTCTCCCTCTCTGTCTCTCTATCTTCCACTTTCTCTCCTGAAATCAAAACAGTTTAGTGTGGACATTGCTGACATGAAGACAAGAACTTTTGACATCAATTACTGCCACTTCTACTTGTCCATAAAAAATCAAGCCTCTAATTAGACCTTACGTCTGACTTCCCGGGAGAGCGCAGGCTTGGTAATGGGTGACAAACTGTCTTTTCACCTGGCCTGTAGATAATAGTGGTGCCAGCTGTGCTGTGCTGTGCTGGGATACCAGGGTTGGCAGGGATTCAGAGTAGCAAGGGGGACCTTTATCACTGAGGCTGTTGTAATTCTGCACACAACATGTCTTGCTACGATGTTCCATATGATGCTAGGAACACTCTTTAACAATGCACAAGGAGTCTGGTCCTGGATCCACATGTCAGGAATAAAGGGAAGGAATCACAACCCAGTTTATCAAAAGGAAGGATTCTGTAAACTCCTGGATTATAAGTGATATTTTTCAATCGTCACTGTGTTGCTATTCATTACAGGAGATTATGCAAAGTTAATCTCTACAAACAGATTCTGCATTTGAATATGCAGGGACAAGATTTTGTGGCCGGAAGCCTTGAGGTTTCCTTTTCTAATTTGACCTATCATGTTTGAGCGGGCTTTGTTTGCCCACAGTCCTTGTAGAGAGCAACAGAGGCAGAACACATTGACCAAAATGCATCAGCTATCGACTATTTGATTTATCTGCATTCATATGCAGATATCTGTAAATAGAGATTAGCCAAAATGTTGTCTGGACCTAAAACAGCTAGAAAAAGTATCACTGTTTGTGTTTTGTGTGGAGAAATCGTCGACTCATGTGATAAAAGAAACTTGAATGGAAGAAGGAGTCTTGACCCAGAAATTAGCTGTCTACACTGGCAGCCCCAAAATAATGGCTGTTTCCCCCAGAGGCTAATTCGTTGTCTGATGATAACCGAGATTGCTGCAAGGTTAATAATTTGGTTTGAGGCTGCTGCACACTAGAGGATTTTCAACTCTTGACAGATTTAAAAAACGTGGGAGACCACAGACATAATGACAGATTTAACTGATTTTAAATCTTAAAATCGTCAGAACGCACACACTAGACAATTTGGCCAGAATGTAAAACCACACACTTGTCGTTTGTAGGGAACTATTTCACAGTGGAGATTGCAGAGACTTAGAAAATCACAGAAACTCACGATATCTTCTTCATCTTCAATTTTCTTAAGACGGTTGGCAAACAACCTTTAGGTGCATTACCAGCACCTTCTGAACTGAAGTGTGGAAAACTTGAACGTGACTTCAGAGGAAAATTAAACATTGCAGTCAAGCTGGAGGTCAGTTGGAAATGTATTGTTGTTTTTAGGTGTACAAGTACGCAACATCCGGTTGGTGACACTTCCTGGTCAGCTCGCTCTCATTGGCTATTGCGGGTAGGCAAAAGTCTATAATCAGCACCGATTTTACGCCCCCGTAATTGACGGAAGGGACAAATCGGGTCTGAAATCAGCCCGAATATCCTCTAGTGTGCAGCAGCCTTTAAGCAACAAAAACACTTCAAAGTTAGGTAAAGATCAGTACATGATACTGATGCAGTAAATCAGTTAAAGATTCAGCACTGAATGTCGGTCCGACGTGTTAATAAGACAGTGTGCAGAGTTTGCATACTGATTTGTAAAATGTTTATCTGCTGCCTGTTTAAAATGCAAGTCATGCATACAAATAAACATCCACAGTAAAATCTTCTCACTCCACATGTTCTATTCTGCAAAGCTTTAACTCTGTGGAACCCCTCAGGAGAATTATGCACTTCTCAAAGCTTCGCTAATGACCATATGAAATTATGCAAAACACCCACCGAAGGTCAACAAAGGTATACCTGGCAGAAATGAAAATGATTCTAGGGTTTCATTTCAAAGTTGTTGTCTTTTTATTTTTGCATGTGTGTGTATGTGTGTATGGTTACTAGAGGTGTGGAAATTTCTCGATTCTAAGATGCATCGCGATGCAGACTTGGACGACTCTGCATTGATGCAGAGACGGAACATAATCGATTTGTGTTTTCCGCTACGTTCATTGTTTTAGCTATGTCCCGTCGCTTAATAATAACGACCAGCACTGCTTCAGGATCTGAACAAATGCACATTAAACGTCTGGTTGTCCTGTGTCAGTCTCTGTCGGAGTCTGTTTCCTCCTCACTCCCCCTCTGACCTGCGCTCACTTTACACCATCAGTGATCACAGGTTATTAGGACACGTACAGTGTACTTTGTGTTTGTTTGATTCGCTCTAGAGTTTATGAGACACAGGTTTAAACCTGCTACACAACACGAGACGTAACGTGACGCGCCCAGTCAGGAAATCAGGATTCAAGTGACCGGAACTATCCGGAGTCATGATCCGACATCATCAATTTATAACTAAATACATGTGATTATCAGTTTGTGTGAAGAGGGACAGAGACGAGCAGACACACACACCCTCACACAGACAGACAGACAGACACACACACACATACCCTCACACAGACACACACTCCTGCAGACAGAAGTTCTTCCCGCAGATTACGACGTAATGCGGGGCAGTAATTAAATTCAATTATTAAATTAATTAATTAATTAAATTAAATTAAATTCCCGTCGCAACAGCTGTTATTTTGGCTTTGTCAGTGAAGTTATGGTCAGGTTAACTTTTCCTTTTCAACTGTTTTGGCTGAGAGAGGATGAGTTTTGCTTTAGGCGATTAGCTGGCTGTAAGCGAACAGAGCAAGAGAGCAAACAGCCCTGACTGAAGGAGGCTGAAGTGTGAGATACTGTTACAATGGATTAATGTCAGGTTTCTGTCTACTTTTACAGTGTAAGTTGTATGTTTGTGAATTTGAAAGTAAGTGTTGCTTAGTGTAGCTGTGTATTTGGGATGCACTAGTATTGGTCACATATCAGCTCAGGTATTAGGGACAATAATTTTGGTTATTATTATTAAGAAAGTAATGAATCTTTCTGAATCATCAGTGTTTGCAAAGTAGAGTGAATGGAAGTCAAATAAATGATGAGAGGGATTTATTTATTCAAACCATTTTATAGTCCTCGTTTAACAAGGGCTGGTCTTATTTGTACATTATGTTCTTTTTGCACTGCCTTTTATTTTTTTCCTCTACTGTTCTTTCTCTCAATTTCTGCCTTTCCCCCTTCACCCTAATCCTGCCTCCCACCAGTCGTCACTCACCAACCCACCCTTCCTCTCCACCGAGCCACCTAACAAGGCTGTTCCACACTCGGCCCTGCATTAAGATGCAGACCCCCATCTCGCCTGCTCCTACTCAATGGCCCTAATCCTTCCCTCCCCTCTCTGCTATGAATGATAGCCTCAGCACCTAGCCCCCCGTCTCTGGCAGGCACAGGCCCATCGCTAAACAAAATGCTGAGAAAATGGCCGCAGTCAAAAGATGTGTCTCGTGAGGAGAGGTCAAGCTGTCAGCTGCTCAGTTAGAACGGACGGAGCAGGGACCTGGAAACCCAGCAGAGTGAAAAGGTTCCTGTCAGCAGACAGTGTGTTAGCTCTGTTTCAGGTTTACATCCTTTAATCCAGGATATTCTGCAGATCTGGGAGTCTTGAAGGTTGTTAGTTGGTTTTCTGTATTTATTTCAGACCAGATGTGTGAATTTGATTGTGCAAGATATGCATTCATTCATGTTAAAGAAATTAATTAACTTTGATCCATTTGTGTACGGCCAAAATAAAGATAAAGGGTCTATCTCAATGTGGAAATTAACCAAATCCTTGTATACATCTGCATTAGCATACATTTAATATTTTGAGATAAATTATTTAAATATTGTAAAACAGAAAATGCAATATTTAGCTGCATGAAAATGAAGTTAATTTGAGCTCATTCGTTTGGCTGAGAATTTGGTGAATAGATCAACATCACTCTCATGTTTTTAGACTATGAAGCTGAAGACTATGAAGTATAAAAACATGGTCGATATGACTGCTCCCCAAAAGTGGAGCCAAATCATCTCGATCGCCACCTGGTGGCTGGACACAGTGTAGGTCATAAACCCCGCCTCCTACGTGTGAGCAGATGGGACATAGGCTAAATTAGAAAGTTAAAATACATATACAATATTATTAGGAAGATGGTTTCTGTAATTTTAGGTATTTGTTTTCACACTGGTGTATGTCAAAGTGATAATTGTTCTGGTAAGTTTGTTTTTAATAATTTTTTCGATGATATATAAACTTGTTCGCCACCGCGCAGACGTTCTCCAAATGTGCAAGATGACAGCGTTTGTATCAAGGTTATATTTGCTTCATTTCTGGTTAGTCAGAGGAAGTGTTGTCTATGTAAGAGACAGTTAGCTGAGCTGAGGAACACCATCACCACTTCATCCCTCTTTCAAGAAAAATCTCCACACACTTCCCCTGATAATGCTTGCCCCTGAAGCCCCACCCTTCTCTCCAGCCAGTTTCCTAATAGCGTGAGGGAATTGCTCTGTCGGAGAACAGGGTGAAACAATTAAATTAGAGGACACAAGAACAAGCGGAGAGGAGGCCCACCTCTGTGTTCAATTTACTTGTTAAATATACTCACTGTGCCTCGACAATTATCTCTCCTACTCTGTTTCACACACACGTGCACGCACACAAGCACATTGTGTTGAGATGAATGGACTCCCTTCGATATTGTTTGTGAATGCTGCATAATAAGCTGATCTGTGTTGCTTGTACAGTGCAGGCAGAGAACATGTCTGACTGATAAATTGCACATTTTCATTGTTTCAATTAGTACTTTTGATTACAGTTGTTACCCAAAGAATCAAAATGTAAGAACAGTTTCACACAGTCTCAGATTATTTAGGTGTGTAAAATTACTTTGATCTGCACTTTTCATAATGCTTTATTTTGTAACTGTATTAATGAGCTATGCAGCAATCCAATACTAATAATACTACTAATACTAATAACTATAATACTTATGTAAAAATTAGATAGTGACTCAATTAGCAGGATCGGATATTGTTGATAATAGGTCCAATCGATGGGGTCGAAATGTTGTCACGAGTTGTCATGTTCACGAGACTGGCATGGAACATGTACACACCGTGGTCGGGCCTACACATACACTGGTAGAAAATTCTGGTGTTTGCTCTAATTATCCAGGGCTTGACCTCAGCACACCCCAGTGACTGGCAACATGCTTTTAAACACTTTTATGGTTCTCCTATTGCTCTCCTGTGCCCACAGAAACAACCGCTTTCACTCTTAATCCCTCTCCTCTCTCTCTCCTGTGTGTGTGTGTGTGTGTGTGTGTGTGTGTGTGTGTGTGTGTGTGTGTGTGTGTGTGTGTGTGTGTGTGTGTGTTTCACAAAGCTAAGCAGCCCTGCAGAACAACTGACAGGGGAACCACACAGAAGTGAAGCAGAACACTGTGTGACAGTTGTGCATAATTAGAGTTCCTGTGGGTTAAAAGTCAATGAGTAAATGAGTGTTTTACACTGTAAATTATTATCCTGCTACATTTGACACTTGTTGTTGATGATAGACCAGAATATGTCAGAGCAATTACTGTGATCTATGGTACATGAGAGCAGGGTTGCTGAACAGGGCATGTGACAGCAGTGAGACGTGTCTTGGGTCTTGAGGACTTATAACGTTTATTTACCGACAAACCACCTAAACTGCACTTTCGTTGCACAAAGCTATACCGGCTAACTTCTAACTCTCCAGTTGTAACCATTACGATCGCCCACCCACCCACCCACTCTCTCTCTCTCTCTCTCTCTCTGAACCACATGTTTGCATTCACTGAAGATATAAGAATCTGCAATTTAAATAAGGCAGTGATCCAATATAATGAGAAGAGAGAACCGCCACTCCTAAGCAGCTGCAAAATCCATGAGTTGTGAAGCACATGTATCCCTCCTCAGCTACTTTATCACGTCTTAGTGCTTTCCAGTGGATGATACCCATTTCTTTTTACAGTGTACTGATCTCTTTGTTTGTCCATTCACATTGCATTTTCTGTTGTTGCAGATTCTGGTCATCCATGGTGGCTTTCACTGGCCGACAAGTGAAACCACATGATTGTGTAGACACGCGGCTCAACATTAACACAATTGTTAATGTACTTACCTAGGTACTATGCGTGTTACTGGAGGATATCTCTGGAGGGCACACCAGAGAGATCAGGCCTTACAACTACTACCATATTTGCATAATGTTTATTATAAATATAGCCATACACACTTTCAATATCATTTTGTGTACATTTTTTCCTGAAGACTGGTCAACAAAACACGCCATGTGCAGTACAACAGTATCAATATACTCTCAGACATGCAATGACGTCCTGACATTTTCCTGAAATTTTCTGGAGAGGTTGTATGTGAGAATCCAAATGTCCGAGTCTGTTGCTCTGGAATCTTTCCAGATCTTTTCCAGAAAATGTCTGGTGGGCATGTTGATGACATTTCTTACATGTGACGGACCCAATACTGTAAGAATAGAAATATCTCACGATGCAAAAAGAAGTGCCGTACATGTAGAAGATACTGACAAACACATCACCTTGGAAATACGAGAGCTTTTGGCATTGAGGGGCGAAGCTGTTGTCAATATGTTGTAATATGTCACAGAAGAATTTATACTACATATCCTGAGTCTTGTATGTTCTACTCAGGTGCCAACCCTCACCTGAATGTTCCAGAGATGTTTCTATTGTTGTGAAACGCGTCTCACTCGGACAATCTCCTGCTGCGTTCTTCATAAGAAAGGCAAACTCCGGAGTTCATGTCTCCAAACAGCTTTACGGTGTTATTAAGTGATAAAACTGGAGGATGCATTTATGAGATTAACGGTGACAAATAATGATGCATAATTGCACAGTTGCAAAGGGCGTTTTTTTTGTCACTGATTTTACATTAACAAATACACCATTCACCACAGGAGAAATGACACAGTGTGGCACAATTTAATGGCACTGAAAAGAAAAGACACAGGGAACCAGGCTGCAAAAGAAAAGAGTACACAGAGAGTTTGGTTTTCCTCACTAATTGCCTGGCATGATGCTGACTGAGTTGGCGCTCTGCTGTTTGCTGGTACACAACCACACGCCGTATTAGATGCTGTATAACTGTGGCACATGTTTAATCAGACCTGGCCCTTTGTTTTGGATTTGATTGATTTGTGCAGCGTTGAGACATGTGTAGTCTCGAATCAGATTCATTCTAAGTGCTTGCTTCTTGAATGGAAGTTGGAGAAGGTAAGCTTGAAAATGTGTTTATTAGTGTTTATAGGAGACTTTATGCACATACTGTATGTTCAGCAGCAATGCATGTTTGCATGTTCTGGCATGGTGGGATTTGTATGGTTACTTCACTTGTCAACCCTACACCCTGGCCATCTATGCAATATTTAGCAAAATTAACAGTTTCCCCCGGAGTTCGGGCTTCTCGTTCACACACAAATGCTGTTTTAAATCACTAAAATAGAGGTTTTTACAAAGTGCAGATTTTCAAAAGCTCTGGTTCCACTGTTTATGGATGTAAAATGGAGCGTTTGGGAGATGATGATGTCGCAGCTTACTTTGCGCATCCCCACTGTTGCTTTGTGTATAGAGCATTGTATTGAGTATAAGATCACTGTGCATGCTCACAAAATTCTTCTGTCTGACAGATGGTTAGTGTAGAATGTATCGCCACCTACTGGCCCGGCATGCTCGTTTGTAGTGGTTTTTGTGTTCTTGTCTGGACCGAGATGAAATGAAGGGGGAAACAAATTTAAGAACAGACGTGAAAATATCAGCAGTCGTATAGACAAGGTCTGATTTTGATTAAAAGAAGGCAGTTTTCCCTCTCTACTCCTAAATCCCCTCTTACAGCTTTTATCTCTGCTTCTTTATTTCTTTATAAACTTAACCTTATTCTCTTACTCTTTTAGTCTATTTGGAGTTGGGAATTCTTATATACATTTGTGATGCAGTTTGATGCGCCCTGGGTTTGAAATATAAATAAACCTGCCATGCCTTCTGATATGTGTTGTTTTGGATTAATTACTGGAGTCCTCGGCAGCACAGAACTGCAGGTGACACATAAAGGATATCACAGAGCGAGAGAAAACAGTAGAAGGGAGGAAAGTGAGGATAGTGGAGATAAGTAGACAGAGAGGGAAGCTGCCAGCCGCAGAAAACAAATGAGCAATGATGAGTGCTGAAACTCGGGGGCACATATATGAACGTACAAAAGGTGTAACATTCTATATATTATGGCGATGCCTACAACTACAACTAAAAAAAGAGCTTGTTCCCAGCATGCAACCGATTTCACAGATATTCTGGTGTATTGTTTTCTGTCAGTGTCAATCAAGTCTTTGTTGGATGTTTGTATTTATAAAGTGACTTTTTTATGGCTGCAAATCAAAGTACAATTTCCATGAGATTAGAAACCTCACTCTGTTTTAGGAGTGGCAGCTTCTCTACTAATGCTTATACCTCTGCAGAAAAGTGTCACCTTTATATAGATATAGATTGACATAAGATTTTTTATAAAGACCCTATAGTTGCAGAGATATACTTGATTCTACTATAAGCCAGACTTAAAGGGATAGTTCACCGAAAAACATTCTGCAGACTAGGGGGTTTGCCTCAGAAATTCTGCGGAAAGGCCGGAAGCTGTCAATCTCACATGTGCGTTAACACATACAGCCCCTCCGGAGAGTGTCTGGAGGTTCTCCAGTGTTCAGTGAGTGTCTGAAAGCAGCTGAAGTGGTTCAAGAGCAGCATTCAGTTTATTTTGCAGACCTTTTTGACCATGTTACAGGAATAGCAAGAGTTAAATACAGAACAATGTAAGATACTAAATACTATAGCAAGAGATCTAAGAAAGACTGAAACCATAAATGTACCTCCTCAGTAACCCTAACAGCCATACCAACCATCCATTAAAAGCTCAACTCTTTACTTTGTAACCTTAGCCTTGCATCACCGAGTGCTCATCCAGTCATAGAAGATTAACAAGGTTATCTCTGCCAGTGAAAATCATAAGCAGGTCTTGACTGAATGGCCTGAAGCGACCTTCCCCTGTCTGAGGAGAGCGCAGCTAATTATATCGGGGTTTTTTTGCAGCGTCACAGTAGCTTAGCAGCAGAGCGCTAATTCATGCTTACCCTCCTCATTCACTCTGGTCGGGCTGACTCACTGACAACTTGTCAGTGCATTTGAGAAGTTGTGAAGGGAGAAATAAGCCCTGTTGGCACTGGAGCACTTATCATATTACACCAGCTTTGTTACTGCACCAATGACAGGTGTGAGCAATAAGGATAAAAGATATTTTCAGGTTTCTGTCAGGAAGCAATCAACCGCAACTTTGAAATATTACTACTGGCTATACTTGCCATTTTACCTTGTGGTAATAATTTGTTCTTTGTTGTATTTGATACATGAAAAAGCTCAAATGTGGTCTGCTCGGTGGGGTTCATAGGATTAAAGTATGCACACTGATTGATGTATTAATTTAAAAGACATTGAAACCAAAGCATTCAGGGAGGGAAAGAGCTCATATACAATGCATAAAACCGTCATTTGTAAAAACAGAGCTTAATGACATAATAGTAAAAGAGTAAGAGGCCATACATATAACTGGAGTATTGTCAGTGAGAGCAGCCAAGCCTTTCAGTTAATTCAAACAATGAATAACGAGTGAACTGAGTGTTAGAGCTATGTGATCCTGCCTGCTGCATTCTGCACTGAAGCAGCAGAGGAAATGATTCTATCCGGTGACCACAACTCAGTGATTTACAAAGTCAAACCCTTCTCCTGCCTTGTTCATGTTACTACATTGAAAACATTTATCCCCCAAAATGCTTTAAAAAAACTGGGAATACACAACTGCATTCATTTTAAATTAGATTTAAGCAAAATTAATGAATTTTATATTTTTGTTTTGTCATATTTTTTCCTTTGGGCTACGTTGAGAGTTGTCATGGGGTCACTTTTGTAAAATTATGCTACATAAATAATCCAAAATATGAAAATTCGGAAGAATGAACTAAAGTGCCTGGCTTTCGAGTTCTCTATGCCATTAAATGTTCAGTCATGCAATGTGCTGCCTACCTAATAGCATATTATATATATTATTACTACTGTACTCATCATTAACCTTTGAAATGCTGCATGATCTATGCTTTATGTTCCATGGCGACAATAACAATGCTCTCTGGTGGCTGTTATTTTAAACTGGCTGACTGAGGCCCATTTAAAATGAATTCATCACTCGGATTAAAATATAATAGTTCTTTCTGACTGCTTGATATTGTTAGTCATGTCAGTGTATTATTTGCTACTATCATGTAAATCATGTAACCATATTAAGTGCCAGTGACCTGTTTTCCTCTGTGCTAGTTGTATGTGTTGGGCTTTGCGGGCGCACCAGCAGCTCACAGCCAGCTTGAATTTGGCCCATATAAGTTAATGCCATAACAGAGCAGATTATAATGAAATCATGGTGGAACATGAGCAATTGTTTATACAATAAAATGAAAACAGACAAATGGCTTTCAGGGCAAAGGACTGTAATCTTTATAAATGACTGTGCTTCGGCTGAATCATTGGGCATTTCACTCACCACTGCCACTGATGCTAAATGCATGTCATGTGAACACATTTGTGCGTCTAGCCAGCAGTCATGCCCTGTGTCTCATCAATGGCGCCTAACCTTGTTCGCTGGCTGTGACAGGCTAACAAAGACAAATGACAAATTGGTTCAGGGAATGATGCTAAATCACTAGTATAGCAAATCAACTGATCTCAGGTGGGAGAGTAGCACTGAATGCAGCACAGCAGCAGCTTAAACTGACTGAGCTTCTTGCCTTGTCTTGTGTGCATGTCTGCGGTGTGGGTATAAAAACATTTGTGTTGTTGTGACAGTTCTATGTTGCACTCGTGTCTTGTGTAACACTTACCTCTCAACCAGACTCCTTAGCTATTGTTATGAGCCAGGCCTGGACCTTCAAGAAGATGGCCTTGTGGGTATTATGTGCAACGTAGTAGACGTAGATGTTGCAGTTGTATTGTAAGTTTTGTTTTAGCTGCAGCCTCAGAAAAAGACGGACCGCCACCTCCATCCATGTTTGTAACCTGTTTTATGCCCAGTGAGGCACTGAGGGATAAGGCTGTGTATGTTCGCAGTAGTTATGCAATTAAGTGCCCAGTTCACTTCTCAGTTGGTCCGCACAGTTTTATGCTGCGTTCACATCGGGATCATTTATGTTTAATCGCGCAAAAGCAACTAGTGAGTATTTGCCTGTTCTTCGGAAGAGAGGAGGACGACTGGCTGAAGTGACTCAAGTTGCTGTGTTGTACATGTTGTGGCAACACGTCTGAATGACTATCGTTTCCAGCGCTTACCTAAGGCTGACCAGTGACCGCTTTGTCCGTTGAGTATCGTTCTCACGTCTACTTGCGTCTTTGCATTGACTTTGCATGTAATCTGGACGCATGGAAGATTTACACCGCGTTCGGTGTGAACGGACCATTATTGTTGACACCAACGAGCCAGAGCTAAGCTAAGTGTGCGAGCATAATACCTGTGGCCTCCTTACTAGGGTTTAAAGCTGAAGAGCTGGTGAGGTAACACTATGCTCACAATGACAAAATGCTGATGTTTAGCATTCTGATGTTTAGTTTGGGTTAGGGTTTGTTTGACAGACATCTGGTCATGAACCAAAGTATTGGAGAGATGAAAAGTTCGACTTAATAAAGTTACAAGATCAGGGTAAATTCATTCGAAGTAGGAAATTAATGAAATGAATCCAAAATATCCCAGATCAAAACGCTGCCATCTTTTGCATTTGTCTGCGCAGTAGTGATCGGGGGATTTGTCGACCAATCACGAGTCAGTCTTAGCTGTCAATCATGTTTCACTCCTCTTTTATAGCATCTCATAACAAATTCAAACCAAACTTGATCATACACAAGTGTGATAACATCTACCTAAAATGATAGAAACCATTTTTGAGAAAAATCAATTTAATGTGTACTTAAACTTTTTACTTTTGGTCCATGCCCCATCCACTAACATAGAGCAGGTAGAGTTTGTGATCTATACTGTAGCCAGCCACGAGTGGGCAATCAAAATCCTTATTTCCTCATTTTGGGATCTGTCATGTCATCCATCTTTATACGCAGTCTGTACCAAATTGCATGACAATAGTTATGGAGATAGTTCAGTCCAAGGACCTAAAATGAGGGAACGGTATGTCCAACCTGCGATATCCATCAGGAAGCCAGCGAGTTTTAGTTCATGTTCTATTGCAGTCAAGCAACATGTGTGAGGCTGATCAGGTTTGTGTGTCAGAGACTCTGTGACAAACCACTGGAGGCGAACTTGTATTGTGCTGCACCAGGGCCCCAGCAGAGCTGCAACCAGAAGTGAAGGAGGTCACACTCAATGCTTTTGTAAAGATGAAGAAGTTCCCCTGAGAATTGTTACTGTACACAGCGAGCGCTGAAATGAATAAATGAGAAATAAATCTTGAATAAAGTTTGTTGGCAGATAAAGTGGCGGAATGTAACATTTTGCACTCGGAGCACCACGTGGAGCCATATTACAATATAGCACTGCCTGTAAAAAGCTGGTTATTGTTGCCTTAAGGCTGTTTTATACTGACAGACGTGTATCTTCCTCCTCCTGTGGTGACAAGTGCTTATCCTGATGTGAAATCCCAGGCAGTAACGCTCATGAATCTTGCCCTACAGTCTTTGGCAACAGAGGCTGCACTGCCTCAAGTAAGTGGTTGCAATATACAGCAAAATGCTGTAATACTGTAAGAGCATTGTATAATGTAAGGATCCGATGTATCTTTGGGACCTGACTTCCTCCAAGTAGAAGAATTATTGTAAGTGCCCAACAGCGGTGTAATAAGTTTATCACATTAAATCCCCCAAATTAGTTTATCAATTACTGAGCCATGCAGTTACAATGTGGTGCAGGGCAATTTTAAGCAATTTTTAATGATACCATTATGGGCAATGTTACAGCTTAATAAAATAGACAGGAAGTTGTTTTTGGTTTGTGCACCCAAATGTCCTAAAGCCAAATTGGCCTCAAATTTGTAATGAACATGACAATGACTTCCTTAGAGCTCCTTCGAGATGTGGTGGAACTGGAGCTTTGTATCATGAATATGAAGATTACAGACCTTCAGTAATGATGTGATTCAGTCACGTCGACATGGAGCAGAATCATTCGAAGGAATGTTTTCTTTTACAATATGTGTGATAAACAATAAGGTTGTTTTGAGAGCAAAGAGAAGCTCTACCCAGACTCTACCCAGTATCTGCTCCAAATAAAGTCTCAGTGTTTCGTATATTCCTATGAGCACCCAGGTGTATGAACTGATAACGAATATTAGTAAAAATGTCTTCACAGTGAACATGTTAATTAATTTATAACCCCCACCATGAAGGTTATGTTTTCGTCTCCATTAGTTTTTTAATTAGCGGGATCATGCAAAACCTAGTCGATTAATTTCTATGAAATTTTGTGAAACAAAGAAGAGCCCATTCCATTTTGGTGCAGATTCAGATCAGCAGATTCAGTGCTGTGTTTTTTAGTGCTGTCTGTCTGTTTGTTTGTAAACAGGATTACACAGAAGCAACTGAACCGATTGTCATGAAACTTGGTGGAAGGTTGGGCTATGGGCCAATGGAGAACCCATTCACTTTTGGAGTGGAATTGGAGTTTTTTTTCTTTGGAACTTGCATGTGAATTTCTTAACAAACAATGCAGAAATCGGTACGAAAAAATCAGGAATGTGTAGGGTAGGGCCACTGGGTATTCCACACACTGCATGTACTTTATATGCATTATTGTGATAAAGTGGCCAATCAGCCATGGTGGAGGTATGTGCTCTTTGAGTGCCGTTTTAGTCAGATGAAATCTAAGGTCACTCCACTGTTTGAAGATCAATGATGCAAGTGGTAATCACCCCCTCAGACTTAACGAGACCAAAGTCATACTCTGAAGTCACGTGACTTGATATTGCAAGTAAATACGTGGACACTTGCTGCGAGTGTCAATGATACTGTAAGAGGAGGTTGACCTTCATTACAGGAGTACAGTTTGCACTTGTCCTGGACTGTAAGCCAGCCACATGAGCCCCATACATATTTGATGCAAAACCTCACTCGACCTCTTCGAAAGTACAACAGACAGAACAATCCTCCTCAAATTTAGGCATATTTGGATGCGTTTGTCTCTAAAAGCTCTGTGGTACATGTAATTTATGTGTGATCCACGCCATCTTTCATGATCTTAAGTGACAGAGCAATTCTTGGCCCCATTGCTTTAAATAGGCCAAATGCTGACCTAATTGTCAGCACTGCTTTTGGTGGAAATGGGAGTATAGTACAAGGAGAGGAGAGGAGAGGAGAAGAGGAAATATGTTACTTGAGGGTGAAAAAGACAAGTAATGGATGAAGAAAAGTAATGAAGAACTCCACAGTTGAGGGAGAATAAAGAGATGGGGGTGTGGTCTGCTGGAGGACTGTGTCTAGGTTTTCTTTATTGTGGAAATTGCAGCACATGGTCACCAAATGCACACACACACACACACACACACACACACACACACACACACACACACACACACACACTCAGGCCAAAAATAGCACGGCTATTTCAACGCTACCTCAGTGAAATTGACTTGAGGAGGAAACGGTTCTTCAGTTAATCTGCAGATGACAGAATGACAGGTTTTGTTAAGCAGAGAATAGAAAGAGATGTGAGAGCATGATGGTGAACTGTTGGCCTGCTGGTGGTGGGAAGGCACAGGATAGTGTGTGTACATGAGAGAGAGAGAGAGAGAGAGAGAGAGAGAGAGAGAGAGAGAGAGAGAGAGAGAGAGAGAATTGCTCTTTTCAGACATCTTTTAACGATTTTGTTCCCATTGCATCCTCTCTGCTCCACCCTTCTCACTCTCGTCTTCCCTGCCCCCTCACCCTTCTTGTCTCCCTCCCCTCCTTCTTGACCTATTGACCCGCACCATGTCCTGACAACACAAGGAACAGTCTGATTTTGTCTCCACACCAGCTCTTAGCTCTACCCTGCCGCCGGCAGTGTGTCGGAACATGTGGGATTTCTAAGGCTTTAAGACGACTGTGTTTCAACATTGCTGATTCATAGCGAGGCCAAAAAACACTGATGTGTTTTATGAGCAAACTACTGATTCTTACATAAGCTTTATTTGTGTCCATTCTCACATTTCCTCAAAAGTACAGTTTGGAAATGATTAATTTGTCATCTTCAAGTTATTTCAGCTAGCATGTGAATACAGCAACAGGAGTGTTATCATGGCAGTGACGGTTTGCTTAAGAGAATATATAAACTGTTACCACTGATGTGACTCACGCCACCAAAATCAGCTTTTTCCTCCTGCAGGATTTCATGCACTAGTTTGCATGAACATCACAGAACAATCTCAACTGGCATACGCTGCCATACCTGGGGACATTTGTTAAATTTGCATGGAAAGAAAAGCACTGTGAGATTCTCGACTGAGTCTCAGCTACTTAAGTCCGTTTGTCTGTCTCGTCTTGTTGATCCATTACAGCAGATCAGTTTGTTCTAATTTAAGAATGTTTAAAAGAAGAATAATCTCCTGAGTAGACACATGGAAAAGCAGAACTCCACAGAACAACAGCAGCTTTCAGCTTCTCAGCGTGGCGTCTGCAACAGGATTAGCAAATCGCTGTGACAGTCTGACATTTGAACCCTGGGGTAGGGCTAGCTGGCAAAGTGAGGCAGCTGATAGCTGATAGTGATGGGGTCCTGACAGTGCCTGTTGGTATTATTACAAATGTTTGTGCTGCACCAACAGTGTGTGTCATGGTTTTTACGTCGAGGGCAGATTTAAGATGGATTGGCAGTTCAAGCCTCAGGGGTTTGCCCATGATGCTTTGAGATAACAGCTCACTTCAGTTGACACTACAAACAGGAGATAGAATTTGGGTCTGGAGATCTGTGGCAGGAACATTACCCACCAGGTAGTGATGATGTGCAAAGACAAAGCTCACTAATGGCTCCTTAGAATCACTGATCATGCACAGACTCATATACACAGTTCCTGATGAATAATAAATATCATAATTTACCTGTTCACATTTCATTCAGTCTGCACCACAGCTAACATCCTATTTTGTAATGTTTCAGAAGAAACAAGCTGTTGAAGCCTGAAGATCTTATCTGATCTGTAAATGTATTGGGCTTTCAAAAATTCCTGCGAGACTCAAGTGTCGAGTGTTTGTCTCAGTGACAAAAGCATCTCAGCCGCAGTGAATGTGCAAAATGCTTTGCTGCAGGTCTGAGTGTGACAGATAAAGTGTGTGACTCCTGCACAGTCATTGTTTTGTGGAGGCCTCTGTCCTTTGCTGGATGAAGTTTATTTTATAGATTTTTGTTATGATATTGTTGCACAGGAACATTTCAAATATCAGGTTTTTGAAGTTACTAAAAATTAGCGGAGGTAACTTGAAAGATCAATTTGCAGAGCACGTACCTCTGCATAGGATCATTGGCTACTTAATCACCGTTTAATTAATTTTTTTGAGATCAGATATATCCAGATCATTATCTAGCTCCACACAAAAATCCCCCTGTTCATAAATATTAGCAGTCTACACATGCCAGATTTTTTTTCATAAAGACCTCTCCATTATTTCTTGAGAAATTCATAAACGCAGTATCTTACAACGTAAAAGAAAATGAAAATTGATTGAATCCACTCCAAAAGTCAATAGCTTCTTCGTTGGGCCATTCTCCATCCTTCCACCAACTTGAAAACCTTGTAATCCTTCTGACAAGACCAACTATATGGACTCAGTAAAGCGAATACCTGTACCAAGGCCCAACAGTCCCCTTAAATTATATCAAGCTGCACCAAATTGTACAATCTCATAGATATCAGTTCCCTATATTTTCATCAAGATCCATCAACTCTTCCCTGTTAATATCACTGGACTTGTAAATAAACAAAAAAACAAACATCCTATCTTACAATGTTAAGTGTGACATTCACAAAGATGTTCCTGGATTCTGGAAAGAGGAATTCCTGTCTCTACCCCCATAATCAAACCTGCTGCAAAAGTGAATTAGTTCTTCCTTGGCTTATTACCCCAACCTTCCTCCAACCTTTGGACAGGCCCATACCACACCCCTCCACCAAGTTTCAAGTAAATCTGTTGTTAGACATACAGAGAAGGAAACAACCTCCTTGGCAGAGGCAATTAGTCTGACCTCATTGACCCTCCTTTGTCTATTCATAAATGTGCTCATGCAACATACCAGCTGAAGGCCTCGCTCACCACAACAGTCCTCTGCCTGACCAGAACCTTATCTGAGGTCAACAAGAGGTCACACTGAGACTCATTTAGCTCATTAGAAAACTGTGCCTGCACTGCAGCAGGCCTGTGTTGAAAACCTGTGAGTCAACTTCACTCGGTTCATCAAGCACTGACCTCATTTGGTGACGAATGATGTTTTATGTATTTATGGAAAATTGTTGTTTAAACGCGGCTGAGGAATTTTTGTTGGCAACGAGGCGGTGACATCAGTGGTTTTTCATCCTGAATAATGTTGCGTGTTAAAAAACGAGGATGTGAGACGAGGGCCTCGACGTGAGAACATTATGTTAAGATGCTTTCGCTCTGTAGCTTAGATCACCTGAGCTGACCCACGTCGTATTTGATGATTAGCAAATGTTTCCGTCCATTTTTACTGCAACTCTACAGCGTGATCAAGTATTTTCTTTGTCAGTCATAATCAAACCACGTGACTTTAACAAATCAGATATATGAAGTGGCAGGAGGCTGAGATGAGACTTTGCACGCTGGAGCGTTTGGAGGCACTGGTTTGCGGTGTCTAATCTCCCGAGGTGAACTTTTTCAAAGAGCAAGAGTCTGTGCTGCTAATTCCATGTCATTGTAATTTTGTGCACCCCAGGCCCAGTTTTGTGTGTTTCATCATGCTAATTTTGTTTGCTCTGTATTTGCATAGTTGACACCTCCACAACAAACCTGGCAAAATATGCATGTGCCTCAAGTCAAAACATCTCTAAACAAGCTTTGGCAACTTTGAGTGTGAATGAATCTGAGCATGCAATAACAAAAGATACATTTTTTCATTTTCCATTTTTGATTTACTATTATTATTTACAACTATTTTACTATGAATGTTCTATATATTGACCAATGATAGTGTCACAGGAAAAGAGCATTCATTTAAA
Organism: Hippoglossus stenolepis; assembly: GCF_022539355.2. Lineage (NCBI taxonomy): Eukaryota > Metazoa > Chordata > Actinopteri > Pleuronectiformes > Pleuronectidae > Hippoglossus > Hippoglossus stenolepis. The sequence goes on from NC_061485.1 coordinate 19,826,617, forward strand.
TTATGTCTATGCATATATAAAGAAGAGGAAGTTTGTTGTGAGTAGTTTCTTAAAAGCACATAATGACGGTTTCTGGCTTTATTACCCCTCCACTTATCTTGTCTTACTTATATTCAATGAAAATAACATTATTTGTTTTAGTCTTATTTTGTGCTGTACAAATTGTCGTGGTGAATCCTGAAAGCACACACTCTGTCCACGGGTCAACAACTGAGCACTATCGCACTAATCACACTCTTTTGAATTTGAATTAGACTAATTAAGAATGTAATCTGTCGTAAGGGTTTTACTCTAATAACTGTATTGTGGGGAGATTTCATTTGTAGTCCTGATCTGGAGAGCTTTGAATAATTTCTCTCTGTGTGTTAACATGCGTGTCATGTAGTGCAGCTGCATACACTGATTATCTGTGTTATATTCTCAGCATACAAAGCTCGGCCTGCTCATATGTTGTGACTGATTGAAGTGAAAAGGATGATCGTCCTCGCCAAGAGGCAACAACTGCTGAGTCCTTATGTCAAAACTTTCCCTCTGCATGTTTCAAACTCTCCATGATGCTGCTCTGTCACTGTCTCTCCTCTCTGCCACTATCTCTGTCCCTGCTCCTCGCTCCCACTCTGTGGAGCGACCGCTACTGCTCTTTATCAGTGATGGGGCAGAGATACACACAAAGTCACTTCCATCCATCTTACACACTCTTTTTGATGCTCACACACACACACACACACACACACACACACACACACACACACACACACACACACACACACACAAGTAAGCCCTCATGCACGTGCACGCACACAAACTCACACAATAAGTTATTCTCGGCATACAAAGCCACCTGCTGTTTTCCGCTCCAAAGACATTTTGTCCTGCAAATTTAGTATATTTGTAAACACCAAACTCAACTATGCAGAGAAATTACATTTTCCACTATAAGTTTTATGAATTACCATGCAATCAAATTGTATTTATATGTATTTGTATAGCCCATATTCACAAACTGTCTTAAAGGGCTTAACAAGGTGTGAACAACCTCTGTCCTTAAAGGGATATTTCACCCAGAAATGAAAATTCAGTCATTATCTACTCACCACTATGCCGATGGAGGGGGTGGGTGCAGTGTTTGAGTCCACAAAGTGTCATGGAACTTCTTTTATTATCTAGTTTGACAGTTTTAGCTGAAAAACTAGCTATTAAATTAAACTTCCAGTGTGAAATATTGCAAAATTGCTGACATTATAGCTATCTCTGGCTAATGCTACTCTACTGGCAATTACTTCTTTGCTGCTTTAAAAACCAAATCTGCCAGGGCCAGTACAGCAGAACTGCTGTTAAGAAGTGGTGAAGAAGAAGTTTTAACCCAAATAAGTTTTATTTGGGTTAAAACTTATAAAAGAAAAGACACGGTATCAGTTTAGTGCATAGAGTAACATAGTCGCCAAAGCCCAAACCTACAATTTTCAGCAGTATCAAAGTCATTTCTGATGCTGATGTCGGAACATCTCTCCTTGAAACTTTGCTTGAAAAGATGAGAATCCAACTTCTGTCCAATATAAACTACCTTTAATAGAACAGAAACTAAACTAAAACCAAACACATTGTTTCACATTGATTTAATTTCATTGCTTTTTTAATTGGACAGTTTTTATGTTTGCCCCTGAGGAGAAAAAGACAAAGAAGCACACGAAGAGAGAAATATGGAGGAAGGGAATATAACAGTAATCTAAACCAGAGAGATGAGACCATGAATCTCTGTGGTGATGCTGCCTTCACACCATTGCTTTCTCTTCCCTTGTCTCTTTCTTTATAACCCCCTTCCCCCTTTCTCCCCATAAGCGTCACCTATCTGGATGCTGTCGCCATGGTGATTCTTATGGGTCTCTTTGGCAAGGTCACCTTCACCAGTGAGAGAAAGTCACCCAGAGGAGAAGCAAGGCAGCCGTCTTCACAGAATATAGAAAAAAATGTGGGAACTTGATCAGGAAAGAGATGAAGTGTGACTAACAAGCAGAAAATGAGATGGGACGGAAATGGAGGGTTTGACTGTGGGGGAGAGAGATGTCAAGACAGATGGAAGAAGATGGTGGAAAACAACAGGATAGAGGAGTGGGAAGGGGGAGGGGTGCATAAACAAACTAACAGCTCTGTTAAGCATCAGGCTCGTGTTGAGGCTAATCCTGGAGAAACATGTTTAGAGAACACTTTATGGAAAAAGAGTCCCATCACACGTGCATCTCTTTGGTTGAAGCTTCAGATCACCTGGACATAAATCACAGTATGCATGTGAAGAGACCAGCTGGCAGCTGGGATATCATGGTTTTTAACACACATTCGCACACCATCATTTCTCCTCATCTGCTTCTTTCCATTTTGCCTCCATCTGCCATGGCTCACCCGTCCTCCTCGCTAAAGTTCAGTCGCTCTGACTCTACCTGACTGCAGCCCTGGTCTGCACCTCCTGCAGAGTGTGCTGGAGGTAGCCCTCGCCTAGGGACATCAATATTTCAGGCTCTCTCGGCTCATGGGGTTACATGGGCCACTTGGAGCCCAGGGGAGACGTGGTGATGGAGAGACAGAGTGGGAGGGAGAAGGTTAGAGCTGAAGACTGATAGGTGAACAGTGCGGGTATGATATGGGAGGGTAAATGATAGTGTAGGAAGGAGAAGAAGAAACATTGAGAGGGTTGAATGGATATAAAGGGGAAAATGATAGTGTGCATTATAGAAAGATGGATGAGAGAAGAAAAGGAGAATGGAAGAATTGTGAGGGTGAAAAGGAGGTGAAAAGATGGAGTAATTATTCTGCTTTGTTTTTGGATGAATGGCCGTCGATTTTATCGGGAATGTTCATCTAGCTGCGTCAGTGCTTGATGAACTGGAGAATAAATCTTGGAGAAAAGAGTGAGAGAATGATACAAGTATAATTGTGATGATGGTAACAATGTGCGTATTTATAACTCTGAAAATCCATTTGCATGAGGCAAACGTTAAGTGGTTAATTATCTTGAAAACAAGGCAGTAACATCCAGGGGCAGATGAGAACAGAGGGGAGAAGTGGGCAAGAGACAGATGAACCACGGAACAGACAGAAAAAAATGGATGATGACAGAGAGCTTCCTGCCCCCTCCTGCTCCGTCCCTCTCATCCTTTTAGTCAGCGTGAAAGAGCTTCACAAGAACACTGTTGCTACGACTACAGCTGTTGCTCCTGTGGTGGTCATTAGGGGGTCGTTACCATAGCGAGGAGGTTCCTGGGGGCAATCAGAGGAGACACGCTGCACCCTCAGTGATGATCGATACGTTCATGTTGTTTTAAGCCTGTAAAGTCAAAGAGATCATGGTAGCGAGTTAGAAATGAAACACGATCTTTTACTGACCTATGAGCCAATAAAAAGTGTGTAATGACAAAGGTTGTAATTTCTTAAACGTTCTCAGAGTGGGACTTTAATTAAACTGCATTGTATTCTTTGACTCTGCCGCTGCAGTGTTTTATATTATCAGTATAATAACACACGCCATAAAACCAAAGAAATTGTTAATATAGATATGTATGAAAAATAATGTAGATTTCATGTTTCCTGTTGAGTTTGATTTAAGTGCACAGGTACAAGATGGGATGCCATAGCAGTATTTTCTCAATCAAGACCAAAGCGCTTATGATCACTGTTCATTGACGAGGCATTCTGCAGGAAACCATGAAAAACCTTCATGATCGCACTTGTAAAGACAAAGAAGTGTGCACAAGTGTGATTGTGTTTTTGTTAGTGGCGACACCTATCATCAGGAGAAGACAGCAGAGTCACTGTGCCTCTATTTCGAGTATGAAAGGGAAGGCGTCGATATCACAGTTGGTGCTTGCAATGACAAATCCATCAAGCATATCTCCGTCTTAAGAGTCTACAGCCATACCAGAGGTTCTGTGACAGTTTACTGACACACGTTGCTTTGAAATGATGAATGTCGTCACACCAACATGCGCAAAAAAGGATAATGCTAACATGGTGATGTTTAGCAGGTTTTCGTTCACTTCCATTTTTAGCTAAATTAGCATTAAATGCAAAGTGCAACTGAGGATGGGAATGTGTTGTACAAATAATTTACTTTCTTTTCATCCTGACAGCAAAGGTTAGTTGCTGAGATATGTTAGCAGAAATCTCATTCTCTTGGTGGCGCTAGAGTAAAAAGTCCAACCGAAAGCAGCAAACCAAACAACCCACTGACATTTCTATCCCCAGAGTCACACTGCTAGCATATCTACAAATACAAATTCAATGTATGATTATGATCCTTTGTTTTATGCATCAACAATACATTTAATATATAGAATAGCTTGATATTATCCTTATATTACAGTATAATTAGAATTGTTTGACGAATTTTGAGATGACCAAACATCCTTTTGCTTAAAAAAAGTAGTGATGGACCAGTTAAAGAAGTAAACTATGCCAGAACATCATAACTTATACTGGGGACACAAAGTGGAGCAGGAAGTAGAGCAGGAAAGTGGCACTCGGAGCACAGCTGAACTAAAGTGAGTCTCTCTGAGAACTCCCCCTGGAGTTAGCTTCACTTACATTGTAACAGTGACCAGTGAGATATTTGACCATGATAGACCAATTATCCACTCTCACAACAGAAAGAATGAGGGAACACTAAGTGAACTCTGACCCGTGCTCATGCTCTGCCAGAACAAATTGAGCACTGTGTGTTGAAGAAATGAGCTTTGCTGACATGGAAGTGTTGTAATTACGAGGTAGTTGTACAGTGGGAACGTAGAGGATCCTGTATAACCGCATCCCGGTGACCTTAAAGTGTCCTGTGTGTGCATGAAAATATGTCAGGCGGTTGAATAGCAGCCACTTCTTCTGTAAATAGAGAAGCTGATAAAATATCTGTTGAGTGATATGAAGTATCGACCAAGTCCTTTGCAGTCGCTTCCCGACTGCCCCTTAATTTAATCACACTCTGACTCAAAGAGTTCACCCTCGAGCTTCTCCCTCAGTGCTTTTCCAAAACACTTCGAAAGACAACTGTCCTCATCCGGTGCCTGGGTGGTTTTATCAGCCGCTTCACCTAGCCATGACCCACCAATTTGGCTCTTGCCAACTGGTTACCCCAGCTGAGGCTCCACTCCTGTCACTGATACAAGATAGGAGAGGAACAGTGGGTAAATACTCCACATCCAAAGTAGATTATGGGGCATGACTCCCTTGCTGCACTGCCTGAGTCAGACTACCTTTATAGAAGGCCCAACTGGGAAATAAAAAAGAATGACGGCATGCAGGAGAGAGCGAGAAAAAGGAGTATGATCTCATATTTGTTTATCTGAAAATAGACTTCTTCCTATCGATATCTCAGGGAAGTAGTCACTGTTTGCTTTATGCCTTTTGGAATATGAGTATGAAGAGAAAAGAGACAAAGGTTTTTCTGTGTTGATTTACAAAGCAGCCTGGTCAGTCAGATCAAAGCAGGATGTAGAGTGATCAACTGCGAGTGTTAGCGGAAAGACGGAAGAAAATCAGATGGATAAAACAAGATGGATGCCCAGGGTTTATGGGAAAGCAGTTAGTTAAAGTGGTAAAAGAGAGACGTCAGTAGGTTAATGGGAAAGCAGCAGAGATGATGGGAGATAGAGAAGCGGGTGAGGAGCAGCAGAGACACTGTATGGCCTCTAGTTAAAACATTTACTGTAGATCTGGCTGGCTCAGACACAGGGAAGCTAGGCTAATGCTTATGTGTCACAGGAAAGCTGGGCTAATGTTTCCTCAGTGAGTCCCTGCTGCATTCAGGCCTCCAGGTTACTGTTACTGTTAGCACAACTCACGCCTTGAGAAATCAAAACAGCATGAGCCACAATGAAGAGTTTAGCTCGTACACACGGGCAAACCAAGCCTGCAGTCAGACTCTGCTGTGGGGGTCTGTCACTAATCGCTGCTCAGTCAGTAGTACATTTTTATTTCTTATTTCTGCCTCAGATGACCCTCTAAAATTTAGAGCTATGCGCAATTTCATCAGAATTAATGACAATGTATGAAACTGCACCACATCAACACATTGCTTTAGATACTAAGGTAATCTGTGGAGTATTTGTTGTACATTTCATCAAGGCCTAACATCATGTTAAATGTCTCTACTACCTTGTAAAAGAAACCTTGCCTAGCTTTGCCCCCCTGTCACTCTCTCTCACACACAATAACATTGACTTGTCTGTCATAGTCAAATCTAAATTACATTTCATTTAGCTGACGCTTTTATCCAAAGTGGCTTACAATAAGTGCATTTAACCATGAGGGTACAAACCCAGAACAACAAGAATCAAGTAAGTACAATTTGCTTCAAGAAAGCCAAACTACAAAGTCCTATATGTAAGTGCCATATAAGTGCTACTATATATATATATATATAGTTTTTTGATAAAAAAATGTTATCCAAGGTGTAGTCGGAAGAGATGTGTCTTTAGTCTGCGGCAGAAGATGTGTAGACTTTCTGCTGTACTGATGGGGAGCTTGTTCCACCATTTAGGAGCCAGGACAGCAAAGAGTCATGATTTTGTTGAGTGGCTAGGTGTCCCTCGCAGTGAGGGAGCAACAAACCGATTGGCAGATGCAGAGCGGAGTGAACGGGCTGGGGTGGAAGGTTTGTCCATGTCCTGGATGTAGACTGGACCCGATCCGTTCACAGCACGGTACGCAAGTACTTATGTTTTGAAACGGATGTGGGCAGCCACTGGTAACCAGTGAAGGGAGCGGAGATAGTATAGGCGTGAGATGACCAGAGCCTTCTGAATGAGAAGGGGACGTATTCTCCTGATGTTGTGCAGCTTGTATCTACAGGAACGGGTTGTTGCAGTAATGTTGGCAGTAAGGGAGAGTTGACTGTCGAGTGTCACACCCAGGTTCCTAGCAGTCTGGGTGGGGGCTACCAAATGGCCATTGGCAGCACCTGGAGAAATCACGTTGCCCACTGGACTTTTAAAACATCAGTAAATGTTTTACAATCCTCGGCAGGCAGGGAGAACTCGTCATAACACCTGCTGTCATTCAGTGCACTGTATTTGTGATCATACATTTTTTTTAAATATACCTTTGTCATGTAGATACATGAACCCATTAAGTCCTTTGCAAATATTGTCATAGTGGAACAGTGCAGTCTATGCACATAAACATATGGACACCACAGCTGACTTCTGTCTAATGAAAGGTCAACCCAGTGGTGGAGCACAAAATGATCTAAGGAGCAAATGAGGTCAGACATTCAGCCCTCATCAGAAACCACTGGGGAGCTGCAGCTTCCTGAAGTGGTGAGGTGAGGTGAGGGTCGCTGATCAATCGCAGCTCTGTGACACACAAAGGTTAAATTAGGTTTCGATGAGGGAGAGACTTTGAGCACATATTACTGCAAATGTCAAAATCTTCTAGAGCAATTTATTTGTATTTCACACCCTCATTTCACATGTAGTAGCTACAAAGTCATTTCATTTTTCATTAGCGTCCAGACAGCACTGACCAAGAGACAGTTTGTGTGTGTATGTGTGTGTGTGAGAACGAGTGAGCAAGGCAAACAAAATGAATTCATTATCTTCCAAACAGGACTCAGAGCAGGTTCCTCCTGCCTCTCTCTCTCTCTGCAGGCAACATACTCTCTGACCTAATGCCCCTGACCTCCACTCTCTAATGGTGGACTTACTACACTGATACACATTAAACGAGGCAGGTTCTCTACTTTACCCAAGTGTGAGTGGTGAGACAGCAGTGTTCACAACAGAAACTTTCTTTCACATTGAGCTGTGCATATTACAGTGATACAGTGATCGTATCAGTTGCAGGTACGGACTGAAACAATAATTCAGGCTGAGAATTTGACTCCATTTCAGGCCAACCTCACATAAACCTGAGCCTGTAGACTAACCCTGTTTGTTTATAATTTAAAAACATTAGGTAGATGAAATATCCCACAGGTCACTGCGAATTTTCATTAAACGGTGCTCTAGACTGGAATAATACAGTTACATTTTTCAGATGTAGAGTGATGACAGTGAAAGTCTCTCGTCTGACGTATTGTGACTCAGCTATCAGCACGGCTCATTCACACCGGTTATGAGAAGGATTCGGATGTAATCAGATCAGAACAAAATGACTTCAGAATAGAGCAGGAAAGATCTTAAATAACAGAGGATACCCTTTATGGTGTGGCAGGTCCAAATGAACCACAGCAGCAGCTCTCCTTAGGAAATAATCAGGCCAATATTTCTGCTCGTGTCAGACAGACTGTAGTTTACTGTTGGGCCTGCGTCACACTCGGCTGCAATGGATGAAGGCTGTAATATTTAACGACAGAGTGCAATGGTGGCCGAAATTAGGGTCTGTTTTATGCTGTCAGTGGGATGTTTGCCCTGAAACTGCAGTATAGACCTCTGCAGTATTTTGTTTAAGCATCTATGATAGAGGCATTCGTTTTATCTTAGTGAAGGTCTGTTGTGTCACAGTGTCTGAAAAATAAACCCCAGGTACGAAACATAATTTAAAAAGATAAAATAGGAGTTTAGAGACCTACCTCTTTATTTTTTACTGTACACAGTGAAGCTTTGCCTTTATACTGTTGCTGAACAATATCCAAAAGTTATTTTATGTTTCTGCTGATTCACGATGTGGTTTCCTGGAGTCTTATTGCCTCAGGAAGCATGTTCCTAATCTAATCTATGGTTTTTAATTGAAATACTTTATCTCACAAGATGTGCCTGTTGCCTATCTCCAAAAACTCGAATTGATTTTCCAAATAAATGAAAATGTTGTCAGGACAATAAGCAGTTTTGGAGACAATGAAACATATTATCAAAGGACCATAAGAATGTCCATATTTGCATATCAAAAATCCATAGATAGACTTTGTAGGCACTAAATTTAAATCGACGGAGCCTGAAGACATTTTCTGTGTTAGATGTACAGATTGTTATGATGAGTGAACCTGATGAGTCGTCTTTGTGTTGTAGGATTTCTTCCTCTTGGAGCCTGGTTCTTCTCTGACGTCAGCGACAGACCCTCCAGTCCCAACAATCAGGTACGGCACATTTGAGCCTCTGTTTTTCTTCAACCCATGGGCTGTGATATTCTGTCTTTATTTAATGACTTTGTTTACATCTTCAGCCCAGTTGTGAATGTGACTATAGAGCTCGTGCTAATGAGACAGTGTTCTCCTTGATGTTGTTACTTGACATATTGAAAGGCCTTAACTGCCAGTAGAATTAGCTCATAGGCTTCAGAAAGATGGCACGCCTTGACCTTGTCCAGATTGAACTACGATGCGTCTTCAGGGCATTGAGGCTGAACCCGGCCGTCAAACAGAACACGAGTCCGAAGCTGTGGAAGGCAGAACTTGTCGTCCTTTGTGCGGGCTAATAAATCTCTGAGGGCTTTTGTTTGCTTAGACCAAAAACTGATCAGAATTGAAATGTCAGTGTATTTGATGCTAAGTAGTTTGAATGTAACATGAGTTACAGTAACTGCACCACTGCCGTGTGGTTGCATCTATGAAAGGGCATGTTTTGTCATGCAGACGCATGCACAATGTTGCCTGCAGAGCAGCGAGCGCTGACGGAACAAAGCCGCGGTGCTCAGCATCATGAGTGTCCTCTGTGGGCTTCCCTGAGGTCCAACTCTGAACTCTTGATTTCACACTGGATTAATTTCAATCTGAGCAAATATCTCTTCTGTATTACTGTCTATGGGAGAGCACAGTGCTGAGCAGACAACTATGTGAAGGAACTCGGCCTTCTTTACTTACAGTAGAGCCACTGCTTTCACTTCTTCCTATTAAAACAAGCCCTTTGTTTGCACTACAAAATAAAACTGTACATTTGTGGAAAGGACCTGAGGGGAAATGGAGAGAGTGCTGGGAGGAGTCATGACTGTGTACCTTGTTAAATTTCCAGTGACATTGATAATCCCTCTGGGGTTTTTTTCTTGCTTTTTTCATGCTTCCTAAAAACAAATCAATAACCTTTCTGCAGCTGATGCATTAGTGATGTTTTTGCTCCACCGAGCTGCTCGCTGCACAAAGTCCTACATAACAGTGGCCCATTCATCCGGGCACACTGAACCCATCAAAGGGTGAAAAGTTTAAAAGCTGAACTATTTTTACAGTCTGGCATTCAAAAGAAGTACCTTTAATAATATTTGAGCAAATGCTGACCTCTGCACATATTGATTGGATCAATATTACCTCAAAAAACGACACTGTAGGGAGGGATCATATAGAAAGCAGCAGAGGGCAGGAGCTCCTCAAAATAAGAAAATCGTTTTCAGTGTGTTGGCGATGTGAGCAGCAGAAGAAATATCAGCCAACAAAACTTTCAGTGGTATTTGCAGTCACTGAAACACTTTTAGACTTTTATAAGAATCTTTTCACACTTTTTAAACTAATCAAAAGCATCATCGGCAGTTTTTTTTTCATTCAAGAAAAAAATAAACATTAATGCTCAAAACATATCTGCTGTATTTTGACTTCACAAAAAAGCCTCTACTTAGTTAACGAATACAAGTAGTCGCAAATATCTACATGACACAACCCTACTTATTATGCCTCTGCGCAGGTGACAACCAGAAGCCATCTTTTCGGGTTGACTGTCTGTCCATCCGTCTTGTGAACACAATATCTCAAGAATACCTTAAGTGTATATTTTTATTTCTGTATAAATATTCACTTTGGTTTACGGGTACACTGATAAGAGTTTGGAGGTCAAAGGTCAAGGTCAGTGTTGCCTAACAAACCAAGGTTTTGGTGTTGTGAACGCAACATCCCAGGCACACCAATTTCTTCAAATTTTATTACAAACTCTCCGATGGACTTCATTTTTTACAAATAAATGGCCATAAGAATCACCAGCATATACCAATCAGAAACAACATTAGAACCATTTGCTTGTTTTAATGTCGTGACTGTGGCTGATCAGAGTAGGATTATAAAAATAGTGAGCTTATAAATACATTAGACTGTATTTAAAGTAGCATCTAATACTAGCCTAGGTCAAATATCATAGCTTACAATATATGCTCTTTATATACACATCAAAACAATACTAAAATAGGTAAGTGGTTTCAATGTGGCTGATCTGTGTACATTATATTCCATGTTAGTGAACAATGGATATTAAATACTGTGTATATTTTCATATTTTCTGTGAGTGGGCTTGAGTTGCATTGAGGACATTTTAATTCACTGTTAAATGCTAAGTGTGCATATGCACAAAACATTTGATTTGAAATTCAAATGATTATTGTTATAAAACATAAATGCTAATTATGCAGTCTCTGTCGGCCTTAGATAACGTGTATTTATCTCCCATTGTTTATGTAAAGCATTTCAGTATGTCAGAGGGAAAGGACAGAGCCGAAGGAGTGCTTGTAATTACGTATGCAGGAGAAGCTATTGTACATGAAGCTGTTGCACAAATACATCCAGTATGTGTGAAAACCAAGGTGAGTTAACTGTCAACATGCACGGTTTAGCAGTGAGAACAGGGAGCGTCCACGTTTCTGACAATATGGCATCATAGTACATTTTGTTAATGTCTCAACAGCCTGAAAGGTATCCATCACTAAATGCCAGAGAGACACGCTGTCCCCCAAGCCATGAACCCATTGCTTTCATTCAGCCCACAATCAATTTGCTCCTCTATCTCCTGAGAGTCACAGTGGTGCATCTTATCTGTGATGCATTGTCGATGTGATCATGTTTTGCTTTCATGTGTCAGGGAAGAATGTACAATTCATCTCCAGCACCGAAGAAAAAATATTCATTTGGAATCCAAATAAACATTTTTTTGCTCTACTGATAAAGTAAGACTGTCACTGCTACTGTGAGTATTGGCTTTAGAATTGTTAATGAAGAAAACAAATATCTCAGTATTTTTCCCAGAGCTCAAGATTTTGTCTTCAAATTATTGTTTTGTCTCAACAGTCCAAAATCCCAATGATATTCAGAGATATAAAAAAAATCATTTCACATATGAGGTGGAACAAGTGAATTGAGTAGTTCTGCGTTTTGCATAGTAAAGGGGACGTCTGATATTTTTTCAACATGGGCCCTACGTTTATAATTGGGTGTGTAAAAAAATGGCACTTTAAAAAGCTTTTCGGAATCGGCTCTGTAGAATCTATATCTCATGAGAACCCTGTGCTCTGTTCATTTGCATAGCGGCTCTGCATTGGTTTTAATGAAGTGGCTTTAGCCAATAGAACAAAAGTGCTGACACTTAGTGCAAGAAGAAATATATTAGAAGTGTCTATACGATTTTGAAATGCAGTGCTTCATTACTGAGCCTTATACTGGAACAGTGAGTTATTAGACACTAAAAAGGCTTCTGTGCCATGGGTCATCCTCTTGTTTCATTTGCGGGACCATCACTGGGGAAAGAAGACATTATCTCCTACGAGTATTGTAAATGGTCTGTATTTACTGTATATAGCGCTTTTCTACTCCTGCAGACTTTACAGTATAGTTTTTGCCATTCAACCATTCATAGAGTGCAGCACTTTCTCTGTGAGAAGGGGCGATTTTGCGGTTCAGTATTTTGCCCAAGGACACACAGCATGTGGTAAGGGGAAGACACATAGATCAAACCGTTGACCTTCTGGTTAGAAGACAACAAGCTCTACCCCCGAGCCACCGATACCACTTGGTGTAGCCGCTCCGTAAGTCTGTTTTAGGATAACATTGGTACTTTTGGTCGTACACTACATCAGATAATTCAACTTTGTACAACCATGCACTCACCATTTACCTGCTTTTGCGCCGAGTACCTGGTATTGTTACTGTGAGCTCACTGTCACACTGTCAACTCTTACAGGGTGCTTTTCATACTATGACATGTCAAAATGTCAATTGTGTGTGTGTGTGTGTGTGTGTGTGTGTGTGTGTGTGTGTGTGTGTGTGTGTGTGTGTATTGCATTAACATGGTTTAATCCCCTGCTTGGCTTATTGGATACAAATCCTTCCTAAAGCTTTAAAAGCTCCTTTTCATTTCTCTCTCTCTCTCTCACTCTCTCAGTGCCTCTCGTGTCACAACATCTTCAGTTTTATAATCAAACCACATCCGATGATGGTTTCATTGGGTAATTTTACATGTTGGTCAGTTCCTAATTGACATTTTACTTTTTTGGCCATGATAATACTAGAGTCAGGACATGTGCAAACTGGTTTAATGTGCATTGCCAGAAATACTCACAGCATTGCAATAACCTTAAGTAATAACTGTTTAACTACCTGCCTGTAATTTATTTATTAATCTGTGGCACGATTTAACACCACCAGTTTTGATTAAGCTGTTTATAACACTATAAGCACCTGATGTCTGGTCATGTTTTGCACATAGTAAGCATATATGAATACATATTTTTCACAAATACTCATGACTTCAAACAATATCTTTTATAATTTGTTCTTATTTTGATAACATTCATCAGGCCTTTTACTGTTTACTTTTTTACTGTCTTTGACGTCGCAGTCATGGATGGGATTTAATTTTTAAATTAATGAGTGAAACATGAGTGACAAAACCAACTAAAACAAAATACAGGAGGTTGCTTTTCTCATTGGCAATTAACAGAGAGAAACTGCTGCTTGATCGTCAATGAGGAATCAATACTCAGGACTCTCAGTGCACTCTGTAATACACAGTGATACAGTGTCTGTAGAAACCCTTGTATAAGCATTAGTGAGTTTTTACAAACTCAATTGTACATTTCTACATCGTAATGTGCTGTAACTTGGCCAAACTTTATGACTAAATGATTTAATACGGCTGCTGGGTGGACTGAGGGGTGATGTGAATGCCATCTTTATTCTCTGTCTCTCCGCACATTCACTATGTATACAGTAGCATTAGACATACCATAATTCATGTGCCCACAACTACAATATCATTTCATTTAATCAACATTTCTGTAAATGTGCCAGTGATAGACAGCTGGCCTCTTTTCATCTGCAGCCCTTTGTCCAGATGTTACTACATATGTGTATCTACATATACAGAACCTAATACATTTGGTCTTGTCTCAGCATGTACCTCTCTTTGGTCAGAAAATGACAAAGTACTTAAGCAGCAAAGCATTTTCTCTGTGTCTGTGTAACTGTTTGGTGCCGACAGTGTCCTGATTAGCCTTCAACTTCCACCATACACAGTAATGTCTGTGTAAAGTAAATGTAAGTGTTTACCTTCGGAGCCACCACAGCTCCTTCTTCTCAAACACTCATCTGTCTGTAAAGGGACTGGAACAAGAATAGAAAATCATTTAACAGTGATAGGACTATTTCCTGCTCATATTCATGTTGGCCAATGAAAAGAGAAAATTAAATTATCTTCTGTTCCTCTTTTTTCTCCCGATATTTGAAGAGTCTGACTTGGTCATAAGGGTTTCTCAGAGAAAATGAATATCAGGTCAATGTGCCTATTATTAACACGTGGATTCTATTTTAATAGCCTCAGCACCAATTACTGGAGTTCTTCAATATCAGTATCACACAGTGTGACCTAATTAAGGTGGCAGAGACAGATGCTGTAATTTCTCATGTATGATTTCATTACAGATAATATTTGAAGAGAGAAAGTATATTTTAATGTGAACTTGAGCAGAGGGGTGATTAAGAAAAGGCCTTATGAAATGTTAAAAGCACCACAAGGAGGCCATGACCTACTGTCGTGTATATCATCAATGTTATGCTATACAAAATAAGTTGCTCAATGGATTTAGAGTAAACACATACAAAATGTGTCTGCTCATTGTCAACAAATTGAACTATGTCGTCAGCATATTAGCGTATTCACTTCTTTTTCTTCTTCTACTTTTAAATGATGTCTCAAATTCCTGCCACTGGTCCGAACTATTCAAAATCTGAACTTGATCTAAACCGAGAACACCTCTTTTGGTCAGAAACACTTTTGGCCCGTTTGTCTGAAAGGGCCCTATGTTTATGAAACAATCGCCTTTTTTTCAGTAATTCATTTATCTACAGGCGTGTGCAACAGTTTTATCATTCCTCCCACCATAAGACTGGTTTACCTGTTATTTTTAGCACTAACAAACAGTGATAGAGAAGATATATTTTATTTTATACCTGATGCTACATGTAACAATAGCAAGCTGTAGAGGAAAGCACTGCGACTTCACATCTGAGAGCCGTTGACAGCAGGAGCCACATCCTGTCATTTTCCCTGACTCCTTCCCCTCTGAGAATCTCTCTTCATGATGTCTCACTCCTGCAAATACTTCTCCCTGCCCATTCTGCACTCTCCCTTTCACACAAACCCCTTTCTTTACTCAGCGCGATAAATACTTGCCCCTCTATTTCTTCTCTTTATATCTAGTGACTGCTCTGTATTTTTCCCTCAATCTGCGAGGCCATCTGGTCCTCTCTCCTCAGCCTCAGTCTGTCTGCAGTATCTTTGCTCTCTGAATCCATTTGACAAGATTAATAGACTGAACCTCAGACAGATATAAGCTGCTCATTTTGATAGGGATCGTTGGGAGGGGATGGGTTCAGTGCTCATTGTGAGCAGATGAGCAGGCTTTTTCTTTTTCTTCTTTCCCTCAATGGCAGCTCACCTGGCCAATCAGAAGGATTCATGGTAAAATAAACTACAGATTTAACATAATAATTAATCTGAGAGGGAAACGATACATCATCGTGATGTTTCTTGTTTGATATGGACGCATGTCATGCAAACAAGAGTGACCCCTTTTTTCTCCCAGTGTCAGCCGAGGTCACAGACTCACTGAAACCACTCAGCTGGCAGGATAAACTGTAGTCAGATTATATACTGCTGCCAGGTCTGAGATCAGCTGTGACGTTATGTGATGGGGACAGTGTGGAATATATGGAATATATCAACTGCTAAGTACAGTCATGTCTTTGAAACATTTCTATTGTCAAATACCAATTTACATAATCAGGAACATCTGGAATCATCACAGTTTTTCTTTAAGAAAAATGGATTTCTAAGGATTTCTCTGCACTGTGTGTCAGTAAAAATTGTAAAAAGTTTATTCCCCTGTGATCATTTTGAGGTTAAACTAGTATAATCGTTCGCAAAAACTTCAGGCCTTAGGCCCTTCAGAAGAGATCATGTCAAACAGAACCAAATTAATCTTTCCAAAGGACTTCAGAACAAAAGAAATCAGGACAAAGAAAAAACAAGCACAGGGCAGAATATTTACTTAAGCGATGGTTGGAAAAATGACTAAAAAGAATTCAAATATGCCGACTGTTGAATCCAATTCAATATAAATTCTCTGCCATAAAGTTTACTGTACGTGGTTTTATATGACTGGAAAAGAGCCGTTCATTGAACGATATATTAAGGTCATAGTTAGTACTTGACTGCATTATATTCAGAAGTGTTTAATAATAAACATATAACTGAATTTACACATTTTTGACAATGTCAACAAAAACTGATTGTTACGGTCATAAAGGTCGAATTTATGGCAGAGCTGTTACATTAAAGTGCAATAGGTGGTGTGGTTGTACCTAAAAATGTGGTCACTCTGTGTGTATGTTATATTGAAAGAGTAATATCGGTGCTGTGGTATAGATGTAACACTTTCTGTAACAGTCTTTAGTAAGGATCACTCAGTATGAGGGTGTTTGACTGAGTCATGGCCTGTCCGAGGTGCTTTTGTTGCATTTATGAATTGTGTCACAGGTCGTACACAATCTGCAGGCTGGTGGTTTCCCACTGCTAATTGACCTGTTCCCATTTCAGCAACTGCTTCACAGTTTGAACATACTAATGTAATCATGCCCGGTGTGAATGTGCACTTTGCCAGTCCACATTTTAAGATGAAGCCATACATTTGTTTTACTTCTGTATATTTATATTTAAAACATTGTGTGTAGTAGAACATTTTTTCTTTCCTTTTTCCCATTCTGTTCATTATCTTAGTACATCCTGTGACATAAGAGGTCCCACCGCCAGTGTGGCTGCCAATGCTCAATAGTTGACTTGTGAGCCCAAATGGCACATATTCCTATCTCTGTCCTGTTTTTCTCTTATTTTTTCCAAAATAGGAGAAAGTATATATTTTTTATTTTATTACATCACACTCACAGCACATGCGCTCCTCTTGGAAAATGAAGATTTGACATTCAAACCAGGGCAAACACTTTTCGTTTATGACATAACTCACACCCTTTGGCTAAGCCTAGCACCCAGGTAAACTACACACAAGAGCAATGTGATGATTCACGCATGATGTAAACATTTAACTGCCTTTTTTGTGTTTATTTGCCAAATTATGGTTTCTGCCCCTCCAGAAATACTCAGTTCTTTGATTTTCTCCCACTCATCTCTTCTCACCCTCTACTTGTATTTTCCTTTTCCAGCAAACCAATTTATCATGCATGCTAATTAACGAGGGTGGCCTCAATTAAATTGGTAATTGGACCATATGGAAAAACCAAAGGGAGAGACATCATGGACATACTTTCTTTATGCTCTTGGGAGGACCTACTATTATTTCTAAGTGAAGCTTTGTTTTGGCTCCAGAATTGATATATTGTCATACGATTTCTTTGGCAAAAATATCCCTGTTTACACAGCTGCTTTACTTCTTGCTTTTGCTTTATTGGTGCCATATCAAGACACGTGTGAGTTTTAGGATTTTAAACGATTTTTCTTTTACTAACATTTTTAAGACTTTAAGTCTTTTGCTGTCTTCTCCTTCTCCTTCTCCTTATGTGACAATTTGGGGGACAGAATTTCTTGATTTATAAAGCCCAACATAACAGTGGCATGCACTATTTTTAACCAAATATGTTATGTAGAGCACGAGACAGAAGCTGTTGACAGAAAATGGAGCGCATATAGTACCTTTAAAGGGGTAGTTCACCCAAAAATGAAGATACACTCATTATCTACTCACCGCTATGCAGATGGGGGGACGGGTGTCCACAAAACACTTTTGGAGTTTCAGGGGTAAACAGTGTTGCAGCCAAATCAAATGCAATCGAAGTAACTGGGCTACCACTTCTTCAAAAGTAAAGAAAAATAACAGGAACAAAACTGAAAATGCCTCCATACTGTTCATGTGGTGTCATCCAAGTGTCCTTAAGCCCCGACATTCAAATTCGACTCAAAACAGCGTCATTTTCACCATGATTTTAGCCTAAATGTCCTCTTATATATATATACTCCTAGCCTGGAGCTGCTTTCACACTCACAAGCTGCAGAAGTTGCTAATCTCGTGATCTCGCCTAGAGGAGAAAGCTTGTGCAAGTGAACGTGAACGTGGCTCCTTTTATTTGGGAAAAATCTCTTCAATTTCATGTGTAATTTAACTTTAACATCGCTTATTTTTTAATTACCCGTTATTATAACTTAAATTAATTATGTCATGGGTTTTCATTACTGAAGGATACAATCCCTTGAGTTGTTAAATTGTTTTACTACATCATTTGTTTTCTAATCACGTTTACTCCAGTCAACTGAAGATATTTCTCTATAAGCATGTAATGTCCATTCCACAAGTTCATAAATGCACCATTGTTAGTATAAGACAATAATGATGAAGACTATCGTGGCCTCAGGGCCATGACGGCTTTTTCTTGGTATTTCCAGTTCATTAATATGTTAATTTCCTTGAGTTCTGGTTGCCTGCTATGCATGACATACAGTGATTCATAAGGCTGTGTTACTGCTGCATGTGCTTGAAACTGCAGCATTATTGCAGACAAGGACGTGGATGACAAGAAAGACATGAATGGATAGTATTATATTCAACAACAGATGTGAATCTATGAATATCATTTCACATCCCTTTGTGCTGGGGTACTATGACTCAGACCTCTACAGCTCTGCAGGAGAAACTGTAACAGCAGGCTACTCACCTCCACAACTCTTCAGACGGGCAGCTTTTTACAGGCTTTTCTTCTTTTTAATTGGGAGACAGGGACTGTGCAGACAGGGACCTTTATTCTGCGTCAGTAATCGATAGGTGGGGAATATACTACGCTATATTAATGCTTTTGTTCTGAAGAATAGAATATAGGGACTTAGCAGTGATTAACCCTGGTATATGTCAGGCTCCAACTGTAATGTGAATGTGCAAATAACTGACGGACTATACATGCAGCAGTGGAGAGGCTCATTGACAAATAGACAAATCGGTCATTCTCCGTTAGTATGTTTCAGGAGTTGTAAGCCTGTTCCCTATCAAGTGCCATTTCAATTTTTATAGCATCCTTCACATGGCTTACTTAATCATTGAACACATACACCACACTAATATCATGTGATGGCTGGAAATGCTTCTCTGTGACAATAATCTGATGTCAGATGGTAGTGATGATGATGCTACTCAGCTGGTTTTAGCCAAAACAACTTGCTGAAACAAGATTCAAACAAAACAGTATTCCAACACACAAACTGGGCGCAATTTGTATAGTTGGGCAATTGTACTGAAATTGGAGCAATTTTTTATGTCCGTTGTTTCACTGCAGACCAGAGACATTAAACTGAAAATACCCTACCTTGTGCTGTATCAGTAATCTGCTCTGTGACAGTTCTTCAAGAAAAACAGACTCTTTCGAACAATTTTACTTTGTCCAGTGCTGCAGCTCCACAGGGGCAACAAGACCCTTTCTCAAGCTCCTTCTGAGTGAGGTTGCTAATATCTCACTCACCAAACTCTCCCACAAAACTTACCTGCATAACATTGTCTCAGTCAGAATGCGATCTTGTGAAGGCTGCTGCCTGAGCACCCAAACTCTGCCTTAACTTTATCAAAATGCATTTAGCACTGGAACTCATCCAGTTCATCTGCTTGTTTCCAGCTGTTTGTCTCCAGAAATTAGGATCAACAAAAAAAATTAGGATCAGTGTAAGATTTGACATGTAGCATGTATACCTATATATTATTCTAATGTGGTAGATCTTAAATGATGGTTTGTAAATTGGCCCTTTAGAGACAGATCAAACTGTCTTGTGGGTCGTATGCGTCCTGGGGGCTTGAGGTTTCCCACCTCTGATGTGTTTGATGCTTCAGCTGGTCTCTGCTAACAAGACGGGAGCACATCTTGTTTACAGTGTTATTGTTTTGGTCAACTATTGTCACCTCATCCACGTCTAAAGTGATCAACAACTTTGTGATATTTTAGTCTGACAACATCTGAGGCAACAGGAACTTTTTTCTCCTCAAAAAAAGAGAGGACATCAGAAAGCTATAAAAAGCTACAATAAACCCTTCCTGCCAAAATTGTACCATTATTTCAGGAAATAGAACTTGTGTTAATGCCTAAGGGCAAAGATTATTTGGTATATTTTGGTATATTTTATAATACATGACACCATGTATTTTGAATTCCCTCCTAAATCACACAGTGCATGGCTGTGACATTGTTTTCCTCTTATTGTTCTTCTGAGGATGAACACAGAACCGGCTCCTGGTCTGAGAACAAAAAACTGCACAAAGAAAAACATTTTTAAGACGCCATGCACAATTAATCCTCTGGAAGAAATAAAGGTTTAATCCCCTCTCCAAAAGCTGCTGTGCTTTGCTAACTGTAGCGTTATCTACATGTCATTCAACAATGCTTTTTTAAAATGTATTACGCTGGACCGGTTTGTACCACCTTTTCTCTGAAACTGGGCTAATGCATTCCTTTGCACCAGAATGAACTATATTAACACTGAATACACAGAGGGTGAACTCTTCTTTCAATTATAATCAACAAGCACCTTTCACCAAGAAGTTCACAGTGTCCTCCTGATCTAAGGCTGTGGTTTGCAATAAGGCTAACACACTCTGAAATGGTAAATAGACCCTGGGGGTGCTGCGAGGAGATTAAGGCCACGTCAACTGGCTGCAGCTCGAGCTTTGGCATCAACACGTCACTACAGGATGTCAACATGTTAGCCCATGTGCTCAGCTTTATTAAAGCACTGTCTTTCTTTGTGCGTCACACACACACACACACACACACACACACACACACACACACACACACACACACACACACACACACACACACATACATCCAATCAGGTTGGCAGCAGGACCAAACTAAGGTCACTGGGTCACATTCCATTGTTACAGTCTCAATCCCTCACCTTTTTTCTGTCTGTCTCTACCCTGCTCAGCCCACTAATATCAATATCCCCCCCCGACCTCTGTCCGTCGTCTGTCCTCTGTTGTCCACCCCTGTGTCACTCCCCCCCCCCATCTGTCATTAACTGCTGCTGCAGCATTGTCCAACCCCAACCCTGTTCAGTGAGCGACAGTGGCCTTCCTGGTTCCATTAGCATGGTACGCTACAGTCTTTCCCGAAACTGAGACACGTGAGTATCACTGGCTTAGGATTTGAAACCACCTGCTGTCTGCTCTAACTCTGTGTTGGATGGATAGAAATGATAATGACGTGGAGAATGATAGGGGAGTTGTGGAGTTTATATTCATGTGAATGTGGCATTTTTGTTTGTTTATTTCCCTAATTTTTTTGTTGTCTCTGAGCCACAGTTGACCATGACCTCCAGAGGTCTATTCCAAGGGAGCAGGGGGAACACATCTGGTGTTTGGATGTGTGTGTGCACGTCTGCTTCTGTGTGTGTGTGTGTGTGTGTGTGTGTGTGTGTGTGTTTGTGGATAGTGTGTATGTTGAGCATCCCATCTGGCCATGCAAAGAAAAAAACAGGACTGAAGCCTGGAGCGTGCAGTGTCGTGCAGTTCTGTGAAGAAACTCACATCTGTTTCTCTCCCTCACATACACTGGAAAATAAATAAAAACACAAATGTAAACAGCAAAATGTGGGGAAATTTAACTACATATACTGTATCATCGAGCACATTTTTCTACTGAAGCTTAGCATGCGCTCACACAGCTGTTATAGCCCATGACATGCATATCTTATGCTGAACGCACCATATTGGCCTTAGGCAGGTGTCCAGCCCTGAAGAAAAGAGAAGCAAAAATAGCATTTGTACACAAACACACGCACACTTGCATTCACATTGACTCCATCTCTTGAATAACCTCTCATAAATCACTGCTCCTTCTTCTAGTCTCAACTTGTGTTTAGTTAACCTCCTACTGAATGTTGCCAAACGAACCATGACTGAGAATATTACATTGTAATGGGATTTGCATCGACGTCACTGAGGCAGACGATATGCACACGATTCACCCATAAAGAGCGCAACAGCGACCGCCCACTTTTAGAAAGGCTCTGGTTCTGGAAGTAAATTTCCCATTAATTTTCTCCGTTGACGTTTCAGAAAATCCTTATAAAAACAGTTCGATATCCTATAAACAACTGTAGATTATCCCTGTCCAATGTAGAGTGCTTCTTCTTCTATTTAACCTTGTTGTTGATAAAGTGTTGCAACGTATTGGAGTTTGTGTCTTGTATGTGTATATGTAGCATTCCATGGAAGCGTAGTAGTTTAAAGTTAGTTTTGTTTTCTTTATCTCTAAAAAACTGCAGCATGTTAGACTGGGAAAGGTCGCTCTGTGTTGCGTCATGTATTGTAACGGCAGACGTGAGCCGAGATCATTTTCGCAGTTGTGATTAACATTTCCATATGAGTGAGCTCCACCAATCAGGGACATAATTGATAAGATACGGACCATGGCTTCTACGGGAGCATATAACAGTTTCACATCTCATAGCTTGTGGTGAGTCTACATGGGATGGTTACAATATAATGGCTGATCGTCATTTTAACTTCAAGATCCATATTAATGAATTCAACACTGCAATATGATGTAAAAGAAGATGATGCTATGACTTTCATTATGGTATTTTGTTTTATTGGGGGGGTTTGTCAGGAGACAGAAAATCTTAAATTGACTTTAAATAGGGCAATTAACTCCAAATAAAAATATTTTGTACACATTTTAATATTTCCCTACTGTCTGAACGTAGGCTAACAATATTTCTGTCCTGCTCTTTGATGGATTTCAGGATGTTTACACAGCAACACCAGACAGATTTAGACTTATTTTAAATAAACATATCCTTGGTCCTCCTCTCAAAAGCCTTATACTCACAATATTAAGACAAACGATGTTTACACTGCAACACTGAGCTGTGCCTTCATTTTTATGTCTTGATCATGAGTCGGTAAGGATGCCGATATTTGGTACATGCTGCATATCATGTTTGTAGCCATTGAGTACTTATTTAGACAGCTTTACATGCTTCAAATACTAAAAAGTCAAATGGAAATGGATTTCTCAGACAACTCTGGGAGCTAATCATTTAATTAACTAGCTAATTACTGCTAAATCTGCTTCTGTTGTCATTTGATCAATGTCAGTGTATCTCCCTATATCTGAAATCAAGGATTAATTTTAAAAACATTAAGATGAATTTAATGATAGATCTGCCCTTGGAAGTTTGACAGGTTTCGAAAACACAAATTAATTTCTTTTACCTCTCTTGATCTTTTTACCTCTTTTATTGTACTTCTTTTAATCTTTTATTATTAATTTGTTGTAAGATTTTAAATAGTTTTCTCTAAATGTTGTTTCTGTTTTTTTATGTGCCTGTACAGCACCTTGACTAGTCTGTGGAGGGGCTTCATAAATATAATTGCCTTGCCTTGCAACAGTTGCAAAGTGACTAACAAATTACATGTCAAAATACATATATTATGCATTTTTTTAAGATAAAAATGATGAGATGAGCTGTTGATGTGAGCCTGAATTATTATTATTGTTTTTTATTGAGCTGATTTTGGCTTTTAAAGATCGTAAGGAGCTGAATAAGCAAATTAGAGGGTTGGTGACAAATCAATGTTTTTAATTCTTTTCAAAGCTCCCTTCCAAGAAAGACGGCACAGGATCATTTTATTATGTAACATTCCTCTGCTGCAGAAAAATGTGGTTACCTGCCTGAAAGATGTGAGTCATAGGTCTGTTTGGACGGAGCAGCACAATATCTCATTCATTTCATTACAACTGTCACTGGCTATTGGGCAGAATACTCCCACAGACCTGCTGCTATTTTGAGCGCACTGTCAAAGTTATTAAGGGATGATAGCTCACTCAGACTGTGTTTTGAATCGCTGTTCATCCATAGATTTCATAACATCTTTCCTGCATGCCACAGTCATCCCCTCCTCACCCACACGCAGAGACACACTGTGTACTTTGCACGGGAAGTGGTGTTATCACATTCTGTGTGTCACAGCCATGCATTGGTATTAAATGTGAGAAAGAGAGGACCAGCAGTCTGGGAAATATGACTCAGATCGGGTTTTAAAAAGTCTGCAAGAGACATCACGTCAAGATCGAGAATTTAAAATTAGAAAGAAACAAAGGGAAAGATCTTAGAATAGGCTGATGAGGTCACCTAATTGTTTCAGAAGGGACATAAAGTACACAAAAACACCCAACACTACTTTATACTGTATCGTGTGTATGTGAAACTGTTAGGGCACATTTAATTGTCTTTATCCCTGTTATCTTCCTACTTTTGCCGCCCTTCATTTCCTCCGTGTTCCAGTTCACGAGGCCTCTAAACAAAAGGCAGAGTCAAATTGGCCTGACAGGTCAACTGAACCCAGCGCACTCTGACAAATATGGACTCTTCCTGGAAAGTGAATCGCTTTTCTTTTTTTCATGATTAAACTTTACTGTCCAGAAACTTGGGGGGGCTTCTACACAGTTTTTGAGTGATAGCTGTGTTGATTCACTTAATATCAAAATCCATAAAAGGAATCGAGGCCCTGTGGTAATGAATAGGGTAATGTACATTTGGGACTGGTGCAGTGGAGCAGAGAGACGAGCCAACATTTGAGCTCCGAATACAGAATCACTGTGGAATTTTTCTCATGTTCTAAAACTAAAGGGCTTTTTCTTTTTCTTTTTTTCTGACACCATTTGTGATTTATTGGTGTAAAGGTCAGTTTCCCTGATGATTGATATCTGGTAACTTGGGCTAAGGCCACAGGAGGCTCATTAAATTATTCAGTGTCCCTTTGAGTCCTGTATGGAAGCATCTGCATGTTTTGTGTTTTTTTTTTTATTTTCCTCCTTGTATGTCACCACCAGCTGGAAATTTATAACAACATGAAAGCTGTTGCCCTTGAAATTATGCACACGGGTCTAGCTACACATATTGTGATTCATTACTTTACTTATGATGATTGACCGTCTCCTGATGCCTTTAGATTCAAACGATGGCCGTGTGCAGGACAGGGTGGTGCACAATTTACGTGACTTTCCTTGAAACATGTAGGCTACTGTATTAAAAAGACTTTAAAATAGTCATAGACTGTATAGAGAAATTAATTATGTCACCACTTCTTCCCAACGAAGCCAAAATATCCGACACGAAAGCTGCCATCTTAAGCATTTGGAAGCAGACTTTGTGCAATAGTGTTTGAAGGATGGTGCCGCGAACAATCACGAATCAATCTCAGCTGTCAATCATGATGTTTCACCCCATTTTGTGGCACCAAATAATTAGTTAATATCGAACGTAGTGGAAAAATTATCACTTGAGCGAATCGTTTTGATAAGAACAACCTAAAATGAGATCATATTTGAGATAAATTAATTTGACGTGTACTTTGACTTTTTTGTTTGGTCCATGTCCCATCCACTAACTTGGAGGAGGCACGAATATATTACCTATATTGCAGCCAGACATCAGGTGGCGATCAAGAAGTTTTCTCTTCACTTTTGGGGAGCAGTCATGTCGTCCATCTTTCTATAAGGTCTATATTAAAAACTCAGGCTTGAAGTCATGTATTCTAAGCATGCATGGAGTGCACACACAGACTAGTAGGGGTGTTCCTCCTGAGCACCTTTAAGGATGTGCAGATATTAGATATTTCCACTTTTGCATAAGCCGATTAGGAAACTCATTACACAGCATATAATGTGCAGCACGTATGGAATATTTAACTTGAGGATTATATTAGATTGCCCCTTTGCTGTATCTGCTCTTCAATAGAAAATGCACTGTGGTAAAAACAAACAGGGAATATAAATTAGATTTAATATTTCTAGAATGTACATTTTGAACATCCAGCTGATAAAAAAACAGTAGGAATGCATAGATGAGCCGAGCTGTGCGTGTTGAAGTCTGCAGACTGCCGTGTTCGGTCGCGTCACTGGACAGTAGGAGCTTCCCTCCTCTTCATAAAGCTGCTGTGGCAAAGACGTACAGTAAGCTTCTCAATTGGCTTGGGATTGGTTTGAGTGAGACAGGCTCATGTAATATTGTCAAAGTGGTTAAGCCCCCGGGCGTCTTTAAAGAGCTTTCAGCAGCCGCACAGGGAGGGAGACGAGGGGGGGGAGAGGGAGGAGCCGGAGGGAGAGATAAAGAAAGCACCAGACCTCGAGTGCAGAGACCCTCCAGCACATATGAGAGAGGTGGAGGAAAGACGTCTCATTAGGCTCAAGCGACTTACAGTAGCAGTGAGGAAGAAGAACAACAGATAACAACGGGTGGGGTAGAGAGAAAGAAGAGGAAGTCGGTGCTCTCACATGCCAAACTACACACCTGACTGAGCTGTATTTTTTTGTGGATTGTGCCTGCACCTCTAAGGCCTCTGGCAGTGACGCAGTACTGTTCTCACTCTTCAAAAGAATCTCCCAACATCTCCGAGTGGTTATGGTTGACATCTTCAATTCTGCTTAGCAGTTTAAATGCGATGCGTTAAGTCGCGGTGGGCGGTGGAAAAAGAGAGAGCAATCCTGACACGTCTGAAGTGCTGCGTGTTTGGAGGAGGCGTGCACTTCAAGACGCTTCCCTCTGACACAAAGCCCGGACCACAGCAAAGGCTAGTGCGCTGCCACGGCTCACTCTTTAGCACAGTTCAGCTCAACATGGCCTACATCCAAGTGTACAAAAGTTATGCAGGTAAAAGTAGAGCAGGGCTCACGCTGCGTTGCTCCTACCGCTCCTTCCATCCACGCTAATTACATTCTCCTCACCCGTGAATCTTCAGCCTCAGCCAAACACCCAGGAGCACAACACAGCTTATTAATAAGCCGCCGAGGTCAGAAAAAAACGCCAACTCATCTCCATCTTGTCCTTTCCGTGAATCAGCTAAATCATGTATAACCTAAGCTCTGGGAACACATTGCAGTGACACATCTGTCAGTGAATCACCCATTCACGTCCGAGAGATGACTCTCTGGCGCTCTGAATCGCTTCAGGAAAGGCGAGGATTCGGGCTGACTTGTCGTCATTAAGTGAGGGTTCCTGCACATGAATGACAGCGTGCAGGTGGGAGCACCAGCCATCGTGATCCTTCCCCGCTGCAGGTGACAGAGGATTATTCTGCGACAGGCCGGCATGGGTGTTTGTCTTATTTACACGGCTTGACACATGGATATGAAGTGGAAAATTTGAAGGAGGGCCTCAAGGAGCAGCAGCAGTTCTATTTATTTTAACCACAGGAACAGGAAGGCGTTCCTGAAGGAATTATGTATGAGTAAGAAAACTGCAGCGTTTTTTCCTCAAAATAGAAACTGCTGTGATACAGTTTTATTTCCATAGTTTGTTCAGTTTTGTTTAAGGTTATGGCTCCATACATTAAATGTATCTGCTACAGTAAGTTTATGTCAAGATAATAAGACTTAACAGTCTTAGTTATAGTGTTAGATATGCTGACGTGTTTCAATTAATTACTGGGTGCTGCGTTATTTCTATTTTTGTCCGTCTTTGTAAATTGGAATAAGCTGATTTGGTTTTTTTTCGCTCTACCTCATATGACCATGTAATCTGTCTTGTTTTTCATTATTGTAGCATCATTTCCCCATATGTGAAAAACACAGACCTCATTACATCATTCCAGATTTAATTAGGAAAGCATGTTTTAATGGTTGTAGGAATCTGAGACAATACGATTTAGTTGATTCGCTTAAATACAATCCAGAGCATGCTCAGGATTTTCTTAATCCCACCACAAAGATAAAGCCATAGCAGCCAAACAGAATGAGGACTCACTTCAATGAGTTGATTCTGTGCAGCCTCTCACTGCCTTAGTGTTAATGCAGCTTCAGCTGTTGTCAGTGTTGTAGTTGATGTTGCTTCAGTACAACATGTCCTTCAGCCTGTCTATTGCCAACAATAACAGATCAGCAACAGGAAGCAATAAGAATTACAAACTGTTGAAATGCATCTATCATAAAATACCTGTGTTAAACACTAAGTACATAAATAAATACAAAAAATATGATGTTAGAGATCTTTTATTGAGACTTTATGGCAATACTCCTTTTGCATGTCATGAAGTATCTTGGTTTTGTGCCCAAATCAACAGTATCAAAATATGCAAAAAACAATACCAGTACGATTTTGAGAAAAATGACTATTTCATATTTTAAAATCATTTTTATAAAAAAAAAACATACAGCCTAAAATGGTGGTAGGTTGCAGGCTACTATTAAATCTTCAAGGTCAAACAATGATAAATGATATAAACTCAACACATCACAGTGTGTTTCAATAATCAACCCTGATTAAATTAACGTTCAGCCCGCAGGCTGCTGTTTATCAAAAAGGCATCTTCAAAGTTAAACAACTGCAGTGGAGTACAAAAGCCAGAATCTAATTCCAAAAACCCCCATTTCTTGAGCACCAATCACTGGTGCTGTTGTTGTCATATTTTAATGATAAACTCTAATGTTGAACCATTTTAATTTGTCATTTATCGTATTGATTATGTCAAAGGATCTTTACTGATAAGACTGTGAATGTAATTCATCTTTAGAACTTGCCCTTTGTGCACAGGAAGACTTTTGAACAGATATAATTGTGTTTCAACATGAAGAAGAGGCTGAAGGCTTCCTCTTATCTGACATGAGATTGATTTGAGAAACTTTACAACCCTGTATAATGTTAACCAGAAAATGAAAAATCATGTCATACCCTATTACCTGGTTTCATTAACGAGGTACAGTTTCATTCATGATTTTGCAAAGGCACGCCAAATAACTTTTTGTTGGGAATCATGAGAAAGTATCAGAGTGAGAGAGACTGAGACTTTGTTCTGATCTAGTGTCAGAGTGATCGGATCTCACCTGACATTAAGATGCATCCAGAATGTGTCTCTTGTGACGCCTTGTGATTGGATCTTACTTCCCAGCTCTATTAGCAAATAGTGGAGCAAGGAGGGGCTAAGTGAATCAATGCACACAGCTCCACTATAATATAAGATTATTATTATGCTCTGTCTCATCTTCTCAAGGGTTACTTTTTCCACCGTGTGAGAACATTGACGTGTAAGCATCCACAGCAGAGCAAAATCAGCTAACATTGACTCACAGATCAGTTTGGCATTCAAGCGACAGTCCAATGACAATTTAAAGTTTCGTCCCACTCCTGTATTGTCTAATTGACGTCAAATTGAATTATAGCTTTAACAGCTTGAACGGGTCAAGCACTGCTAGCCTTTCTTGCCCTGACAGCACATCACCGATACACCCAACAGTGCACGGCAGGAGATGAGACAATGACAAATTAGAGTGGGAGCAGTGTATTTCTATCCAGATGAGAATAGCCACACGTAGCTGTTCAGCTAACTACACCGACACAAATACATTGGTGATCAAACACCTTCCACTACGAAGCCAAGATGGAGACTGTTGAGGTTAAGGAGGGTCTCATTTTGTGGCTGTTTTGCGTTTTCTGTCTGGATGGTTAAACTCTCTGTCCTGTAAGAATATCTCGTTGTTTTGGGGCGGACATGCAGTACATGAGGCAGAGTTTAATATAGTTTATCACAGAAAAGCAATAGCACAGGTTAGGCTTGTGTCAACAGAGGACAACAAATATAGACCTCCAGACAACGATGAATTATTAAAGCATCACATCATGTTTTTTGTTTGGGACTCCCCTCCTCGCTGGTGCAGTGAGCGGAAAGAAGTGTGTCAGTAGCGGTGACTGGGAACACTTGCGCAGACGGAGTCACTGCAGCACATTGTTGCCGTTCTGAAGGGTCCTCTGGGACTGAGTCACAGATGTGAAAATAGAGAAGTGGGACACCTTGTGATTCAGCTTAGACTTTCTCGACTGCAGAGACAATGATTAAACCCAGATAAAGTCAACATTATTTCTCTGATGATGATGTGAAATGATAAAGCCTGTCTTGGGAGGTTATATGTGCGAAGGGACTGGTGCTACAGGCATTTTCCTGGACGAATCACAATAAGTCTTCGTAGGCTCAACTGCAGGACAAACTAAGCTGTGGTTTAGCTCTGCATTACTGAGAAGCAGCAAAGGCTTTGGCACAAAAAAGATACTAAAAGCCATTTTAAGACATTAACTCTGAAGAATGTCCGCATAATGGGTCCGGACTTTCTCTACGCAGTTTGCCTTTCCCTTATGAACAGCGCAGCAGGAGAGTCTTCACTCAGATGCGTTTTCATCAGCACAGGAATTTTCCTTCCAGGTGAGGAGGGGTGCAGCAGGAGGAGGCAGGACAAGACGTACTCATTCTGCTGCAGAGATCAAGTGTTTTTGTTCACAGCCCATCGACACCAGCGTCTGCCCTCATCGCCAAAAGCTCACTTTACATCTTCGTCTGCCTCTTCCATGTGTATGGCTCTGCTTTTTTATCTCAAGAAATTAGTTTTCGTTGTGTTTTTGTCAGGTTTGGGTCTGTTGTGTTTATTGCGGTGAATCCTGCGCTGGATCCCCTGCTGTCTTCTCACATGAGCTTTATGACCAGAGGGCTGGCAGGAGAAACTCTGCAGAAAGTCCACAGACTCTCACTTCGACATTTATGCTCTCACATACGGCCCCTTTGGAGAATGACAAGAATGTCTGAAAGCCGCTTTACAGACCTCAGAGAGAAATCTTTCTATCGTTGCATCCTATAAAACTGATGAATACCTTTTTATAAAAGCAAAGAGAACGGGTACAAAATGTTCTGGAGGATATTGTGTTTTCTACAGCCCAGATTTACAAAAAGAATATAACATTGGTGATTTGTGAAGGAGGAGTTCATTTTCTGACATTAAATAAAAATATTTTTCTTCCAGGCTGTCAAACTGTTCTTGTTCCGTCAAATATAGACTTACAAACGTCAGTCACTTACAAGCACAGCTGTCAAGAGACAAAACCTCTCGTACGTAAATCACAACCAAGAGAAAGTTGGAAATCCCTGTGTTGTTTTTGTGTTAAATTGTGTTTTATCCTCACAAGGATTCCAAGAAGAAAACCTGGTGCAACAGAGAAATTCATCACAGTGCTCCATATTCTCAGCTAAGAAAATCAATCGCAGCCCGTTCTCATTTCCTGAAACTCCACAGGTCCAACATATCATCCATCTCACCCTTCCTCACCCTTTCCCATCATTGCCCCCAAATTAGCATGAAATGTCCTTTGTTAAAGTAGGACAGTTTGTTGACTGATGAGTAGATTCACACGTGTCGTCTCTGAATCCAGACGTTTTGGCACTTACTCTGGTTTCCGTGTCACGAGGGGAAACGGCTGTCAGAGATCAGATCAGTGATCAGAGAGGGGAGCAGGGAACATTGTTTTAAGTGTGATCAAAAAGCAAAGAGTTCCTGAATCCTAATTAACCCAAAAGAGGTAGAAGGCAGCATTTCAATGGTAGAATCCATATCTCTTTTTTTTGCATTACAATAACCTTATTGTGATTCTGGGACTCCTGTATGAAGTGATACCAGGCAGCTGACGCCTTGTGAAGCTCAGGGACCTTGTGATGTGCCTTGAAATAAGATCTGAGGCTTTACAGCATTGATCATGGAAGTCACTGTAATGTCTGCTGGTTTGTAAAGATGATTAGAACTGCAGTTTTTAACCTCAATGAACCAGCAACACTTTTAAAAATGAATTTAACATGAATAAATCTGATATATTCACTAAAATGCTGATAAAAGGTTAAACTTCAGCCTCATGTGTCCACCTGATTCCCGTATTCCCTTGTTAAAGTATTGCACTGAGTAGCAGTCAGGTCGTATCATAATTCAGTATGTAATTGAAAATGCTATCATAAATATTTTATTATCATAATCAAGTGAAGGCTGGTCCTACTGTAAAGGCCCTATAGCATCTCTGGTTTTATGCAGTTTCCTTTCATATTTTTAATTTATATAGCAAATTTTGGGTCTAAGTGGAAATTAATTCATCAGATTTAGTTTCGAAAATAGGTTTTCCACCAACTTTAGTTCGAGCTGTCTTCTTGTCGAGCTAACGATTTGGGTTATTGTGTTAATGGCCTAATACTAAGCCATTTTAGGCGTCAAATGTCATCAAGCTCACAACATGATAATGTTTCTGTGACAACCTCTGTCGCTGTTTTAACTGAAACACACGTGGACATCCACTAAATGTATCTTTGATTGAATTTATCTTCAATTAACATCTTATATGAAAAGCTGATGCTCACATGAAAGAACGAGAGTGGACCAGGTGTAACATTAACTGCCTCACATGAGTTATAGTTACACCAGTCATTACACAAAGTACAGGGGCAGCAAACATCTGTATGCCGCTGCACAGATGTGTGTTTATGGAACAACAAAGGGTAATCAGAGCTGCACAATTATTACATCAGACAAATCCATCCAGCATTTCCATAAATACATTTTACTGATTATTTATTTTTGTCTTTCAGGAATCACAGTGCCACTAAGTGTCACTGAGATATCATTATTTCTATTTGCCTCAGAGTATTAGAAATGATTTCATGATGACTTCAATAGCCTTCTCATCTGGATGGTACCAGATGACTCCAATTGTCCTCAGTAATGGTAGCTACTGATCATCTGCTTGTCCCTCGCAGCCAAACGGCGACGCAAATGAAATGATTATATCAATTTCCAGCACGCACACAGGTGTGCCCGCACAATCATGTTGCCGCCGAGCCGCAGCAGATGTTTGTGCCAGCACTCGAAGACCGTCCAGATGTCTGCTCCGAGCTCACTTTTAGTGAGAGGAGAACCACAAAGCAGACTACAGGGCAAACATGGACCAGTTAGACACTATTATTCTCGGGGGGGAAAAGCATATTGAGACCATTCTGTGCTTAGCCTAGATTCCTCTTTGTGCCCTCCTGTCCCACTTTCTTCACTTACAGTGGTTTTACTGCAGCTGCTTATTCAGTGGCATTATCTCTGTGAAAATGGTAGGATAAATATAATTGGATTGTTTGCATAGTTGATAAAATAGTGGTGGATGAAAAAACACAGATTTCTTAATGCTGTGAAGTGAACTTTCCTTTCCAGGTCAAACTGGTATTAAAAAATGTATTTCTGGCACCTTTCGTCTTGTGGGACTTTAAGAGTTAACAACCTTGAGGCTGTTAAATTAATGACATGTCAGTGTGGTGCACATCAAGTTTCTGCAAAGGGCCGTGAACATATGCAGCGTTTGTAACCTTCCTGCAGTGGTGTCTTTTGCCTGGGCCACACTCCCTGGTGAGCGGCGCGTGACGGGCTCGCCGCGGTTCTGCTGCATGTCACGGTCGTTTGAGAAAATAGGCGAGTTCTCGACTCTTCAGAGAAAAACCGCACTGTTCACGCAGACAGTTGTGGACGCTCTAATCTGGTAACATTGACACCGAAATGAAAAGTAAGCTGTTCCGCGGCGCACACACGTGCTACTTATGCAAACAGTGTGTCCCGGGCTTTAGGCCTCAATACCCATATTATTACATTTCAAACTAAAATGTTCTCTGTCCACTTAAGTGTTTTGGCTCCGTATCAGTTTCAATCACATCGGTACTAACACACCTGATAATGCAGACCATGTGACCATTCACGTGCAAATGTAGCCTAAATCACTGCTATAGTGAAAAGGAAAAGAGATAAATATTATAATACACCTGGTAACAAATGCATTGTCAAATACAAATAGCAACTTTAACAAGCTTCTTTTTACACGTGCTGCTGTCTTTACAGACCATTGTCGTGGTTCAGTAAATGCAGCACTGCTGTCAGTCTGAGTGGTCTCTCTTTGTCTATGACCATCCCATGGGCTTTTACAGTAGGCCAGCCTGTTCTTGTCCTACTTTCCAGCGGTGGCTGCCTGTCCTCCCTCCTCGCTGTCTGTTGAATGTGAGGAGCCAGCCCTCCCTTCACCCACCTCTCTGAGGCACCAGGCAGCAAAGCCACTAGCCTCGGAGACAGGGCGGCCTGGTCTGCATCCATCCATCCATTGCGTTTTCCTCTGTTTAATCCGATTCCCTCCTCTCGGACAAGTCTCCCCACAGACTCTCATCCATCTCTGGCTCCCCGTGAATCTGGGCTGTCTGGTCAGGTGGTCCAAGCACATCATTTGTTTCAGTTAGGTTTTATTTTGTCCCCCCGCCCCGGGTCCACTCTCTTATACACTGTTCTCTTTCTCTTTCAAATGGCCAGTCCCTGCGACGATGTGTTCAATATCACAGCGGCAGGGATAAGGTTCCACTTTTTGCCATCAGCAGCTGCTCTAAACCAATAAACAGGATGTTAAATTGAGAATCATTGCCGTAGCCAGGTTGTTGGCGGTGGCGTCAGCCATATTCCAGACAGCAGTAAATGCAGCTGGTCCCAACGGGCTATAATTGAATGCGACTTATTGTGTTACATCTATATATCTATGTTTCCCACTGGGGCTTGGAAAGTGTCTCCTGAGTTTCATCCTGCAGTAAAAACCGCAGAGGGTGTAATCACAGTAATGGCAGCTTAATGGCTGCTACCTGCCAGCCTAATTGAAGATTTGAGGTGTCATATTTGCGTCTGTTTTCATGGCTCGCAGATGCGATTGTATTCCCCAGTTAAAAAAAAATCTTTACACATCTTCCTCTGTGAAGCTTTTATGGCCCAGTCCCATCGCAACATGGGAAATAATCAAGTTACCAGTTAGACCCAGCGATCACATACAGTGGTCTGCCTAATGTGGACACTTGTTAACCTCAGGCTCACTTCCTATTACCCACATTGCCATTCACCAACACTGCGTATAGGCAGAATGGCCACATTGTTCTCTGGTAGCTTCACTGACATTAATTCATCTCGGGTGGTTGCAGAACTCGGCTGGTGGCTCTAACCTGTTGTTGCACTATTATATCGTTCACACTGCTCAGAACAGGCCTGCAGCTCCTATAGCTCCGTACAGATATGTGTTGATTACAGTAGCTCCCTGACTACCTGTATTTGCAGCTTATATTCAAAATACTAATACTTCATTAGAATATCTGCAGTGAATTAACCCTGGCCCCAAATCATTGCTCAGCCTTCATAACAAGGAATGGCAACTCTGTCAGGCTTTGCATTTGTCAACATGCTGAAACTGGCTTTCATGGGGTTCTAAGAGGAGCGATACTTAGTAGTGAAGAGATTAAAGGGTTGTGTCTCTTTTAAAAAAACAAAAATACAAGAGAAAAAGTGTAAGGAATGGATTCAACTGTAAGTTTATTCCTGCAGGAGTTTTTCCACAGGTTAGGTTGTTCAGACATACATCTATCAGAGAGCCTTTCCTGATTTTACATGAATGAGAATTGTCTTTGAACTGTCTTGTAATGTTTATAACTATTCTCTTTCATTCTTATGATTTTATACAAAGTTAGTTTTTATGTTTGCTTTGTGAAGCAAATTATAATTATATTTTTGAAAAGGGCTCTATAAATAAAGATTTCTGTCATTAGTATTACCAGCGCAGTGCCCGTTCCAAACATGCCTGTCTGGAATCAGCTGCCTGCTTCTCCTGTGGTGCTGCTGGTTGCAGATTTCTTTCTAAAACTGTAGAAGTGACCTGCAGTAATTGAGCTGCAGGGAGTGAAGTCCACAGAATCCTGAAGCCAGCGCTGCTGCACCGAATCAGTTCGCGCAACTAGAGAATCGGTTATCATCGCCGTGGTTGTGAACACTCTGTTGTCATGATCGGCAATGTCACTTACGTCCATGAGTTACAGCCGCCAATACCACAGAGCGCTGTTCGCCTGTTTATTCAAACTTTATAAATATTGAACGTATGGTCCAAATCACACCAAATTCAACACTGCACTTTATCGGGCCCGAAACAAAACACATGCTAAGTTTGAAGCTGATAAGATGCAAAGTTCTCGAGATATGTGAGACAAAGACAGACTTATTATTGGAAAGATTATTGTTTTTACTTTTAGGGGCATGTCATTATTTTTGCAGTGTTCATGGTTAATTTGGAAAAGACGACTGTGATTTGCATGCCAGCCTCTCAAATGGTTAATAATGCATGTAGCCAGGCTCCATACACTTCTGGCAGTAAAGCAAGAAGCAGTTTTAAATTCTTGCCATTTCTCTTCTACATGAGCCTTCCCCTGTAACCTGCTATTGTCACATATGTGAGTCAGCCTGGGGTCCATTTAGCCGGGACACCCAGGCCATAGAGACTGTGCTGTTTGTGTGATACATTAATGAATCAATATTAGACTGGATGATATCCTCATTAAACAGTGGCAGCAGTTAAGATAAATCCCTGATTAAACACTTCTCAGACAAATAAACGCACAAAAGGACTCACACATACAGACGTATGCACAAAAACACACACAAGCGTCTGAGACGAAGATGATGCTCTGAAGTCAGAGTATTATTCGCATACCCACAGACATAAACACACATATGTCATTTTTAATAAAATGTAAAGAAAGGTGAGCTTTCATTAGCCTCAAGCAGGTACATTATCATCCCTTCACCTCTTCATGCTCATACACGGGGGCAGCAGAGATACATTTGTTACTCACTCTTAAAAGCAGTTTGATGAAATGACATGTGGTCCCTCGCTGCTCCCTCTTCCCATCTGTTAGTGGAGGCCCAGATTATGCTCATGTGTTTATATGCATGGGGTGTTTGTATGCATGCGTGTGTGTGTGTGTGTGTGTGTGTGTGTGTGTGTGTGTGTGTGTGTGTGTGTGTGTGTGTGTGTGTGTGTGTGTGTGTGTGTGTGTGTGTGTGTGTGTGGCTTTGGCCGGTGGTAGAAGATGAAGCTTCATTTCATTTTTTATGTCCCTGACTTTTTTACCGCGTGCTATAACTACAGCCCTGGAGAGAAAGACAGACGGAGCATAGAGGAAGACAGGTGTCTCTTCCTCCAGTGCCTGCTTGTATGTCCCTTGTGTGTGTGTGTGAGTGGGTGAGTGTGTGCATGTGTATTAGCTGAAGGCATTGCATCTCTCTCTTGAGCCAGGACATGCAGAGTTAGCGTGCAGCGTTCACAGTCGGCCTGCGTTTTTACCAGCAGTCTCCATTTACACCGTCTGCCACTCGACTGTCCTTGGATGAAACATAAATGGATCCTCTTGCTTATGACAGGTACAGCTGATGGCAGCGTCCTGCAAGATTAATGTAAAGTCTTAATATTCAGACTTCTGAGAACACGTGATAAAAGAGAAGATTCAATATGGAATAAAAACACAAATATGTTAAAACATACAAACAGCCTCACGTGGTTGAATAGAACATTGACTGGTCTATTTTTTGCAGCGTATGTGTGACAAGCCAATAAGCTGTATGTAGTTTATCTTGTACTACATCAGACTCTGTCTTTTATTATATTCCATAAACAACTAGAATGGCACCGAGTCCATACCTCTCTGCCAGTGTCCAACAGTCCCCTCATGAAACCACATTCATCAAGAGCCATAAATTTGTCTCTGATAAATCAATGAAATGTTGAAAAACACCCTGAAAAGATTCCTGGATCCTCCCCAAGATCTGAAGCTGCACAAAATTTAATGAGTTCTTCCGTGGGGCAGGTCCCACCCCTCCACAAAATTCCATGAAAATTGGTTCAGTTGTTTTTGTGTGGTCTCGCTAATTAACAAATAAACAAACCAATCAACAAACAAACGGCATGGGGTGAAAACATTAACTTCTTGGCCGAGGTAATAAGAGCTGAAGAAAGTGTATCGATTTGAGGTGAGACTGAGTTTACAAGACAGGAGACTAGAGTGTCAAGATGAATTTATTTTAGCGGAGTGGTCCATGTCTAATTAATTTGGACAGCCAATATACTTGTACCCTTTCAGTTCTAGGAAATAAAAGCAACCAATTTGGAAACCAATTTCACTGTCATCAACCAGTTTGCTTTAGAGGTTCCTCAACTTCTTCATCCATTAATGACAGGCAGAGAACAATGTGACTCTGACGAGATGCAGGAAAAGTGTGCAGGCTCTGTAAGAGTTTTAAATTGTGCTATCTTATATTTAACAGATATTTCAATTCCATGTTTGTGAAAAGAGAAATACATTTGAATTTAGAGGATTTTTCAAAGAATGAATTATGTTGTTAGAAGTTAATTTAACACCATCCACTGTGAATCATTGACCATGGTATGTTAAAGTATCTCAGGTTGGTGTAGGCGACGTAATGAAGTGAATTGTAATCTGACTATGCTCTGTAACATGTAAAGGGAAAATGAATGTAATATTCTACTAGCAACTCATTTAAACATCATAATCAAAATAATGTATTATTCAGAATAAGGTCAATAGTTGTTGAAGTCATAAATGGATTCCAAACATTCAAATGACAAAAAACTGTATCAGAAAATTTCCTATGTATGTGAAATTAGTTTTAAGCAACAATATTTACAAAATATCAAAATAATATTAACGTGTTGGAGACTGTGATTCGTGCTGGTTTGTGAATATTGAAGTAATTTAGTTGATTCATCTCTGGAGGAACGAAGACATCATTAAGACAGAAGTAAAAACTAAGTAAAACAATTATTAGATCTTCATCTCACACTTCTCTGCTAATATCATCCATCAGGAAGCTGAAAAGTGGTTTGAAATACAACAGCTGATAAAGAGCAGAGTCAGAAATGATTGAGGGCAAATTTGACATCAGGTTAAAGCAATTATATTCAAAGAGATCCTGCCTCGAGGAAACCTCTGGTGATCCCATTTAAACATGCAGGGAACAGAAGGAAATGAAACAGAGGTTGTGAAAAACTGTCTCAAAATGTTCCCTGAACTTGTTCTTTAAACTTTTTTCAAAAAAACCTGCCTGAAGCAAAACTAAACCACCTGGAAATGGACCATAAAGGTACGGCCATGAAAGAAAAGATAATATATGCTGGAAATCTAACTTTTGCTGTTCAGCTATTGATACAATGCCTTTCAGTTTGAG
Organism: Hippoglossus stenolepis; assembly: GCF_022539355.2. NCBI lineage: Eukaryota > Metazoa > Chordata > Actinopteri > Pleuronectiformes > Pleuronectidae > Hippoglossus > Hippoglossus stenolepis. The sequence continues at coordinate 19,865,693 of NC_061485.1, forward strand.
AATATTTTACTCATATGATTAAAATTGTGACACAAGACTGGGAAAATTTTTTTATTTATTATTCTAATCAATAAAGAAGTAAGTATCAGTTTACGTATGAAATATATAGGTTAGTCAGTTATCTGGGGGAGGTGGAAACAAGTATTTTGTATTTGCATTTTTCTTTCTGTGTGTGTGTGTGTGTGTGTGTGTGTGTGTGTGTGTGTGTGTGTCCCTTTTTTCCCTGTTTTGTATATATAATAATAGTCCAAATGCATTGGCTAGAAATAAAATCGACATATATAATATGTATATATTAGAATTGCATTTCCTAATGGCATCATTTATTCGTATTTATTCGTATTATAATAGTTAGCAGACTAATGGAACTGACTCAGTATCGCTGGAATCATTATGGTATATTACAGTTGTAAAGATGAGTATGAGCAGAAACCTGGCTTCTACTGAAAGACTTTCATTTTCAACTTATTGTTGTGTCTGACTTCTTAGCGCTAAGGACGTGCGCACCAACACTCTCTCTATTCTTCGCCCCCTCACTCTGAGCATGGAGGGAGCGAACATGAAAACAGACGTGAGTCCTCGCACAGCGTCTGACCTGCTGAGAGCAGTTCAATGCTTTCATTGACGTGTTGCTGACGACTTGAAGTCAAACAAATGTGTCTGTGTTCGATTTGAAGAACTCTGTAATTTGACCAAAGTAGGAACAAAATCAATGAGTGTTTTCTTAAAAGGTTTTTGTTTTAATTTTCTCAGATTCGATTTTGACAAATAAAATGATTGGGTCAAGACAAATTGGTCAAATATACGAAAATCCAAACATTGAATATTAGCAGACGAATGAAGAGTATGAGTATGTGAAACATTTTGATTATCGCTCATCAGTGGGATTGACCATCTACCAATCATTCAAGCCAGACGGCCTATTAATTATATTATCTGGAGGGGCTGTATGTGAGAAGACAAATGTCCGAGTCAGTTGCTCCAGATATTTTCAGGAACTTTTCCTGCCAGCCCTATAGTAAAATATCCAGAAAATGTCCAGGTGTCCCATGTGAGAACACAGCAGGGAAAGTATGAAGTTTCTTACATGTGATGGACCTAAAAACTGGGGGGGGAAAGGGTGAAAAAGAGGTGCAATACACAGTGCAGAAGAAGATGTCAACTTGGAAACACTGACACCAGTGTAGATGTTCTGGAAACAAAAGCATGTGATTGCCGCAGCAGAGTTTAAACATCGTGTTCTTCCTCCTGCCTGCTCTGCCATGTGCCACCCCTCACCGGAATGTTCCACAAATGTTCCTGTTGTTGCGAACAAGTCTGACTCAGACAATCTCTACAGTTTTCC